>NC_090923.1:23407833-23708503 GCF_040938575.1 Ambystoma mexicanum | reverse complement strand
GATAACCACAGGGTGGGTGTGCCAGGGTGCACATTAGAGGCTTCAGGGCACCCAGATACCCGCAGGGTGGGTGTGCCAGGGTGCACATTAGAGGCTTCAGGGCACCCAGATAACCACAGGGTGGGTGTGCCAGGGTGCACATTAGAGGCTTCAGGGCACCCAGATACCCACAGGGTGAGTGTGCCAGGGTGCACATTGGAGGCTTCAGGGCACCCAGATAACCACAGGGTGAGTGTGCCAGGGTGCACATTGGAGGCTTCAGGGCACCCAGATAACCACAGGGTGAGTGTGCCAGATGCATATTAGAGGCTTCAGGGAACCCAGATAACCACAGGGTGAGTGTGCCAGATGCACATTAGAGGCTTCAGGGCACCCAGATAACCACAGGGTGAGTGTGCCAGATGCACATTAGAGGCTTCAGGGAACCCAGATAACCACAGGGTGAGTGTGCCAGATGCACATTAGAGGCTTCAGGGCACCCATATACCCACAGGGCGAGTGTGCCAGATGCACATTAGAGGCTTCAGGGCACCCAGATACCCACAGGGCGAGTGTGTCAGAAGCACATTAGAGGCTTCAGGGCACCCAGATACCCACAGGGCGAGTGTTCCAGATGCACATTAGAGGCTTCACGGCACCCAGATACCCACAGGGCGAGTGTGCCAGGGTGCACATTAGAGGCTTCAGGGCACCCAGATACCCACAGGGCGAGTGTGCCAGGGGGCACATTAGAGGCTTCAGGGCACCCAGATACCCACAGGGCGAGTGCGCCAGATGCACATCAGGGCACCCAGATACCCACAGGGTGAGTGTGCCAGGGTGCACATTAGAGGCTTCAGGGAACCCAGATAACCGCAGGGTGAGTGTGCCAGATGCACATTAGAGGCTTCAGGGCACCCAGATAACCGCAGGGTGAGTGTGCCAGATGCACATTAGAGGCTTCAGGGAACCCAGATAATCACAGGGTGAGTGTGCCAGATGCACATTAGAGGCTTCAGGGCACCCAGATAACCACAGGGTGAGTGTGCCAGATGCACATTAGATGCCTCAGGGCACCCATATACCCACAGGGTGAGTGTGCCAGATGCACATTAGAGGCTTCAGGGAACCCAGATAATCTCAGGGTGAGTGTGCCAGATGCACATTAGAGGCTTCAGGGAACCCAGATAAACGCAGGGTGAGTGCGCCAGGGTGCACATTAGGCACGTTACAAATGCCATATCATATCATGAGAGTTCAGATGTAGATTTGAATGCACTGCAAAAGAGAACACACACTTTAAAATCAATCGCAAGCTACACACCTTCAGGAACTTCACTCAAACGGAACTCCTGTGGCTCTTCAGCGACCTTCCCATGCAGAATCAATGTGTCTCTGTATTTTCTGTGAAGTTTGAACTCGCGCAGTGGGGCTGCAGCTGGAGCGGGTTCACATCTGTCCTTTGCCTCCAGTTTCAGGGTCTGCGTCATCAGCTCGACCAAATCATGCATTTCCGATGAATCCGATTTTCTGAAGAAGAAGGGAACAATTCAAATTAAAGTCCAGTAACATTGGGTTAGTCGCATATGCATTCAGCTCATTTGCATACCCGCAATGCACTGCTCAGAGTCTCTTAACTATAGGTGAACTTCTAGGGGTGGCACTCTGGCACGCCTGGCGTGTTGGCGGAGATATCTCGTGCCACTCTCAGTGACAATTGTGGAGCCAATATTGTCCTAACATTTTCCTTTCATAAGAATGATTTGCCAGTGTCGCCTTTAGTTCTCTAAATACCTGCTCTACGTTTCAATTGAGGCTGTCTGCAATATGGGGGCAAGGGAGTGCTGCCTAATCAATTACCATTACAGACGATTACCATGTTTGTAAAGCAGGCCAGACATGGAAGTAGTATTTTATGGCTCTTAAACGATAGGTGCCAACTCTACATGTAATTGACCTCAGCAGCGGGAAATGCTGACCCGCTGTTCTGGTTTATCAAAGATGCAATGTTATTTGCCGCAGTTTTCTTCCAGGGTGGATTATGGTGTTCCAGAGGCCAAATCTGTCAACTGCAAAGGACAGCATCCTCACATGGCGCAATGATACTTGAGAAAGGGGTGATTGGGGAAAAAAGATAATATACTCCTGAAGCTAGAAGTCGAGCTGAGCCAGCATGGGGAATGGTACGAAAGGTTCTTTTCCAGCAGTGTGGGGCAAGCAGTGGTACAGATTAGTTTGAATGCCCTGCACCCGGCCAATCGGATTGGCCTAAGTGCTCTGTCCACTGGATAGGGCAAAAAGCAGTAAGGCCATCGCCAATAAAGGCCTGAACATTCTATCCCATTGAATGGCTGGAGCACTTCCAGGGTACTCAGGAGTTACTATGTATGAGGATACGTTTGAGACAATTGGTTCACAATGAAGCTCGATATGTTGCACAGTTACATCTGATTAACTGTTGCCATTGCTAGATCTCGGTTGTGCCACCACGACAACAGAACCATGGTCTGCCACCCCCACCGTATGAGGTTGTTCCCAAAACTCCCCAGCAGCAACAGCAGACTCTGCTTTCTCGTATTCAGTGGCTCTTCAGCTTCCTACAGCATCTGTGGACACTAAACGTTGACGGAATATCCACTCTAATCCAAGGAACCCAAGCTTACCAGTTATCCCTGGAGCCAGAACTGGACAGAAACAGAAAGAGCCAGGCTCCCATATCCTACGTGAGAAAGCATGCATCAGCACCTGGACCCTGCACAATCAATCACCTGAAAGCGCTGTCATCAATTAGAAATACCAACAGCGGTGACTTGCCAAGAGCCAACGCGCTGGTACTTTAGATAGCTGTACAGAGGTACTCTTGTGAGGAACAACTCCAGAGACACCATGTAGGGAAGCCAACTCTTTTACTTAAGTTCCAGTTGACAAGGTAATGGCAAGCAGGTAAGTTACAAGCTAAGTAAGAAGGAAAGTACAGGAAACATCCACCGGCCTAAACACTCACAGGCTCTCAACTCCAACTGACATCCATGGAACATTCAGGGGCACTCGCCCAATATTCAACAGATGAGCATTCCACCAAGCATTCCTGCAGGGCCAGGGCGCATTCCAAATTGCTGGCATTCATGCAGGCCCAGGGCAAGGGAGACACAAGACGCAACAATAGTGTAGCCCTTTTTTAAACTTTTTTTTTAGTGTATTTGGTTTACAACGAACCTTTACCAAACGGTATATGTACATAATAGTTATTTTAGAATAATACATAAAACATAGAAATCCTAATACCAAAATTTGTATGTCAGCATAAAACAACGAGAGCATTCAAACTAAAAAACAGAAAGATCTATTTGAGGTATCAAAATAGAATGTTAGATTAGATACACATTAAAACAAACAAATGGATCAATACAGTCACAAAATAGATGTCTCCAATAATCACTTTCAACAGTCTAAGATCGTTACAAAATACCCAACTATTTAACATATGTGATCTATTGCATTTTTTGTGAGATCCAGAATCACCGCATGTTTGAGAATGAAAGCTTGGCTATTGCTAGTGTAGGGGAGGAATGGCCACGAGGCCCTCCTCACCTACAGCTCCCTCCCCAGGTGAGGACCATGGCTCGGTGGGAGCACCCTCATGCCACCCGGGCCCAGGTGGAGGGGGGTTCACCCGCCGACGACATTGCCCACACGCACCCTGTCTTTGCATTTACCGAAACTTAAGTTAGGCCTAGACGCCATCGTGCACAGCAAACATGGTGTGAGTTCAGCACACTGTAACGAGGCCCCCACCTTTGGAGGGCCTTTCATGCATCTCTGCCGCCTCAGCAGCCCTGGCAGATCCGCTGCGAGCGCGTTCCCATGAGAAAGTCGGAGATGAGCTAAACCCGAGATGCCAACACGGCAACATTATATTAGTAACAATGTGATATTGCACCCCGTATGACCCGGACCGCAAGGCCGGGGCAACGGGGAAAAAAGCTGAAGCATCACTATCTGAAGAAGGTAGAAAATAGTTCAAGTATTGGTGTTAATGAACTACCTCTGTTTAAAATGTGAACGAACCATAAAAATGTAACGTTATATGATATCCCTCCAGGTCTGGACTAATGCTGCTATAACCACGGAGAAAGATGTTGACCAAACGTGTAACCTCTATCTGTAAAAGTGTTTTTCAATAGTATGTAGAAACTTGAACTCATATATGTTTTGAATCACCCAAAGCGGCGAGCATCAATCTCTGTAGGCCATAACCTAGATATCCCTCGTATAACGTCTAATGTACATACAATACGCACACAATGTAGTGAACATAATGTTAGGTAATGAAAAGGTACTGGAACCGACTGTATTAAAGAAATGTGTAACGAAAATGAAATATATATATATATATATGTGTGTCTGAATAACGTTAAAATAAGGCAGAACAGTATAAAACTTCTGCATTCACTGATCAGCAACGCACGAGGAAAATACCTTTGTGAGTATATGCAAGGTCATTCCCTCTCCCACCCCACCAAGCCTGCCAGATAAAAAAGCTAAGACTTGTGCTGCGCTCCCTCACCTCCCCCAACCAAGCTGGCGTTACTTCAGAGAGTCAGAGGCCCCGGCGCCGCAACCAAGGCCACAGCCCGCCACCTGTGTTATTTACAGCACGGTAATAAACCCACGGATGAACCCACTGATCTACCAGCACCCTCTCATAAATCCCCACGAACCCCCCCAAGAATCCTGACCCCGTGTAAGGACGACCCCCATCATTGGGACAAGACACAGAGACCCATCTATATAATAACTTCTAACGCAGCAGACAGACATGTATCACTCGGCCCAGGTCCCAGAGCCCCGTCCCGTGACCTAAAATACCGGTCAATAAGACACAGGTAAATCTCACCCCAACCAACAACCACCAGACCTCTCACGAGGTGCATTCCTCATGTGTTGTGTTTATTTTATAAGATAAGCTAGTGAAGCGATTTATTAATGAACGTAAATGTCATTTTCTGAATAACTGTAGTGTGCATGGCCTAGGGCAAATGAGACAGGAAAGGTATTCGTTATTGTCACAGGCTGCCCCAGCACATCAACACCGCATGGATGACCTCAAGCCGGCCTGCCAGGCCCAACCCAACCCACAAGGCTGACCAGTGACGTCGTCCCGCCAAGACCAACCCCGCGCCAGCAACACCTATAGTTAGTCGACACCACCCAATCCCAATTGACTTGTGCCCCCTATAGTGTTTAGGTGTTGATGACGTTTTTTTGTATTAGAAATACGCCTGTCTTTGCTATTGTCAGGCAGAGCGCTCTCGTAGGTTGCAGAGTTCTTTGCATGCCTTATCCTTGGATAAACTCCCACTTACGCTCACCCGCACTCTGTCTTGGTCTTATTCCCACTACGGGAGAGTCCCTTATTGTCTCTCATTGCGGGGAGGATCGTGCTGAATTGGGGGCGCTTCCTTTCAGTGGTGACCCCGATAGCGTGATATCTCCAAACTATTTTTCCTAACTCCTTCTTAAACGACCCCCTTGTGGCACGAGAATCTCCGGTCGAGAAGGGATACGCACGGTGAGCCGTCTCCGGGAGGCCGCCCGCCAACGGCGACCGGCACAATAAGAAGTGCGCACTCAATGAGAAAGGGTACGGGATCCCGATTGGAAAAAAATCCCCTTTGAGTGCCGCTCGCCGGAGCCAGGGGCTGACCGTTGAGTTACCGGTGACGCCGCCTGGACGGACCCAGTTTCGGAGAGTATCGGTTCAAGACGGGCACGTGAGTACCGAGTGCGAGTGATCGTCAAGGGGAAAAGAAAGGGAATTGGGAATAACAGAACGGGGACAGGTAGAGGAGAAGAATATCGGGGGTCTACTACAGACGGGTCTTGAAATTTTCTTTATTCTTTCTTTTGCGTATGGCCATTAGGAGTAAGAAATAAGTGACGTGGTAGAAGTGACGGAAACCTAGCTCCGAGAGGGGGTGGAAGGCGGCGCCGCATAGTGCTATCTAGACTAGTACTGGGAATATATGAAGAAGTGAGAAATAAGTTATTGGTGTCTAGCAAAAGGAGACACCGGGAATATTTTTTAGTGATTGTGCTCTCTCTCTCTATTTCTTCTTTTTCCATTTCCACGGGGTAGGGGGCGAAAATGAGAAGGGTATAAAGAAGTTAGAACATCTTAAAAAGCGGGGACTCAGTAGTGGCACGTACAGACGTGAACACAGTAACCTTAGCAGGAAAACAGGGACAGCTGGTTAGGGAGGAAAGGGAGGAGAAAGACAAAGAGTGTGAGTGGAAAGCATTGTGAAGGGTGCGCGCACCGTACGAGTGTGAGAGACGAACGGGTGGCCGCGAGGTGGTGTCAGAGAGTGTGGCCATAACCAGTACTTGATCAATTACAAGTGAGATCACATAAGAGTGCCTGGGAATGGGAAGGAGATGAGATATGGTGAGTGAGAAGAGATTTGTGCAGTGAATAACGGTGGGTGATAATTTTAAGAGGTCCGCTCTTGTCTGTGCCATAAAGGAATACATACGCATATTTACAGCTAATAAAAGGTAACGAAAGCGAACGAGGTAGCGCTAGCGATTTAAAGGATGGGGGCTGAAACTCCCTTGTCACACATTTGCAAGAGCTTGCCGGGATATGCTGAACGCATAAATAAATATCATGATCAATGGTTAACAGAATTGAAAGGGGAGGGGTTGCCCCAGATTTGGCCAGAAGGAGGGTCTTTTGACAAAAGCGTTCTTGATATGGTATGTACATGTATTCGCCTTAAGTATAAGGGAAAAAAATGGCAGAACAGGAAGGAGATATTAGATCTTTGGAGATTGTTTGAGGAAGTACCCCCACCCAAAGCTCCAGCTCCAAATATTGATTTACCCTCCACCACAGACAATCCACTAATGATCCCGCGAGAGGAAAAGGAACAGTTAAGTACAGAACAGCCTGCGGAAGTGGTTATGTTGTACCCAATATTACCTAAACCAGCCCCTGCAGCAGGATATAGCGACCCGATTTATGTGCCTCCCCCTTCAACCAGCACGCCACAAAGACCAACTGCACCCCCACCATACGAAAACACCAGAGAGCGCACCCAGGGAGGCACACAGAGAGTGGACATAGAGAAGTTAACGAGTGACTTAGAGTCGAGGCTTACAGTGGCACGAGATGAGCTCTCAAGAATAAAAGACATATGTGAACGCACAGCGTGCGCCCCCACACAATCTGGACGCACGTCTAGAGCGTCGAGCGAAAGTAGACAAATTGAGGAAGGATGGAAAAAGGGGGAAATACTGTTCAGAATTGAGGAAGAACCGACCAGGATAATAGAAGTAGGGACAGCAGAAGGAAGCATTGGTGATGTCTCGAGAGAGAGAGGGATCAGAGAGGATTTGTTATGTGATGTCAGAGGAGGGGGGGATGAGAGTGATAGATTGAGCATGGCAGTAGGAGGAGAAGGCGAGGAGCTAGATGGGGCATGTTCACTGGGGACTATAGAGGATGAATGGATAGGACGACTAAGAAATAGGGTGGGGAAGATGGCGTCATTAGAGTCAGCAGTGACTAAGGAAAAGGAAGCTGCAACGGCAAAAGGGAAATTACAACTACCATTACTCCACAGGGGAGGTGGGAGGCCGAACTATATACCGTGGGCTCAGATGGACAAGGCTAACTTAATGAAATTACTACCACAGCTGTCAGGAGGGGCAAGTAAGTGGATATATGCATTTGAAAAACATACCGCGGGTATACCGCTGGCAGTAGGCGATGTGAAAAGCCTACTAGTGTCCGCAGTAGGGGATCAGGCAGACAGAGTGTGGGCTAAAGCGGGTTTTCCAGCTGTAACTTTGGAGTGTGATCGCCATGATGGGGCTTCTTTTAACACCGTGCGAGCAAGGGTGTGGGACGCACTGCGGGAAACCTTCCCAGATACCCCTGATCTGCAGTCAGTAATGCAATGTACCATGAATGATGGGGAGGACGCTATGGATTACATTCTCCGGGTGCAGGAGATGTGGAGAGCGGAAACGGGTACGCCCTGGCACCAATCCACGTCTCTATTTTACTTCATCATTAAAAGAGGGCTCCCAAAGGAAGTGCAAAAGGCACTAGATAAAATAGCAGGTGTTGAGGCAAAAGGCTGGCCGGAGATCCAAAGCATAATAGTACACCATTGTAAACGGATCAGAGAAAGAGAGAGGGAAGTAGCACAGAAAAGGTTGGCGGACGAGGCGAAGTTGGTGCAATCAAAATTGGTGAAGGTCGCAGCAGCGGTAGCGGGACTCCCACTCATACGGGAGGGAGAGGAAGGAGAGGAGGGGCAAATAGCAATACAAGGAAGAATAGCAGCGAATTGGGCAGGACAAGGGCAACGACAGTGGACAGAGCAGGAGCAGAACGGAGGTCCAACGTGGCAAGAGTGGGCCCCAAGAGGAGGAAGAGGTGGGTACAGGGGGCGAAGAGGAGGACAAGGGTATGGAGGAATGGGAGGAAATGGGTGGCAGGGTCCCAGAGGTCCACAGGGGAGCTGTTGGAATTGTGGGAGATGGGGGCATTACTCAAGGGAATGTAGGAGCAGACAAAACAACGGTTTCCAAGAGATAGAACAGTACGGACACCCCCATCCAGGAAGCCCCTACGGCCTCCCCATGGGACAATACCAGCAACCAGACAATGTAGTACAAAGGAGTAACGCACAACTACACGGACATCAATACCGAACACAAACCAGCCCACAGAATAATGACAATGTGCACTACACGCCTGGTAATACTTTCGCCACAGGAGCTAATGGGGCACCAGCCCCCGCACCTTACAGTGGAGTGTCAGTAGTTTCGGGGAATATTTTCGATCAAGGGGGGGCAATGAGACACCCCGCATAGGACAGCCCACAGAGAGCACTTGCGTGTCCAGTACTGTCTACGACCCACAATGCATCAGAGGAACCATTGATAGGAGCGCAGATAGGAGACAAGCAATTCATATTCATGGTGGATTCGGGAGCGGAGAAATCATGCATTAGAGAGGGCCGGTTCCCGTTATCTAATAGAACGTTAGAGACGCAGGGGTTCTCTGGGGCTGTAATTGAAGTTCCTTACACAGAGGTATTGGATGTGACAGTGGGGGGTAAAACAGTGAAAGCACCCTTACTGTACTATGAAAACTCTCCCATCAACTTACTGGGGAGAGATCTCTTGAGCAAACTAAACATGACCATATCATTCACAGGGAGCGGCATCGTATGTTCAACGCCAGGCATATGCCCCCTCCGTATATTAGCAGTAATACACGGCCACACAATAATAAAAGAGATCAGAGGGGTACCAAGAAATGAGGAGATGTTTGTTGAAGGCATGAGAACATTGGCTCTCATAGTACCAGAACTAAAAAGGGTGGAGTGGAGAATACCAGCAGAATTCCTTTTTCGTCCCATAGCAAGCCCTGACACTGCTCTTGGGGAAGTACTATCATTGGATTTGCATGCAATACATGTATCAGCAAACAGAATATGCGTGATTGGTATTGACATGGAAGGGTGTGAGTGGCGGACAGTATTGTGTACAAATGCAAATATCCCCCTGAGAGAGCTCTCGGACGAGGAGCTATTTTCTGACACTGAGGGAGATGGTGAAGTAGTGATGGAACTGGCAATGCCCTGCGACATCGTAGTTACAGCCAGACAAACTAAAGTTGAACTAATGGCGGTAGTAGGAGCACCGCATACATTTTTTGATGAAGACATGAGTTCAGTACCCGCTAACTTATGGACTAATGGCCCCCACGATGTAGGGTTGCTACATGAAGTTCAGCCTGTGGTGATAAAAATAAAACAAGGAGCAATACTACCCCGGGTGAAACAATATCCACTGTCGCGAGAAGCAGAAGAAGGGATCAGAGAGACAATAGAAGCACTGCTAGCACAGGGTATAATAGTGCCCTCAAACTCCCCATGCAACACATGCATTTACCCAATCAAAAAAGCGAAGGGGGGTTCATGGAGGATGATACAAGATTTACGCCCATTGAACGATGTGGTAATGAAGGAGTTCCCTTTAGTCCCGAACCCGGCGACAATACTGTGCAACATTCCAAAAATAGCATCACACTTCACAGTAATTGACTTAAAAAATGCATTCTTTTCGATTCCCTTGGCAGAAGAGAGCAGGTACTTGACAGCATTTACATTGGGAGGAAGGAGGTTCGAACACTGCAGACTACCACAAGGATATTGCGAGAGCCCAAGCATATTTAACAGGGTACTACATGAAGATCTGGGGAATTTGTCTGTAGAAAGCACAGTGATTCAGTACGTTGATGATTTATTGGTTTGTGCACAGGCTGAGGAAGAATGCAGACAGGACTCGATAACACTCTTGACATTATTGGCAAATAAGGGGTACAAGGTGGACAAGGGGAAGTTACAATACTGTCTGACGGAGGTCCTATACTTGGGTCAGTTGATATCAAAGGATGGCAAGCGAATTATACCAGACAGGGCACAGGCGATTAGAACAATTGGGGAGCCCAAAACAGTAAAAGAGATGCAGAAATTTCTGGGTATGTGTAACTATTGCCGAGCATGGATATTGGACTATGCGGCGTACACAAGGCCCCTGCTACAGGCACTGAAAGAAGCACAACAAAAACACAAACACATAGAATGGACAGAGGTGATGAACACAGCATTTAACTCACTAAAAGAGCTGATATCAAGCGCTCCAGTACTAGCAAACCCAGATTATGGGCGCGAATTCTTCTTATTTTCACACTGCAAAGGAACATTGATGACAGCAGTACTGACACAGAAAACATCCTTAGGGCACAAACCACTAGCTTACTACAGCGGCACCCTAGACGCAGTAATGCAAGGTCATTTCGCCTGCGAGCAATCCCTAGCTGCAGCCGCGTTCGCAATTGAAAAAAGTGCCACGATAGTAATGGGCTGCCCGGTGACACTGTTCGTGGAACACTCACTTTTTGCAATATTAGAGCGAACAAAGAGCACATTGACAACACAACGCGCCACAGCATATGAGATAATACTGTCCAGCGCTAACATCCATATAGTAAGATGTAAAACAGTGAACCCAGCCACATTCATCACAGAGGCATGCACCATAGAGGACATGCAAAACCACAACTGCGCCACGTACACAGGTGACGAAAGTAAGGATCAAGTGATTTTTGAAAATGCCCTGACCGAGGGTGAGGTGTATTTTGTGGACGGGTCAGCATCAATCGACATGGAGACAGGAGAAAAGCATGTGGGTATGGCAGTGGTACGATTAGAGGAAGATGAATATGAGATACTAGTACAACACCGCCTCCCATCGCACTATTCAGCGCAAGCAGCAGAACTAATAGCGCTAATAGAAGCATTGCATGCCGCCAAGGGGTGCGCAGTGACCATATATACAGACTCAGCATACATGACAACAACAGTTCACGGCGGGTTGGCCCGGTGGGGGCGGAGAGGGTTTCGGCGAGCAGACGGAGCGCCAGTCCAGCATGCAGAATTATTGAAAGAACTGATTGAGGCCCTGCAAGACCCCACGGCAGTGGCCATCGTAAAATGTCAAGCTCATACCGCAAATACAGATTTTATATCTTTGGGGAACGCGGCAGCAGACGCCGCTGCCAAAGCAGCTTCATATCTACAAAAAGGTGAAATAGGAGAGTACATGTTGCACCACACAGCAAGCCAAGAAGTCCCCACAGGATACAACATGATGTCCACACAGGAGATAATAGAGCTGCAAGAGGGAGCTAGTGCAGAGGAAAAATTGCTGTGGACTAAGAGAGGATGCAGCAAATCACCGACTGATTTATTGTGGCGACAAGAGAGTTCAGGAAAAGTGGTAATGCCAATTACGCTGTTAGAAATAACATTTCAACAACTACACTTTCCTGCACACAACACAAAGAAACACATAATGGCAGAGATACAAGAAGATTGGTTTACACCTTGCCTCCAGGAACACGTCACAAGGTTAGCTCTAGAATGCACGACATGTCAAATTTACAACTCAGGTATGACATTGCGTACACTAAGGGGTACGATACCAAAACCAAGTGGCCCATTCAGAGAGCTCCACATTGATTATGTAGACATGGGAGAAAGGTGTAACGGGGCTCGATATATGATTGTGGTTGTATGTCCATTTTCGAGGTGGGTGGAGGCAGGCCCTTGTGCCCGCCCTGACGCGAAGGGCGCCGCGAAGTTCCTAGTGCGGGAAGTGTTTCCGCGCTGGGGAATTTGCGACGTTATTCGCTCAGATAACGGGACGCATTTTGTTAATGAACTCTTTAAAGAAGTGACTACATTATTGGGAATAAAGCACAAATTATGTTCGATTTATCATCCTCAAAGTAATGGCGTCGTAGAAAAGATAAACGGCCTGTTAAAAAGCAGATTATCAAAACTTTGTTTTTCCCTTAAAAAGACTTGGATGTACTGCCTGCCTTTGGCCTTGTTTGAGCTACGAAACCAGCCAAGTAAGGATCACCATTTGTCCCCGCACGAGATCGTCACGGGAAGAAGAATGCACACAGCGCATTCGCCTCTCCGTGAGCGTTCTGATGCACACAGAAGCGCAGCTATATTGGGGGAGGAGTTCACAGAATACCTGCGAAAATTGACACGGGCAGCGCGCGTAATTTCAAAGCAACTAGCCCCCCCCTCGACAAGAGAGGAGGGGAACGCGACTGAACCAAACGGTTTGCCTGAAAAACCACTACAGCTAATGCCTGGTGACCTTATATATGTTAGAAGTTTTGTGCGGAGGTGGAACGCACCACGCTTCCATGGCCCCTATGAGGTAGTGTTTTGCACGCCTACAGCAGTAAAGGTTAAGGGCCTGCGATATTGGGTGCATTTGACAGATGTACGTAAAGCTTACAGCGCTGCGGAGAGTGAGGTGCAGGATGAGGCACAGGCAACAGCGGACGATGAAGTTGTGCGGAATGAATGATTTGAATTTTGTGTGCTTCATGAGATGAACAGTGAACACAATTAGCGCGCAACAAATGTCCTGGACTAAAACATGTACACATGTATATGTAAATTTTCTTTTTACAATTTTTGAAAGTTTTGCGTGGGGTTCTTTTTTCCCTTCCTGTACTCTTTAAGATGTTTTTTATTATTGTTGTTTTTAAAAATGTCATGTTTTTTATTATTTATATATATATATAGTAAGGTACGAATAATATTGACTGAAAGCTACCTTGTCTGTCAACAAACCCCCTTCCTCACCCAACCCTATATTTTATCACCGAAACGTTACAATGTGGAAATGCTTACATGTTTGTATTTAATGAACTTTTGTGTCTCAAACAGGATTTATCATGGCATCGAATGGGCAGCCTGCAACTAATAGATATGTTAGATTTAGAGAAATGTTAGTGGCTAGATTAACATATTCATTTGAATGTGGTTTATCAATGTGTGCTATCGTGTTCTTCATCTCAATGTTTTGTCTGGTGTTACACTGGATTATAGCGTTCATCTCTACCGAGATGAACGAGGGGGGAGGGGGGAACAACACCACCCTTGCTCCTGGAACGAAAACAATTCCGACTGTAGGTATCAAAGAAGGTGATTTCTTGATCTGGGATGGATCACACTTTGTGTGGGGATACTATACTACACCACCCACTGCTGTCCTCTCACAATGGAGAACCAAAAATGTAGATAATGACACAATGTCCCAACCTGGAACATACAACAACCACACGATCCCTCCCGCCCCAATTTCAAACAACGATCTCTTGTTTATTAATGAGGATGGAAAAGTGATTATGATGACAGAACACAAGTCCCTATATGAAGAATTAGAAAAGGGGGGGTGGGAGGGAGGAAGGGGGGCCTGGTTCTTCACCTCCTATAACGAGAAGGTACAGAAGAAGGGAGAAAAGTAGGCGGAGAAGAGAGACTGGTGGAAAAGGGTATGATGAGTATTATGGGCTAGGGTTAGACAAAATGGAAGACCCACGACACCCTCACCAAGCAAATAAATGGTATGCAGATATGAGCACAACAGCTAAACAAACAACCAATGAGAGCTGTTATGTCTGCTCACTTATCCCCCATGCATCAGGCACACCTAAAGTATTGTTGCCACGAGAATTGCCCATTGTGGATGCCCAATGTCTCCTTCATCTCACGCTGTGTAGAATAAAGAACACTTTCCAAGCACACGATGTCTCTTTCAGAATGGTACAGAACAACAAAACGTGCTATTCGCAAGCGTCTGGAGTGATCTGCCTTAAAGAACCTTTCTTTGCAATACAAGGGACACTGTTTTCCGAAAGCAAATGGAAAGACGAAGAAGTGCTGTGCAAGGCAGAAGCACTGAAGGGTGTTCAACCGGAAAAGTTGCGGTGGATGGAAAGAACGTGCTTGCCAATATGGAAAGAACACATCCCTAAATTAACATGGGTAACAGCGATGGAAAAACCCTTTAAGCTACAAAGTGAAATACAAAACAAACTATGTTTCAAGGGAGAAGGAAAAATGGCAATAGGAACGAACAAGAACTGTAACAAAACTCTCACCATCCCAGATATGAAAAAAGGAACAGCAGCACTAATGGACACCTACTGGGTATGCGGGAACAAGGCGTACCTGCACCTTCCCCAATCATGGAGTGGTAGCTGCTCAATGGCCACTTTGCATTCAACACTAATGGTGATTCCCGAAAGCCATATTGACAGAAGTAACACGATGAACGAAGGCTTGAACCAGAATGCAGCGTCTCCAACTACACAAGCGCACCTTTATGTCCTGTCCTCCGGAGGGAAAGGAGAAGAGCTCTCAAGGAACAAGCGAGCCTCGAACTACATATCACAAGCATCATCTGATTTATTGGCACAGATCCCAGACAAGTATCGCCTGTTCAGCTCCGTGGAAACATTCTTTGCTTCACTAGTATCAAGTGTCCAAGCAAGAGCAAATGCAAAATGGCTCCAGATCACACGTTGGAACTGATCCAGTTGGCCAATGACACTGAAGAAGGGTTTAACATAATAAAGGTGGAACTACGAGCTCTGCGATTAATGACCATGCAAAACAGGTATGTCCTAGACCTGTTAACAGCAATCGATGGAGGTGTTTGCCGAAAAATAGGAAGTGCATGCTGCACGTTCGTACCTTCCGAAGACGCAGAAAATGGGTCCCTGTCCCACGTTATTGAAGCAGTACATAACCTGGGCGAGAAGATGAAAATGGAAGGTGGAGCTGAGGATAGCTCGTGGTTCGACAATATCTTCTCTTGGGTTCCCTCATGGCTTGGAGTGACAATGAAGTTCCTGATACCAATAGTGGTGATCATCCTTGTGATGTTCTGCCTGTGCCAGGTGGGCCTCCGATGTTGTGCTAATGCAGTCCCTAACGGTGCAATGATGATGGTGACAATGGGCAACTCCGGTGGTACAATTAAAGCAACACAAGAAGTACATGTGCAGACAGGAACAGACAACACCCCCAGGTACCAGTTAGTGCCTATGTGCCGTGACAAGTACATAGTAGATAAGCTATGGCACACCACGATTAAAGAACCACGAGACGTAGAACTGGAATGGTATGAGGAGGTCTGGGTAGATCTGGAAGAGACCGGCGACTGTATATATTTGACATGTACACCAGACGAGTATGCTAGGAGAGGTGAGAGCTTAAGGGGGGTGTGCAGAGCATGGATGCCTATAAAAGGAACCCCTGCATGGGATGGTGCAGTGTTAGAAGAACAAGAATGTAGAAGATTAGAAGAGCTAAAGAAATTCGTTACTTTAAGTAACGAAAGGGGGGAAATGTAGGGGAGGAATGGCCACGAGGCCCTCCTCACCTACAGCTCCCTCCCCAGGTGAGGACCATGGCTCGGTGGGAGCACCCTCATGCCACCCGGGCCCAGGTGGAGGGGGGTTCACCCGCCGACGACATTGCCCACACGCACCCTGTCTTTGCATTTACCGAAACTTAAGTTAGGCCTAGACGCCATCGTGCACAGCAAACATGGTGTGAGTTCAGCACACTGTAACGAGGCCCCCACCTTTGGAGGGCCTTTCATGCATCTCTGCCGCCTCAGCAGCCCTGGCAGATCCGCTGCGAGCGCGTTCCCATGAGAAAGTCGGAGATGAGCTAAACCCGAGATGCCAACACGGCAACATTATATTAGTAACAATGTGATATTGCACCCCGTATGACCCGGACCGCAAGGCCGGGGCAACGGGGAAAAAAGCTGAAGCATCACTATCTGAAGAAGGTAGAAAATAGTTCAAGTATTGGTGTTAATGAACTACCTCTGTTTAAAATGTGAACGAACCATAAAAATGTAACGTTATATGATATCCCTCCAGGTCTGGACTAATGCTGCTATAACCACGGAGAAAGATGTTGACCAAACGTGTAACCTCTATCTGTAAAAGTGTTTTTCAATAGTATGTAGAAACTTGAACTCATATATGTTTTGAATCACCCAAAGCGGCGAGCATCAATCTCTGTAGGCCATAACCTAGATATCCCTCGTATAACGTCTAATGTACATACAATACGCACACAATGTAGTGAACATAATGTTAGGTAATGAAAAGGTACTGGAACCGACTGTATTAAAGAAATGTGTAACGAAAATGAAATATATATATATATATATGTGTGTCTGAATAACGTTAAAATAAGGCAGAACAGTATAAAACTTCTGCATTCACTGATCAGCAACGCACGAGGAAAATACCTTTGTGAGTATATGCAAGGTCATTCCCTCTCCCACCCCACCAAGCCTGCCAGATAAAAAAGCTAAGACTTGTGCTGCGCTCCCTCACCTCCCCCAACCAAGCTGGCGTTACTTCAGAGAGTCAGAGGCCCCGGCGCCGCAACCAAGGCCACAGCCCGCCACCTGTGTTATTTACAGCACGGTAATAAACCCACGGATGAACCCACTGATCTACCAGCACCCTCTCATAAATCCCCACGAACCCCCCCAAGAATCCTGACCCCGTGTAAGGACGACCCCCATCATTGGGACAAGACACAGAGACCCATCTATATAATAACTTCTAACGCAGCAGACAGACATGTATCACTCGGCCCAGGTCCCAGAGCCCCGTCCCGTGACCTAAAATACCGGTCAATAAGACACAGGTAAATCTCACCCCAACCAACAACCACCAGACCTCTCACGAGGTGCATTCCTCATGTGTTGTGTTTATTTTATAAGATAAGCTAGTGAAGCGATTTATTAATGAACGTAAATGTCATTTTCTGAATAACTGTAGTGTGCATGGCCTAGGGCAAATGAGACAGGAAAGGTATTCGTTATTGTCACAGGCTGCCCCAGCACATCAACACCGCATGGATGACCTCAAGCCGGCCTGCCAGGCCCAACCCAACCCACAAGGCTGACCAGTGACGTCGTCCCGCCAAGACCAACCCCGCGCCAGCAACACCTATAGTTAGTCGACACCACCCAATCCCAATTGACTTGTGCCCCCTATAGTGTTTAGGTGTTGATGACGTTTTTTTGTATTAGAAATACGCCTGTCTTTGCTATTGTCAGGCAGAGCGCTCTCGTAGGTTGCAGAGTTCTTTGCATGCCTTATCCTTGGATAAACTCCCACTTACGCTCACCCGCACTCTGTCTTGGTCTTATTCCCACTACGGGAGAGTCCCTTATTGTCTCTCATTGCGGGGAGGATCGTGCTGAATTGGGGGCGCTTCCTTTCACTAGCATACACCTACTCCAAGTAGCTTCTCTTGAAAACTCTGATCCCGATACAAGATAGGTGCTGAATGTCCTAAACCTAATGTCATCAAACCACTCGCAGGTGTTTAAGTGTTTCTTTCTCTACATATCTGGTACAAAACCGGCATAAGCCTGTGGGACCATTCATTGTTTTTTTGTCCCAGGCTTGGAGCTTTTCGCTGGTAAAAAATAAATTGAATTTGTAGCGCATATAAGTTTTTCTTACTTTTTTGCATGGAAATTTGAGAATATACATTGCTCTTTCACTCCATTTTCTGGGAAATTTGCGACATTCTATAAAAAGACTTGTAACCACAAACTTTATCTGTCAGAATACACCATTGGTATTTTTGATATTTATGTTTACAAGCAGGCAATTTTGCACAAAGCTCTTCTTTTGAGATTGAGATAGCCTCGAGAATTAAGTTGACTTTTTGTGTAATTTTTTTGATAGAAGGAAATCTGGCCTCCATGTACAGAAGGGGCAGTTCCTAGAGTTTCTCGGCGGCTGCATGATTTTGGCATGGTTATTCACTAGGCGCCAGTTCCATTTAGCAGAGAGCGGAAGAAGTCCAAACTCATAGCATATAATGGCATTAGGAATTGTAGAAGGCAATACCAAGACACATTTCCACAGCCTACCTTGCATCATATCTGTTATGTAAACTACTGTAAAGATCAGGGGAATGAGTAGAATGTATGGGGTCTGTGATGTACAATGGTTCTTAGATAATAATGTTTAGGTTTGAGGGGTGGCAGTTGGCTTGGGAGAACTGAGCAGGATGGCTGGGGGTCTTATGTATTCTACACAGAATCTACAATAAAGCCTGCTGTGTATATTCATATGAGTCAGCGTGCATCTTTATAATATCTAGTTAAGTATCCATGTCACATATGCAGATATCAAGCCCATGAAGAATAATAGGTTCCACTTTTAACAAATAGAACTGTATAAGCTAGTAGCGAGGACTTACAATAACTGTAAACAATTATTTTCATTTGGGAGATCAGCGATTTGATTTTATTATTTAAGATGTCTTCCACATTTCTGCAGGATAATGATCTGTTAACGTATAACCTAAGTATCGAATTGTAGGTGCACAGATGATTGCTGTTTCATCCAATTTCCAGACAAACCTTGGTGTTTCCCATCTGAAAAGATTGATATGTAACATTTGGACGGATTAGCTTGGAGGTTATATGCTGTTGTGTGAAGCATGTAAACAGCTTTAACTTGTTTTGGAGCCCAAATGGTGTCCTGTCAAAAAACAACCAGTCATCTACAAAACCTATCCAGTTTAAAAAAGAGGACCCAATTTTGCAGGGTACATGGCAAGATCTTTCCATGAATAATCAAGGTCTGATATGTAAAGATTAAAAGTACCGCTGCCAGATTGCAGCCTTGTTTAAGCCCAATATATGTGAAGATGGGATCCGTGATTGGCCCTTCCCGATTTAGTCTAATCCTGAAGGATGTATTACAGTGTAGTAAGGCGTTAATAGAAACAATATGTGACGGAAAACCCAATTTAAGCATTTTTAACCAGAGTACTTTTCTTAGGACTGTATCAAAAGCAGCGGTTAAGTCTAAAGCTGCCATGTAAATCGGGCCTGTTTTCAAGTGTTTTGTTTGATACTGCAGATGTGCTACAATAGCTGCATTTAGAGAGCATCCCATGGACTTGCAAATCTGACATCCCACCTGATTTCGGGGCAAGATATTGTTCTGGGTAATAAACAATTGCACCGAATCTAACAGCAATACTGAAAAGATTTTAGAGGATGAATCCAGTAGTGCTATGGGATGGGTCTAAAATTTCGAGGGGGACTTGCTGGGACTTTTTTGTAAACAGGGATGATGTTAGCAGAGCACCACAATGATGGCAGCATCCCTGATTGATAGATGCCATCAAATTTCATCTTTAATATCTTGGCCCAAAAGACAGGATCACATTTCAACGGGCAAGGGGGAATACCATCTGGCCCAGCAGCTTTTGAGTTTTTAGTCCTATTTATTACCTCTTCAATATCCTCCCGAGACCAGGGTGAGTGCCCAGCGGTAAATGATTTATCGTTTACCCAGTCAGTTGAACAAAAGCTCAGGAGCAAGCGATATTTCTGAGAAATATAGCTGACCACACTGCTGCATTTATCGAGGGCTCTGTATAAATTGCAGAATCAGTGGTGAGTGTTCGTAATGTGGTCCATATCTGCCTATTACCATGTTTTAATATTTATTGGGACCACTTCAGAGTTTGTGAGGAAACATGAAGGCATTACGGTGTTAGGGAGAATTCTCATTCTATGGCTAATTTCCCTTACCTATAGAGTCTCCCAGCAGCTTTGCTGGCTTTGAAGGGTTTGTTTTTTTCTCCTGCTAAGAGTGAGACTCTTTTTCACACTCTTAGGCATTTTTTACTATGTGTGTCCTAGGCTATTTTTTGTGTTTAATGTCTATGGAGTTTCTCTCCCCTCCATAGGAACCATCTGTATCCACATGTGTTACACAGCACCCTCCGTGCAGTGACACAGGGGTGTCATAGCGACCCCCAAACATAGACTCCATGCCCTGGGACAGACTACTGTCTCCCAGGGCATGTAAAGTCCACATTGACTTTACTAGTTACTCTTTATGAACAAAACCAGTACAACCCATCTTACTATGGAGGTACTGGCAAGGGTTAATAGTTTTCCCTTATGTTCATTTTCGAGAGGGTATCGTACAGTCTCACTCTCAAAAGTTTCTGGCTGGTGGCAGTGGTTACTACCAAAAATATTCGACCACAAATATTTCTTTATGGGATTTTCCCATTGTTCGAGGCTGCCACATTAACTGACAGCCTCTAACATACCGCCGGTTTATTTTTATATTAACTTTACTCCAGTAGGTTTTATTTGCCAGAACTTTTATAGAAATTCTTTCTCGTATCTTTCTCTAAGATCCTAACCCAGGTCAGGGATTCTTTGTTCGTCCTTTTGGCGGGCTTCTGCCAAGAAGCCCACATTTCGCGCCACTGGGACTGGGGTGGACCCATTGTGTGGGATGGGGAGCAGGACCCCAGGATAGGGTTGCCTCAGCAACCCATGTCGCACTCTGCTCTGGTAGGCTGGAGGGTCTCCCGCCAGGATGACCACTCCACTGTGCGAGTGACAGCTAGGCTGTATGAATGGGGATCTTTTTGCATAAAAGCAGGGTCCTGAGGCCTGGAAGAGCAAGACGTCGCCACTGGAACTAAGAAGCCGAAGAGGAGAGAAGCCAAAGACATCTGAACCACTGGTGAAGCCCTGCTGCAGTGTCTCACTACCTTTCTCCACACGACGAGAGAAGATCTTCATCTGCAAGAGCCTTCTTCCCTTGAGCTGGTGGGGCCAACCAGTTTGCCAATCGCCTTCCACGACCTGCCTTGGTCGAATCACCAGTGCCCTGCACTCGGAGACCGGATAGCCAGGCACTCGTCCACCCGGACTGCGATTTAAAGGAGCGCGCCTTTTGTTTCATTTGGCAGCACCGTGGCTGGTTTCATCCCTGGGTAGCGCAGTAACTCGAACCTTCCTCCACAACGAGATCCTCTCTTCTTCTGCTAGATCTCCCGCACTGCAGGAACAACCTGGAACAACCGCCACCGCAGGAGCCTCTTCTTCATTTTAAGGTACCTTGTTCCGCCAGGTCGCCCTTTTCGTTTGGTAGCGCTAAAGGTGTTTTAAATTCTTTACCTACCTGTTGGGTTGGCCGCCCCCATCTTCTAACATTGTCTTTCACCTTCTTCAACCAACCTTTCCAACCGTTTAACAAAGAATTTACCTTAGCTACAAGGACATTTTGCTCCTGGGTGTTTTGCCCTGTACCACCGACTCTGGCGGAATCTGTTATAACTGCCCTCTCTAGATTGCTTCTCAACTAGAAACGTGTTGGTGCACCTTACTCTTATAACCACCTCTTCCTTCCCACTTTTAAAACTTGTGAAGTGCCATTTTGCTCGGTTTTCACCTAAGTATAATACAAGCTAAAGTATCGCCTTGCCTAAACCTGTTCAAAACTTATTGGGAAGTGTTGCTAGGGTGCCTAAGAGTATATTCCTGTATAACTTGCACTTTCCCTCCCTTGTGAGAAATTGCTAGAGTGCCATTTGTGTTTGGTTTTCACTGTGACGTTTTGCTCAGTTTTCACTCTTGCTCAAACTTGTCTACAATTTAACTAGAAAGTTGTGTATACTTTTCTTGACTGATTTTAACTTGCTTTAAGAACTGTGATTGGAGGTGCGCATGCGCGAGCGACGTATGCGCTGCTAAAACCAACGGCTCCCGGCGGCCGCTGCTAATATCCTGCATATTTTCCACTTTACGTGGACTAATCGTGCCTCAACCGCCCACCAGCGGTGGCGGCCCCATCAGAGCTGCTGACGCCGCACTCCGGAGAGAAACCGGGAAGGGGGACACCAGAACCAGCCCGCGGACCGCCGACGGACGACAGGCGACCATCGCGGCGCGGGCGGAAGAGGAGGACCGCCCCTCCCCCCCGGAGGCGCTGAGTTCGCTAGCTCCCAGGCGAGATTGTCGCTCGGTACGCGACCCCGCGGCGCTCTCCGGGGGCCATTGAGCGGCTGAGGAGGGTCCCCCCCCCCCACCTCCTCCACCCTCGAGACAACAGGGGCTTACACACTACGGGAGCAACGCATCTGGAGAGGCTTTGCGGCCTGGGCTCTGCAGCACCAGCCTTACCCGCTGGACCTCTGCCCCTCCCCCTCACCAGCAAGACTGAGACCCAGGGTCGAGCGGCAGCAGGAGCCGTGAGCTGCGCTCCCCTGTTGAGGAAGACACGCTGCAACCAGAGGCACCCACGACAGGTACAAGGGAGCGGGGGGCGGACGCTTTGCTTGTTTTTCTCCCCTGCGACCCCTTTCTGCAACCAGCCTGCTGCAGAACCCACAGTACACAGGTGTGCCACAGACCAGCACCAGACCCAGAGCGCTGCTACGACCTACGTGTCCGCGGTGGACCCCAAAACTCCGCGTGAACAGTGGAACAGCCCTGCCTCTCCCTTGGGACCACCTACCTCACACCCCGAAGCGCAGCACTCCCGGTAGAACACGGGCACAGTCCCACGCACTTTGGCCGCTCGGTACGCCCGAGGTAGACAAGTGCCAGCATCACGCCGCCTGGTGAGGCCGAGCGACGACACCGCGAACACCCCAAACGTGACCTTGGCCGCGATTCACTGTGCGCATCCCGCCCCGAGGGGGAACAGCTAGACCCCTACTACACAGAACCCAATCGTGACATGGGAAAGGAGAAAACCAGGAGGCAAACGCTACAGAGCAAGATGGATCTCTACACCGTGGGGGCCCCTCCCCAACGCGAGCCCCAACCTCTATAAGAAGAAGGTAACCCTGGAGAACTCAGAGACCCTCCTGTCTCCTTATCAGACCTCATGAAAGCGATTGGGGACTCGAGGACGTCCTTGGAACTTAAAATGGGCGGCTTATCCTCGGAGGTGTCCCTTATACGCCAAGACCTCCGCAACTTGTCGACCAGAGTGGGCGAAGCAGAACAGAGGGTGTCCAGCAATGAAGATGCGATCCACCGCATGGAACAGCAGCTCACTGCGATTGCCCAAAAGGTGACCCAACTAGAAAACCGCGCCGAAGACAGTGAAGGGAGGGCGCGACGCAATAATCTCAGGATCCTCGGTATACCGGAGAAAGAGGAAGGCCCCTGCGCAGAACTCTTCCTGGAAGATTGGCTCACTCATATCTTCGCCCCGAAGAAGCTATCCAAATTCTTCTCGGTGGAAAGGGCACACAGAGTCCCCACCGGCCGGCCTATACCGGGCGCCCCACCCAGAACAATGATTGCACGCCTACTGAATTATCGCGACCGGGATGCGATCCTACAAATGGCGAGGGCCATGGGCCCGATCACATACAACGGCTACAAGGTTGGCTTCTACCCCGACTACACGAAAGAAGTCCAAAAAGCCCGCCAATCTTTTGACTCCGTTAAGAGGAAGCTCCAGTCACTATCCATCAAATATGCCCTCTTCTTCCCGGCATTGCTAAAAGTCCAGTATGAGGGCGCTACACACCTGTTCTACAACCCCAAAGATGCATGGGACTGGCTTGAAACTCATGTCCTCACGGAACCCAACGGGAGACGTGGGCCATCGGGCCCACCCACGCAGCGACCCCGACCTGGGAGACCCTCGCCCCCTCGCTCCCCGTCTGCAGCGGATGACGAAGCGTCAAGGACCCCGGCGGGAAAAGGATGAATACCCTGTACTGAAGGGCCCGAACTGCAGATTGGTAGAGTGGAAATGCTCACTTAGCGGCCGCCGCCCCCTAAGACCAAACGCGCGCTACCACACCCGGGTTATCCCGAAGAAGTTCATAAAGTTATAGGTTTAATGTTTGGGCGACAGGTGCTCCCAGTTGGGGGGGAAGTACAGGGTGGGGGGGAGTTCAAAGTTCATAAAGAAAGCGAATCAAGAAACAAGAAGATACGACACATAGAAGCATTGGCAAGGGAACCAAGTATAGGCTATGGGCAAGACCACAGACACGATCATCATCCAGGCAAGAGATATACCAACACGAGAAGACCTTCGGGCATCCCCCCCGAAGGTATAGCCTTGCACAAATCTCGAGCGTATAGGACTACCATTGATCCTCCCAGATGTCCAGATAAGCGCCCCACGCAGAGAGAATGAACTCCAACAAGGTGACCGTGCTCTCCTGGAACGTCAATGGCCTCGGCTCCAGCATAAAGCGAAGACTGGTGCTCCAGTACCTTAACCGTCACTCACCTGATATTGCCCTACTAAACGAAACACACTTGCTAGGCACGAGCACTAACTTCTTCAAAAAATCCAACTACTCTCACACCTACCAGGCTGGATTCACAACAGGAGCTAGGGGCACGATGATCCTGGTTCACAAGCGAGTCCCCCTGCAGGTCAGGAAGGTTAAGATCGACCCCCGGGGCCGATATGTTATGATACTGGCCGACATCTGGGGCGAGAAATGGGGCCTCGCTGCAGTTTACGCCCCCCCCTTCACAGACGAAAGAGCTACTCTCCGAGCTACAGAGCCGGCTGCTTGAGGATGTGGCCGATGTATGGGTGATCGGCGGGGACTTTAATGAAGTGATGAACACTGCAATCGACAGATCTCACAGGAGGTCAGGTTCCTGTCCTGCCCCCACACCACTTGCCATGTTCGCCGAAGCTCTGGGTATGACAGATGCATGGCGCGCGCTCCACAACAACGAGGCTGGGTTCTCCTTCTTCTCAGGTGTCCACAAGTCATTCTCCCGAATCGATTATGCCTTCGTCCCCCGCAATGTAAGTCACAGGCTCCTTGACGCTGACTTCCTCGCAAGAGGTATTTCTGACCACTCTCCGCTCCTACTGTCTATGAAGAACTCCTGCCGTGGTCCGGATCGTAATTGGCGCCTGAACACATACCACCTACGTCTCCCCGAAATAGCGGAGGAACTGGAGAAGAAGACAACAGAATACTTCGAAAACAACGAAGGATCAGTGGACTGCCCAATCTCGCTCTGGGAGGCATATAAGACTGTCCTCCGCGGGGAAGTTATCTCGGAAGTTTCAGCCTACCAACGAAGACGAATCCAAAAGATCAAAGAGGCAGAAGCGCGCGTCCTGGAGTGCGAACAACAAACCCTGGAACACTCCACCCAAGAAGCTAAGGAAGATTTGGTCACCGCACAAGTGGCCGTTAGCAACCTGGCTCTAGACAATGCACGGACAGCCCATCAATTGGTCCGGAGCCAAATCTATGAACGAGGTGACAAGGCGAATAAGACACTGGCCTGGCTGGAACGGCGCGAGCAGACCAAGGGACATGTGCGGGCAATTGAATCCCCAGACGGAACGCTCCTCACAGACGACTCGGACATTGTCGCAGCATTCGCCGCCTACTATGAGAAACTCTACACTCCACCGGCCGAGCACCTGCCTCCCGAACCCACATGCTACCTTGACCGGTTTGAGATCCCGAAGCTCTCTCAGCGCCAAACAGACCTCCTGAACGCCGATATCACTGTAACTGAGGTACAAGAGGCGCTCGCACAGCTCCAACCTGGGAAGACCCCGGGTCCCAACGGGTTCCCTACAGAAACATGGAAATGCCTCGGCGGTTCACTGCCCGCCCACATGCACCGTATGTTTCTACGCAGCAAAGAGCTGGGGGCACTCCCCCCGGACCTCAGGAAAGCATGCATAGTCGTCATACATAAGCCCGGGAAACCCCCGGAGGAATGTGCCTCCTATCGCCCAATATCCTTGATCAACGGCGAAGCCAAGGTCCTTGCAAGAACACTAGCCAACAGACTGCTGCGGGTTATTGAGACCCTGGTTCACCCCGACCAATGCGGATTTATGCCCAACAAATCCACCCGCATGAACCTGCGCAGAGTTCAGTTGGCGCTGAGTAGAGCCAAGGAAATATCGGCCCCACTGGCCCTCCTGGCAGTGGACTTTGAAAAAGCATTTGATTCTGTGGACTGGGAGGCCTTGTGGGCAATCATGACTCGAATGAACCTGGGGCAAACATTCATATCGTGGGTTAAACTCCTGTATGCACACCCAGAGGCCACGGTAAGGGTGAACGGTAGGTCTTCTCGATCATTTCCCTTGGGTCGGGGCACGAGACAGGGGTGCCCTCTCTCCCCGCTGCTTTTTCTATTGGCCATAGAACCTCTCGCAATTGAGCTTAGGACCAACACTACTTGGACAGGGTTCGCCTGGCCGGGGGGGGGAGAGGACCGACTATCCCTCTACGCGGACGACCTCCTCATATACCTAAGTAACCCACGTACTTCCTGCCCGATCGTCTCCCGCATCCTCAGAGAATACCAGCGCTTCGCAGGCCTCAAAGTAAACGAAACCAAAACCATTTACTTCCCGATCCAGGGAGGGGAGTCTGCGATCCCTGAAACCTGCCCATATCATGTCTCCATTAGAGAACTCAAATACCTGGGCATAAGACTCGACCCGTCACTGGGGGGGTTCCTACAACTCAATCTACAACCAATAATTGACCGATTCATTAGGGACACCTCCCACTGGCAATCACTCCCATTATCACTACTGGGCAGAGCGGCACTATTCAAAATGCTGACCCTCCCCAGACTACTGTATGTACTTCAAAACGCCCCCCATATAATCCCCCGAGACACCTTCGCACTCATTAACAGACGCCTTCGCACACTGCTGTGGGGAGGGAAACAATCCAGGATCGCCCTGGAGACGCTGCAGCGATCAGTATGGGAGGGAGGCATCGGTCTACCATGCATTCGCACCTATTATCTTGCAGCCCAGATTGGGGTGGTAAATGACTGGATACATGCAGACCCCACACTCCCCCACATCCGTCTTGAAATGGAGAGCATGACCCCACTAACCCCACTACAGACCCTGTACGCCACCCACGACCAACCCCCATTGTTACCCAAAATGACACGTCACATTTGCCGGGCCTGGCGGGATGCGCACAAACTGATAGGCTGGAAAGGTAAACCAACACTATCTCAACCCCTATGGCACAACACACTCCTCCCAGAAATAGTAAAGATGGGCCCCTTCGGTCACTGGTGCGCGAAAGGGATACATACACTAGCACATGTGATACAAGAAGGCCACCTCCTTGACTTTGAGACCATGCAAGAGCGCTTCGACCTCGCACCTATGGACCGGTTTCGACATGTGCAAATGACCCACGCCATCCGCACCCAATTCCCTGACACGACGACCATACCCCCCTGTACTCCCATTGAGACTAACATCCTTCCGCAACGCATTGCCTCCAGGGTCACCTCCACGCTCTATCAAGCCCTTAACTCCTTCGGGGCGACGCAGCTGGACGGGCTCAAAGAAAAATGGGAAAGGGATACAGGTCACATGGAACCAGAGGACTGGGCAGAGGCATTAATGTCCCCTAGAGAAATAGGTATTGATTCTAAACTCAGGCTTATACAACTGAGGATCCTCCACCGCACATACTATTCACGCACTGCCATGGTCAGATGGGGTGGACTAGATGATGGGACATGCCTCAGATGCAAAACAGAACCGGCCACCTTTTACCATATGTTATGGGAATGCCGAGTCTTACAGGTCTTCTGGGAGAGCTGTACCAACACGATTTCTGCCACCCTGGCGACACCAATCCCCAGAGACCCCAAAATGATGCTGTTGGGAATCCGAGGTGAAGTGGATCTCTCAAAACATGATAGAATATTTCTGGCACTGGCACTTGGGGCAGTCAAAAGATTGATCGCGGCTAGCTGGGGCTCTGCCGACCCCCTATCGGTGAACCGATGGGGCAATGAGTTGGACAGATGCGCGGCCCTGGAGCGACGGATTTATAATGCACGAGGGTGCCCCCGCAAATTCCAGAAAATATGGGGTAAATGGCTGGACGCTAACTGAAATGTACCGAAAGAAATAGAAATGTACTATTGTTAACATTGGTCACCTACCATACCCAACGAATGTCTGATGGCTCTCGGCCCCACCGGGTTCCCTCGGCCTCTTTGAAAACTGCCTTACTGTCATGATCTGTTGTATGCCTTTGACCCATGCCTGTTTTGTTGTTGTGTTATTAAAACGTAATAAACAGAATTATTAAAAAAAAAAAAAGAACTGTGATTGATGTGTCCAACTAGAAGTGTGCAAAATAAATATATATATCCTTTTTAATACAAAGCTTTGGTCAGTGTTTCCTTGTACCATAGTACTATAGCCCTATTGTGTAAACCCTGAATACTGCTCATCTCCCTCTTGAGATAAGTCTGACTACTTAGCCACAACTACCAACTAAATCTTTGTGGTACAGACTGATACCAAAGGGGATTTATTGCATATACCTGTAGTCTTAATCTTCTGTAGTGATCAATAAGGGAACTGCACAGGATTCTGCCCAACATACGGTCAATACTGGTTAGGTAATTCTGATTGGAAGATACCATTAGGAAAGACACGCAGTGACACACAGATTGGCACCAACTCTAATGGCATCTCCAGCAATTCCACAAATCCTGACATACACATTGGTACTAACTTTAATGTCACCTCAAATCCTGAGATACGAGCATTCAGTTCCACCAATGATGGAGCCATTTCACAGACTCCCACAGATGATGAGATATATCAATCTATAATAAAGGTTTTGAAAGAAAAACAGCCGCATGAAATCATGCACCTTCTGGCGGAGCAACCCCCTCGACAGTAAGCAGGTTTTGACTTATGAGGATTACTGTGCAGACGCTGGTAGGCTTAAGCAGGTAACTAATCCTCCAAGCGTGAATATACAGGGTGGGGGAAGGGAACAACTATCGGTCCATCGGGTCTCTGATCTGAAAGATCCGGTACGCCTGGGCTCATTTTGACAACCTTATTTAAAGACTCAGTTAATATATTGCTAAATAGGCCATATATCTTATCTTTATTGGAGCAAATTGCGGATTTAACTCTTATCTCTACATCAGACATAGAGCTCGTTGACTTTATACATAAATACAGACTAGACTAAGTACGATTGGTGATTCCTTCGCCACTGGCGAGAAATCTGCTACTAAAAGAGACTGAACAGCTACAAATTAGAGGTTTCGATATTTTTGAATTTGTACAGATTCGGCCTAACATCAAACAAAGTATCCTGAAATCAACCTCATATGAGAAGGAAGCTCCTAAACGCTCTAGTGTTAGAGTTAATCAGGACTCAGATGACAATTTTGAAAAACAGGACTGGAGGTGGTTAGCCCTGTCACTACGTGAGTCTATTGATTCCCTTAAACAACTGTGGAAGTCCCTCTAGCTTATTTCAAACTTTAAAATTACTTAGTTGGAATTATAGAGGTTCTGTGAATCTGTTACACAATGTGAATTTTATGAAGGAACTCTCGCAATTCCATTATGTTTTCATCCTTGAATCATGGTCTACGGTCCATTTGTGTTGGGAAAGTTACATGGTTTCTTCTTTATGTGCACATGGTGGCAATGTGGACAGTCCAAAGGGAGGACTTATCATTGCAGTTAAGAACGAAACAAATCCTAGAATTCCAGGTGAATGGGACTTTGCTTATCACTTTTTAGTGGTTGGATATATAATGAAGTTCAACGCAGTTGACACCGCTTTTCTGTTAGTTAACATCTATTGGAACCCTTCGGAACTACCAGACCCACAACTGTGGAAGGAACTGTGTAATTTAGGCTCTTTAATAGAAACTTGGTTAGCAGTGAACCCAGGGGGTTACCTTGTAATTGCTGGGGGTTTGAATGCAGATCGCTTTGATGATCCTTTAGTGGGTGATCTATACATTTTCAACTAGACCGTTTAAATAAAACTGGGGGCAACTACAAGCTCCGTGGCAGAATCTGGTTACATTTTGCTGAGGTTTGGGGTTTGGAATTATTAATAAATAATCTTCCTACTTGGAAAGCTAGAGGTCAGGAATCTATTATAGACTACATCTTTTGTTCTGTGGGTCTGTTCAACTGTATGGGGGAGTTTGAAATTATTGAAAACAACTTGAGTGATCACTGCATGCTTACAACAGATATCCATACTCTCGCACAACAATCCGTAAAAACAAACTATAAACACGGTCTGGCAACGAATTGTGCAGGAAATAGAAAAATGAACTATGAGAAAAAATGCCAATTTTATTGCAACTATGGTAAAAGATCATGAGAGATTCTCCTTTTACCAACAGGCAGACAAATACTCTGCCTTAAAGTTTACAGACTACTTAGGGGTGTCCCTTACGAAAATGGAGAAGCTATTCAGTTAGAAGAATACCCTTAGGAGCCTGAATACCCATATCTTCCACAAGGAAGTTTGGGATTGTAAACACCTGTTAAGGAAAGAGATTAGAATCATCCGTAATTCAGGTTACTCGTCTGTTCGTAAGGCTAATATGAAAAATAAAATTAAACTAAGTTATAAAAACTGGTCAATCCATCACAGAAGCATTACATTTCAGCGTGATGGAGAAGCTATACTAAGATCCTTACGAGGACCTAACTCTGCCAATTTCTAGAATCTAATAAATTAATTGGATAATCCGCAGAAAGAGGTATTCTTTAACCCAATCAGTGAAACCACCTGGTTGGGACATTTTTCCAAATTGTATGATACCAAAAGTACTACCGTCTCTGTAAACTCAAACAGTAAACATCTATGCTCAATGGATTATACAAAGAGGGACATTGCTGAACTGATTATTAAATCGAAAAATTCAGGGGCACCTGGCCCCAACAATCGCTCTAATAAAATCCTTAAGCTTGACCTGGACACATGGGCCAAAAAATGTGTTGATCTTGTTTAATGATATTCAAAATACTAAAGTAATTCCTAAGTCGTGGAGGGTGTCTATAATTATTCTGGTTTTTAGCAAGGGTTCTCGTCAATGCCCCTCTAGTTATAGGCCCATTGCCCTCGCAGATCCGGAATCTAAACTGTTTTCGTCTTTGGTGCTTAGAGATATTCAGAAGTCGATCCAAAAGAAAAACTTTTTCGACATGAGGCAAATAGGATTCAGAAAAAACATGGGCACCGATTGCGGGGGTTTAATGATTAACTGTTTGATGGCCAAATCACTGACTAATGGAGCTAGATCGACCTTGGTCGCATCTATGGACTTAAGCTCTGCATTTGATCTTATAGACAGAAAAACTCTGTGGGAAGTGTTAAGAAATCTCGATATGCCACCCTCCCTCCAGGATATTGTAATGGCCATTTACTCTGACAGAGGAGTGAGGGTTAGACTTGATTTTGAAGGTACTCTGTCGAAGGAACTTAAAATTCATAATGGGCTCCGTCAGGGCTGTATGTTGGCACCGACGATTTTCAATCTTTACGTCAGTGGAGCTGATATTGCCCTGACGAATAAGGGTCTAGTAGCGCCTAGACTGTCAAATGTCTACCTCCCATGGCTGGCTTACGCAGATGATTTTCTGCTTATGGATAACACTAAAGTCAGCTTACAAAGACTGCTCAAAGCGTTTGAAGAATTCATCTGCGGTCTTTTACTCAATTAATCCATCTAAAACGGTGATAATACGCGTCAGAAGAGCGAATAAAAAAAGAGAACGCGTTTACTTGGCTAAGTGGTAACAAAATAATCAAAGCTCAGCCTGCATTTAAATACTTGGGTTTTTCCATATCCGGTACGAATTCTAGATCCCTGTTGAAGACACAATTAAAACTAAAGGCGGATATAGCCATTCGACAAATGCGTGCCCTAGATGTCTAATTTGGTAAATTCACGATGATACCGCTCAGGGAATTAATATCTTAAAAAAATTATTCCTAGAATAATGTATGGTGTTGAACTCCAATCGAACAAATGTGAGGGTAATCTGTCATTTATTGAGAGTTATATCTGGAAGTCAGTTCTTTTTTTTTACCGAAATGTAGTCCATATGATCTGATAAAATATGAATTCGGTTTAAATTCTCTTTGGACTCATGCAAGATGGAAAAGAATGGGTTTGTGGCGGAAGTGTAATTCTGGGGAGGAAAAGGCGTTGTATTTATGTGCAGGTGAGGATTCTGCTAATACCTTTATCCAGAACGTAAATTCAGAGACTTTGAACACTAAAAACTTTAGGTATGTCAGTAAATACTTTATTGAACAAACCAAGAAGAGTAAAGGAGAGTCTCTTTGGCTTTGATTGGCTAGAAACCAAAAACGAAATTCTGGAATCAATCTTGTATAATCAGGTTTGTTCAACATGCAAAGTGTATCTTGCTATGGAAAATTATTTAATCAAATATCCTACTAAACAAATCCAAAATTACTTTATGCATTTCAGGTTCAATGTCATTCCAACTAATCAATAATAGTAACTCTGAAACTTGGTATTGGTGTTGATGTTGCTTAATTGAAGGGATGGTTGAATCTCTACAACATATTCTGTTGGTATGCCCGGCATTAAAGACCAATAGGTTTATTTACTTTGCACAATATGTACAAAACACAGCTATAGAGAATTCATCTGGATGAGAATGTTACATAACAGCATTGGTAATTTAAACATTCGGGTAGCAACCTTTTTGAGGAATGTATGTGCTCAATATTAAGTATCTGTAAGGAAGAATGTAAGGCTCACTGTTATATTGCTAATCTATGATTTTAATTAGGCACGAGTCTCTGTTGATCTTTCTTTTGTATGTGTTTTAAAAATGAATTTTGTTGTATTTTATGGTTTATATTATAAAGATGCAAAGAAATTGTTCTTAAGATTTTGTAAGGTTTAACATAAACCAAAACAAATAAACATAAAAAAAGATAATATTTTATACAACATTTGTTGATTGTCCATATTATGTAAGATACACTTTAAGTACTTATTTTATTTTTGAAATTGTCTAATAAGCTTGAGTTGTTTAAGGAATTCAGTCTGAGTGATATTAAGATCTATGTAACTGTCTTACGTATCGATTTTTTTCCCTTCAGTCAGCAGTAGTCGCATTGTACTGATGTTTATGCTTAACAAATGGCACATACTGCTTTATTTCAGAAGCTATGCTGACAACATGATAGTGAATTTGTTTGTGATTCATCTCCTCAAGCTATGCCAAGTTACTATATTGAGTGGGTGCACTGAGCTTGATAGCTGGATCAGTTTGGATTTGCTCGAGTGATAACCAACAGAGTTTAGGATTCCATCTGACTGAGAGCTTATGCCAATCAGGTTCTACTAACGCAAGGCATATTCCGCTAGAGTAACGAGTGAGAAATTGGCAGCCCAAATTGTACGATCATGTGGTTACCACATGAAGGATTTAAAATCAGGATTTGTTCCGACAATACATATAAAGAGGAAGATACAAAGAAGTAATCGATGAGAGATCGATAATTTGCTCGCGCCCATGTATAATTATATTTTGTGGTATCGTGCTGTACCATTTGGAGATCCCATTCTAAAAAGAAATCTACCAATCTCTGGCCATTTAGTAATGATAGCGACAAATAGTTACTACAAAAACCTGCCATTGTCGATAGGGTGGGAAGCACATGTGGAGTTAAAATCACCCCCTATCACAATTCCAATATGTGGATTGAGGCTGAGTGCTTGTTCTAAAATGGAATTTAGTTGAACTGCTGTATTATCAAACCGATTGAGCATTTTGTTTCAGTAAATGAATACAACTAAAATGCACTCTAAGTTTTCATTTTGAGAACTTTACTGTACAGCCAACATTGTGTCATCATTGTATATGACACCAGATGAAATGATATAGGCATTGATGATTAATAAATCCAGCCCTCCGTAAGGTCTGCCCATAATGCCTCTTTTTGCCGCTTGCGTATAGGAGGTATATCCTTCAACATAAATAACTGCAATAACATAACCGCTGGTTTCTCGTAAGTCTTTAGAGCTTTGGGCCAGAGAAGGACGTTTTTATACCCACATACATTCCAAGAGCAAATTACCATTTGTTCGTTGGCTACCGTTGCAGGGGCAGCTCTTTCATTCCTGGTGGTATATTCATAATTGACTCTAGCCAAGGGATGTCTTTAATGGCAGATGCCAGTGCCGTAAATTGTCTCAGCAAATCTTCAATGAGCTGGACTGGCGCGCCACTCGTCGAGGCCCCCATAGCTGTCTCTAAAGTTTGCGTGGGAGTTTCTAAGAATATTATCGCCTCTTCCAGCGAGTTAAACACGTGGGGAGTCAAACCTATTTATGCAAAATCATCACGTTGGTCCCATATTAATTTCAAAATAATATGGGAATAGAAATTGCATATCATTCTGTTATGATTATTTCAACTGAGCTTTATCCAATCGATGTCATCTGAGTGTTCTAAGTGAGGGTATTCTCTGAAATGTGTTCAGCATACGAGATCGATTACGGCAGATTTTACCTTCGGAAGCCGTATTAATCTCCCACCCCATTATAGTTGGTATATCTTGAGTAAATACCATCAGAGGTACAGGAGAGACAGATTTATTCACAGGTGTTGCATCTGCCCCCAGGTTCACAAAATCTCACAAAATCTTTTTGATTGATAGAATTCTTTATCCCACACTCCCCTTTTTTGGCCTCATTCAAATATGGAGTGGGGTTTGGGATAATCATCCCCTGCCCCGTCAGCAGGGGTATTGTAGGCTGATTGTTGGCGGCAACCTTCTGATCAGCACAACTGGACCCCCAGCCCGCGGCTTGTGTCTCTTTCTTGCTTAGCCCAGTTCCCTTATCAGAACCTAATATTACATTAGTACTTCTTTTGAGCCCTATTATTGGAAATAATGAAGATAATTCAGGTTCTTTAAAATTGATTACCGGGGAAAGTGGCAGATCTGCTGTCTCAAGTTTAATCAAAGCTTTGGTAACAAGGCTGGGGATATTACTAGCAGGCATTTTCTTGATCTGTGGACATTGCTTATGTTTGGCAGTTTCGAAATTCAATAATACTTTCGCTCTCATCATTTAATTGATGAAGATCAATAGCATCGTGATTTAGCATGTTAGAAGCATGGACGGGCTCAAAGACCTGGACCACATTTTCCTTTTTGATTAGTTTTTTCAATTTTCTTTCTGCGTTAGCGCGCACTTTTAGGAGGGGCCAGTAAAGAATGTGAGGAGGCTGCAGAAAATTCAGAACGATGCTGTTAGAATAGACTGCAATATCTCCAGGAGAGAACCAGTATCAAAAGCTCGGAATGAGCTCCAGAGGGGGCCAGGGTTCGATTAAAAATTCTTCCCTTGGAGCACAAATGCCTGTTTGGAGCTGCCCCTGGTTATTTGTAAGAGAAACTGGAATTCTACAAGTCTTGCCGTACTTTGTGGTCCAGTGACTCTCAGCAGCACGCAATTCAACGATTCAAAACAGCAATAGGAAATGGCAGATCATTACCAGTATTGGTCACACAAGCATGGAATGAACTTCCAATTGAACTACAGGTGGAGAAACACCACCTTACCGTCAAAACCCAACCGCCGACCTGACCTTGCCTCCTGCCTCCTCGTCATAGAGCTCTGGATGACCCAAAGCCACCTCTTGTTAAACCCCTCCAAAACCGAAATCATGGTATGTGGCAACTCCGAACTTCTTCCACACCCACTACCCTGGCCATCTGCCATGGGCAACTCACCGACCCCCTCTAACTCAGTAAAAAATCTTGGATGCACCCTTGACTCAAACCTAACACTCTCGCGTCAACGTCTCAAAGTCCTGCCACTACCACCTTAAAATTCTTAGGCGCATCTTTCCATATCTCTCCTTTCCCAACAGACTTTCCGCGGTCCAATCAATTGTTATATCAAGACTGGACTACGCTAACCCCCTCTACCTCGGAGTCCACGCTTAACAACTGAATAAACTCCAAAGAGCACAAAATGCTGCAGCCAAACTGCAACTAGTGCTCGGCCCGAGAGACCACATCTCCCCAGCCCTTAAAACTCTGCACTGGCTTCCAGTGGCCTGAAGGGTGACTTTCAAAACATTATGCATTTCTCATCAAGCAGTGCATAAAACCGGACCTCAATATCTTCAAGACAAGCTTAAACCCTATCACCGTCCACATACTCTTAGATCAAGCTTAGCCGGCCTCCTAGTCATACCTAAAACAAACTCAGTCAGGTTAGGTGGATCATCATTCTGAGCCTTAGCCCCCACACTGTGGAACGCACTCCCACCCCACATCCGCCTAACTGAAGATCTAATGTCTTTCCGCAAACTACTGAAAACTTGGCTCTTCCCCTAAAACCAACCCGTACGCAAACTAACCCAAACTGAACATCAGCATCTCAACGACACCAACCCAACAAACTACTAGATCTTGAACAATAAGCCAAATAACAATACAACATCAAGATCCATGCGAGAAATGTACAACTAATAACCGCTCATGTAAACTAAAATGACAAACAGAATAGAACGAGTGAAGTAGATCAAAGCAGTGAAGTGGATAAAAAGAACAAATCATACGAAAACAGTAATGAGGTTTAAATTAATTAAAAGGATGCAATGAGTGCAAAATGAAGAAAATGGCCAAAATGAAGAAAGAGAAGAGGATGGAAAGACGAATACAAGTGACTGGAATGAGTGCACTGAACAAAATGGGCGAAAGGAATAAAGAGAAGAGGATGGAAAGATGAATACAAGAGAGTGTGGAGAACGCCGGAGTGCACAGAGAACAGATGAATGTGCAGAGCAGACGAGTGTACAGAGCAGACGAGTGCGTACGAGCGAACGACCTGGTAGAGCAGATCAGTGCTTATAGCAGATGAGAGCGTGAAAAGATCAAGTACATATAGCGAACGTGTGCCAGGAGCGGATGTGTGCGGCAGAGCGGATGTGTGCGGCAGAGCGGATGTGTGCGGCAGAGCGGATGTGTGCGGCAGAGCGGATGTGTGCGCAGAGAGTGATAGGTGCGCAGAGAGTGATAGGTGCGCAGAGCGGAAAAATGCGCAGAGAAAACGGAGTGTGTAGAATGAAGGAGTGAGTAAGAACAGAGGAGTGTGTAGAGTGGATGAATGTGTTGTACAAATTAATGAGTAGAGCAAACGAATGTATGGAACAGACGAGTGCGTAAGAGCGGGTGAGTGCGTAGAGCGGGTGAGTGCGCAATGCATGCAGAGCGGATGAGTACCCTGAGCAGGTAAGTGCGTAAAGCGGATGAGTGCGTAGAGCGGATGACTACTTAAGGCCGTTGAGTCCCGAGAGCGGACGGAACAGATGAAGTTTGTGGAAGGAATGAGTGATGTATGTAGATAGAAGGAGTGACGTATATTGATGGAACGGGTGACTTATGTGGATGGAATGGGTGAGGTATGTGGATGGAACGGGTGACATATGCGGGTGAAATGGGTGAAATATGTGGATGGAAGGCTGAAATATGTGGATGGAAGGCTGAAATATGCAGATAGAACAAATTAAATATGTGGAAGTTACTGGTGTAATATGTGAAAGGTACCGGGAAGTATGTGGATGGTACAGGTGAGATACGAGGATAGAGTGCATAAAACAACGGGAGTGGAGCGGAGCGGACTAGAATGCGTGGAGCGGACTGGAGTGCGTTGAGTGGACTGGCGGGCATAGAGCAGACTGGCGGGCATAGAGCAGACTGGCGGGCATAGAGCAGACTGGCGGGCATAGAATTGCGCGACTTACCTGGAATGGTTTGGAATGTATGGAACGTATGGAACGTTTGATGAGCATGTAACCCACCATCTCACATCACCACGCTTACTTTCTTCTCTATATCACCACTCAACTAGAATACAGAGATACTATGACACCATTCGGTATAACTATTCTCATACCAACATCGGCCTCATACTCCCCATCATTCTAACTAAACACTGCTGGTTACTCACCCCAGCCAGGCATTCTCTTCAGGCCTAATGCAGCCACAATCGGTCTGGATAAATCCTGCCAGAACGAACACATACTCTTGACCTCTCAACCATCACACCTACCGCTAAGAAGCAGCTATTACACGAATACCGCACCAGCTGCACACATATCCGGTGCTCACACGCACCTTTGACTCTCTCTACTGACCTGAACTTCGGTTCCAAGGGCGTTCAACCTACCAGCGCCATCATACCATGCCAATGGTATATAAGGCGCTATATAAATGCAAAGTAACATAACATAACTTACCGTCAGGAAATGTTTAAAAACCCTCCTCTTTGAGTAGTATTAACTAGGTAGCTTCTGTTTTTGTGTCCCGTTGATCTCCTATTGTCTTGTGTCTATGTTAGCGCCCTTGTGCCTATGGGCTTGTAATGCCAGTGTATAAAATGCGAGCCAGAATAATATGGCGTCGATGCGCAGCCATTTTAACAATCTACCATTGCAGTATTAAAGTCTACGCTTCTGTGGGCCTCACATAATGAACAAGTAGCAGGGAAAACAGGGCAATGTCACATATATTTTGCAAGCGGACTGACTACAGAGAATAGTTATTGTATTGTTCAGTGAAGGACAAATACAGAAGGGGAGATGGAGTGCGCTGCATCTGCACGATAAGGGGTCTGGGAATGCATGCAAGTAGAGAAGCGCTGGGTTTTTACACTTTCAAATGGATATTTCCACCCTTTGTCTCTTCGACTTGTGATCTGCCTTTCGGCCGAGGGCAGAACGCAGGTTTGGAAGGGGGGGTGCCCCATAATGGAGAGGCCATCACAGAAAGGTGGTTGTTGGATGTTGAACCCCGGGTGTTTCAGTCTTGCCGATAGGGAGGACACTCCATTTGAGACCCCATTGACCATAGCGATCTCTTCGCCTACCTGCTGAGGGACTAAGCAGTGTTTGGTGGCCAAGATGAAGTTTCTCTGCTTCATGGATCACGGTGATGCAACTTATATTCTAGTCTATCTGTTTGATACTAATAAACGGCCTATAATGAGCCATTTTTTACAACCTTCTATGGTGTGTGTGTGTGCATCTCTTCTGCTAGTCTGAGGCTGTGATGCCGGAAATGCATCTGAGGGACAGGGCCTCTGAATCCTTGTCCTTTTTCTGTTTTTACCGTGTGTTCTGTCATGTTTTCTGCCCAGGAGTCCATGAGGGACTCCTGGCAGTGCAGCTCTCTTTTGGTTTGGTGAACAGACCCATGGGATACCCTTATGGCACCCATGGGTAGGGGTACAACCCTGTGCCCCTAGTGTATGTTTTTGGGCACCTGTGGGTGGCCCACAGAGCAGGGTATGGGCTGGTGGCAGCTCCATGCTAAACTTGACAGGTGCTCTGGGTGTCCTCCATTTTGGGATACCCAGGCCCTGCCATTGGGATCAGTTGATTCCTGATAGGAAACAAGATGGCCCCTGTGGCCTCTTGCTTTCTATTGCCTGTTGTCTTGTTTTTCCCAAAGTCCTGGGAAGCCCTGGCTCTGTCCCTTCCCCCTGGCTGGCTGTTGGGTGGAAGTTCCATATATGGTGTTGTTGTGAAGGCCCAGCTAGACTGACTGGAGCCTTCCCTGTGACTGTATGTTGTGGGTACCTCCTGTGGGTGGGACCTGGGTGAATGGAGTGTGTGACCAATATGCACTTCTTGTTGTGGTTGTCTGGTTTCTGGCATGTGAGACAAAGACTGAGACAGCCCTGCCCGAAACTGGCCTGAATGCAGTGTGTAGTGTTGAATGGCTGGGTACTTGTCCCAATCCACATTCCTTGTTGTGAGTGTCTGAAAGGGAGGAGTGTGGCCTGAATGCACTGTGTGCCTGATTGGCTGACTGACTGCATGAATGCCCTTCTGTGTGATTGGCTGCTGTGTGTGTGCCAGCAGTGTGGATGAGAGACAGAATAGTATATCTGGGGACCTCTCACCACTGGAGATTGTTCAGGAACGTTCAAGCACGTTCAGAAGCATTCAGAAGCTGAGTCTCCACTCAAGAGTAACTGGATTTGCTGATCCTCGACGTCCAGCTGGAAGAAGAAGACTTCTGTGGCATTTGCTTCGACAGAAACTGAAGGTTGTCGAAATCGTCGAGGACTGACCCGAGAGAGGACCTGGTAAGGCGCCCTCTTCCCGTGCTCCGAGGGACCATCGAGCACCGCTGAATCTTCGCCGACGCGCCCTGGAAGTCAGACCCTCGAAAGGCTGCCGACCCGAGACGGGACCGCCGAGGAGATCGAAGTGAAGCACCCGGACATCGACGCTGTCGAAGTCCATTGCCGTCGACCAGGGTTCGCAGGTCTGTGCAACCGCTGGAGGCCCGTCGAAGTTGTGTTGCCCAGCCGTGGGAACCACTTGACGCCGTGCCGCCGACGACCGGAGCCGTCCGCTCCTTGCCTAAGAACATTTGAATCGAAGGACTCTCTCGACCGCATCGTCGACCGCTTTTGTCCTGCCGGAGAAAGTCGAGGACGACCAACGCGCCGAGGAGAATCCGCCGGTGGGTTTCCCGCCACCTCACGACCCCAAAGACTCGAGCGACTCGACGCCCTTGCTGGGCTCCCGTCTCTACAATCTTTGCGGTCCAGAACTATTGTCATCGAGGTGCCCCGCACACCTCCGCCTTGCAGGACGCCGACGCCCCGACGCCGACGAGCACCGCTCGGACGAAGCTGCCGCCTCTTCGACATCGTTCTACCTCGTTTGTCGACGGACGTTCGACGCCCCGTGCCTCCCGCTTGAAAGGGAAGGCATTCAAGAAGGGCCGTCGATTCCCCGTCGCCGAACCCCGAGGTCTTCGACGTTTCTCGACGCCTCTCGACGATCCGTGACTCCTGCTTTAAAAGGGGGTCATTCAAGAAGGATCTGTCGACGCCTCTTCGAAGAACTCGACTCCACCAGGTACATTGGGGGGGTAAAAACATTGCAGGAGAGAATAAGACTATTGAACAATATATGGACTGGGCTTGTGTCATATCCCTTTATTTTACAGGTTGCCCAGGTGGGGGGATCTCCACACAGAACTGTGTCCAGTAGCTAGGGCCAGTCTTCTGCCTATTGTTTCAACCATCTTTTATCTCTCCTCTCTCTATTGCTGGTTTCCTTCCTATTGATCTGTGTGCTATTTTAACAGTATTGTGAATGCACTGTTATGAGGTCTAATATTAGTGGTACCACTTTAGAATTGTAGATAATTATCATTATTGGTTTTCCTGAGCACAAAGTGCGTTGTTGTGATAAGTGTACATAACCCTTGAATATTAATTATATAAAGACTGTGTTTTCAGTAATACAGTGTGTGGACATTCCTTTGTGGGGGCTTGGGGGATACACTGTACTTAAGAACCAGCCTGCATCACCTCCTGAGAAGCTAGGCCTTGATTGCTCGTCCATTGCTACCGTAATCGAGAATCTTGGCTGGGGTCTTCTGTGCCTCTCCTCTACCATATAGAGAGCGGAAGTACAGACCCCCCCACCGGTCTTGACAAGCTGGTGGCCAGCGGTGGGATGCTTATGGTTTTAAGACTCAGTGTATAACCGTGCCACTTACAAAATATCCGCACTTTATTAGATTAAGGTTTGGGTGTGTACCAAATAACTGCATTACAGGCAATGGAGCCCATTGCAAATGGCAAATTAACTCAGATGAGCTTAGAGGCTCTCCAGAGTGCTTGTGAAGCCAGGGAGTTAGACTTTGTGGATAAGTCTAGGGCTGAGCTGATAGCTGCCCTGGTGGACTACCAGACTGATGGTGAAACCCTTGATGAAGGGGGGGATGCAACCAGTGAGGACTCTGCCCCTGGGGTTGTCGCTGAATCTGTTTCTGGGAATGCCACCATTCCTGCTGCCTCTGTTCCAAACCCCAGCAATTCCATGGAACTTGAGTTATTAAGGATGAAGTTAGCCTTTGAATATCGCAAGTTGGAAATAGAAGCTGAGCTTAAGAAAGAGGAGCTGGCACAGCAAGTGGAACTCAAGAATAGGGATCTTGAACTCCGAAATAAGGACCTTGAACTCAAAAGCCAGGACACTGAATGTCAGAGAATCCAGCTAGAGAAAGCTAGAGTGGAGACTTCAGCTAGATCCAGTGAGAGTGTCAGGTCCCCAGCCACCAAGTTTATGAAAGATTTGATTGGTGTGTTTGTGGAGGGTTCAGATATCCTCCAATGGATTGAAGCGTTTGAAATGGCTTGTGCAATTCATGATGTAGATAAAAGAGATTGGGCTAAGTGTTTGTTAAGCAGAGTGCCTCAAACTGGATATGACTGTATTCTGAAGCTGAGTGTGGAAGAAAGGGGTCAGTATGAGTGTATGAAGTCTGCTTTGATTGCCAAGTTTGGCAAGACACCTACCCAATACCTTAAAAGGTTCAGGGAATTTAAGAAAAGAGAGAATGTGTCTTGGGTTGACTGGGTGAGTACTGCGCACATGAACATGATGGGGTGGATTGATGGATACAAGGTGAAAACTTTTGTTGAGTTGTCCCACCTCTTGTTTTTTGAGCATTTTTCTGAAGCCTGTTCACCAGAGCTGCGTCAGTATGTGGCTGACCAGAACATTTTGGACCCCTTTAAGCTGGCTAGGTTGGCTGACAAGTGGATCTCCCACCGGGTGTCCCCTAAGGACTCCAGTGGGAAGGACAAGGACAAAGAAAAGGGGGCCTCTCAGAAAGCTGAGGAGTCCCAAAAGCAGTCACAGTCGGGTAAACCAAAACCTTCCTCTCGTAAGACCCAAAAATCTAGTGGGGATAAGTCCTCTGTGGGTGGGAATAAGAGTAGTGGTCCACCTGCTGCAAAGCAGGTTCCCAGTGGTTCCAGTACCGTACCCCGCACTCCTGGCACTTGTTGGGATTGTGGGGCTCTGGGTCACAAAAGGGGTGACCCCAAGTGTAAAGGTAAGGCACTTGGAGTACAGGCTGTCAGCCTGACCTACCCTTACCCCGTGTCTGAGGTGGAGGCCACTGTCCTCCCCTCCTCTACAGGAATCACATTTGGTGCTCCGGTAGAGATTTCCTTAGTGTCCCTTGGGGCCTGGGACCAGTACGCAGAAGTACTGGCGACTATCCCACAGAACACCCGTAGGTTTTTGAGAAGTGTCCTCTTGAATGGCCAGCCTTCTACTGGTTTGAGAGACACTGGGGCAAGCATGACAGTGGTGGACAGGACCCTGCTCAAGCCAGAGGACTATGAAGGTGCTCCTCTGCAAACCACCAGATTAGCTGGTGGGCCTCCCAAATTATCCCCTGTAGCCTTAGTCACACTCATGATTGGCGACAAGACAGCAAAGCTTCCTGTCCTGGTTCAGGACAATGTCCCTGCTAACATTCTGTTAGGAAATGATCTAGTGGAGTTGGGGTTGATCTCGGATGGTCTTCCCCTGACTGCTGCTGCGGTCACTAGGTCACAGGTGACACCGGGTCTGGCTGTGAGTCAGGTACCCGAGCCAAAGGCGAGGCCTAAGGCAAGAAGAAGGAAGACCAAGAAGGCCACCTCTGTGGAGGGAACACCTTCTCTTCCTGCTGTTCCGACAGCACCCATTGGGATCCATGCTCCGGACGGGCTGGGTCCAGTGGAAAACCCAAACTCAACTCCTGTGGGAGAAGAGACAGAAGACTCTCCTGTGGGAGAGGTTCTCAACCCGGAGGATCATCCCGACCTTCAATGCTTGTTAGCTGAAGGGGGACCCTCCCGGGCAGACTTCTGTAAGGGACAGAGAGAGTGCCACTCTCTCGAGGGCCTGAGGAAACAGGCCCTGTCCCAGGCACAAGGTGAAGTGCCTAGGACATTCAAGATTTATTGGGAGGGTGAGCTCCTTGTTAGTGAGCCCACTAAGCCCGAACCTGGTGCCCGCAAGAGGTTGGTGGTACCCCAGGTTTACAGGCCCTTCCTACTGCAGTTGGCGCATGAGGTGCCCTTGGCTGGTCATCTTGGGACCAAGAAGACTAAGCAGCGGCTCTCTGCCCATTTCTACTGGCCACGGATGGGAGTAGAGGTGGAGTCCCACTGCAGGACCTGCCCAACTTGTCAGTTGTCTGGCAAGACTGGAGGCAGGGTCATTGCCCCACTGCAGCCATTACCAGTGGTTGGCACACCATTTGAGAGGGTGGGCATCGACATCGTCGGTCCCCTTGACCCTCCCACTTCAGGTGGACATCGGTTCATCCTGGTCTTGGTAGATCATGCCACCAGGTACCCTGAGGCAATACCCCTTCGGACTGTTACTGCCAAGGTGGTTGCCAGGGCTCTCCTGGGCATTTTCACCCGTGTTGGATTCCCCAAGGAGGTTGTCTCTGACCGAGGATCCAACTTCATGTCTAGTTACATGAAAACCATGTGGAAAGAGTGCGGGGTAACCTACAAGTTCTCCACCTCTTACCACCCCCAGACCAATGGTCTGGTTGAGAGATTTAACAAAACTCTCAAGGGCATGCTAGGTGCTTTGGAAGAGCCCCTAAGGAGGAAATGGGATCTCCTCCTGCCATGCCTGCTGTTTGCTTACAGAGAGGTACCTCAAGAGGGTGTTGGTTTCAGCCCCTTTGAGTTACTCTTTGGACATCCCGTGAGGGGGCCCCTCGCCTTGATCCGAGAAGGCTTGGAAGCCACCCCTCCAGGTCCCGCCAAGCAAGTGGGGGACTATGTGTTAGGCCTCAGGCGGAGGATGACACAAATGATGGGTCAGGCAACAGCAAATCTCAAGGCCAGCCAGGAATTGAATAAGTACTGGCATGACCTGAAAGCTTCGCAAGTGGATTGGACTCCGGGACAGGAAATCCTTGTGATGGAGCCTACCAAGCCTAGAGCTTTGGCAGACAAGTGGACTGGACCCTTCAGGATCATCTCCAAGATGGGCGAAGTCAATTATCTGGTGGACATGGGAGCCTCTGGGGTAGCCCCCCAGGTATTCCATGTCAACAGGCTCAAGCCTTTCCACAGGCGAGCAGAGGTCTCATGTCTCTTGCTAGCTTCAGGGCAAGAAGAGGATGAGAGTGAGCCCCTTCCTGATTTGCTGCATAGCAACCCTCAGGATGGCTCAGTGGAGGGAGTACAACTCTCTCCAGATTTGACAACAGAGCAGCAGAGGGCCTGCAGGGCTTTGCTCCAGCAGTATGCCTCTCTGTTTTCACTGACACCGGGCCTTACACCGTGGTGTAAGCACGAAATTGACACTGGTGACAGTGTGCCTGTCAAAAGCAGGAGCTATCGTATGTCAGATACCGTCAAAAGCCACATCCAGGCTGAGGTCGCCAAGATGTTGGATCTGGGTGTTATTGAACCCTCCACCAGTCCCTGGTCCAGTCCAGTGGTCCTTGTCCCCAAGGCAAGTTCCCCGGCGGGTACCAAGGATTGGAGGTTCTGTGTGGACTACCGAGGAGTCAATGCCGTCACCAAAACTGACGCACACCCATTGCCCAGGGCTGATGAGCTCGTGGACACTATAGGTGCTGCCAAATTTGTGAGCACCTTTGACCTTACCTCAGGCTATTGGCAAATAGCTCTGACGGACCATGCCAAGGAAAAGACGGCATTCTCCACACCTGAGGGACTCTACCAGTTTAGGGTCATGCCCTTTGGGTTGAAGAATGCCCCTGCCACCTTCCAGAGATTGGTCAACCATGCGCTCAGTGGGCTGGAAGCCTTTTGTGTGGCTTACTTAGACGACATTGCCGTCTACAGTTCCACCTGGGAAGAGCATTTGACACATCTGGATAAGGTGTTGCAGGCCTTGAAAAGGGCTAACCTCACTATCAAGGCCACCAAGTGCCAGATAGCTCAGGGGAAAGTTACCTATCTTGGTCATGAGGTAGGAGGGGGTCAAATCCAACCTCTCTCCAGTAAAGTACAGGACGTACAGAACTGGGAGACTCCCACTACTCAAACCCAGGTGAGAGCCTTTTTGGGCCTCACTGGGTACTATCGCAATTTCATGGCAGACTATGGAACCATAGCTGCACCCCTGACAGCTCTAACTTCACCCAAACAGCCTAGGAAGGTTAATTGGACTGAAGACTGTCAGAGGGCCTTTGATGGCTTGAAAGAAAGTCTGTGTAGGGCACCTGTGTTGAGTGCGCCTGACTACAGCCGACCCTTTATCGTCCAGACGGATGCCTGCGACACCGGAATTGGAGCTGTCTTGTCCCAGTTAGATGACAAAGGGAGAGAACATCCTATCATATTCATCAGTAGACAACTCAAGGGTAGAGAACTTAGGTGGGCTACTGTTGAAAAGGAATGTTTTAGTATAGTTTGGAGCCTTAGGCGTTTTAGGCCCTACCTTACGGGGTCCACCTTCAAGGTCCAAACAGATCATAAGCCCCTGAAGTGGCTTATGCAGATGAAGGGTGAGAATCCGAAATTGCTCAGGTGGTCGATTAGCCTACAAGGGCTAGACTTCACCATAGAGCACAGACCAGGGAAGAGTCACGATAATGCAGATGGCCTTTCCAGAAGGTATGTTGACCGTCTGGATGAGGGTGTCTATCCCGTGGGAGATTAGGCACCCTCCACCTCAGTCTGGGGGGGGCGACTGTGATGCCGGAAATGCATCTGAGGGACAGGGCCTCTGAATCCTTGTCCTTTTTCTGTTTTTACCGTGTGTTCTGTCATGTTTTCTGCCCAGGAGTCCATGAGGGACTCCTGGCAGTGCAGCTCTCTTTTGGTTTGGTGAACAGACCCATGGGATACCCTTATGGCACCCATGGGTAGGGGTACAACCCTGTGCCCCTAGTGTATGTTTTTGGGCACCTGTGGGTGGCCCACAGAGCAGGGTATGGGCTGGTGGCAGCTCCATGCTAAACTTGACAGGTGCTCTGGGTGTCCTCCATTTTGGGATACCCAGGCCCTGCCATTGGGATCAGTTGATTCCTGATAGGAAACAAGATGGCCCCTGTGGCCTCTTGCTTTCTATTGCCTGTTGTCTTGTTTTTCCCAAAGTCCTGGGAAGCCCTGGCTCTGTCCCTTCCCCCTGGCTGGCTGTTGGGTGGAAGTTCCATATATGGTGTTGTTGTGAAGGCCCAGCTAGACTGACTGGAGCCTTCCCTGTGACTGTATGTTGTGGGTACCTCCTGTGGGTGGGACCTGGGTGAATGGAGTGAGTGACCAATATGCACTTCTTGTTGTGGTTGTCTGGTTTCTGGCATGTGAGACAAAGACTGAGACAGCCCTGCCCGAAACTGGCCTGAATGCAGTGTGTAGTGTTGAATGGCTGGGTACTTGTCCCAATCCACATTCCTTGTTGTGAGTGTCTGAAAGGGAGGAGTGTGGCCTGAATGCACTGTGTGCCTGATTGGCTGACTGACTGCATGAATGCCCTTCTGTGTGATTGGCTGCTGTGTGTGTGCCAGCAGTGTGGATGAGAGACAGAATAGTATATCTGGGGACCTCTCACCACTGGAGATTGTTCAGGAACGTTCAAGCACGTTCAGAAGCATTCAGAAGCTGAGTCTCCACTCAAGAGTAACTGGATTTGCTGATCCTCGACGTCCAGCTGGAAGAAGAAGACTTGCTGTGGCATTTGCTTCGACAGAAACTGAAGGTTGTCGAAATCGTCGAGGACTGACCCGAGAGAGGACCTGGTAAGGCGCCCTCTTCCCGTGCTCCGAGGGACCATCGAGCACCGCTGAATCTTCGCCGACGCGCCCTGGAAGTCAGACCCTCGAAAGGCTGCCGACCCGAGACGGGACCGCCGAGGAGATCGAAGTGAAGCACCCGGACATCGACGCTGTCGAAGTCCATTGCCGTCGACCAGGGTTCGCAGGTCTGTGCAACCGCTGGAGGCCCGTCGAAGTTGTGTTGCCCAGCCGTGGGAACCACTTGACGCCGTGCCGCCGACGACCGGAGCCGTCCGCTCCTTGCCTAAGAACATTTGAATCGAAGGACTCTCTCGACCGCATCGTCGACCGCTTTTGTCCTGCCGGAGAAAGTCGAGGACGACCAACGCGCCGAGGAGAATCCGCCGGTGGGTTTCCCGCCACCTCACGACCCCAAAGACTCGAGCGACTCGACGCCCTTGCTGGGCTCCCGTCTCTACAATCTTTGCGGTCCAGAACTATTGTCATCGAGGTGCCCCGCACACCTCCGCCTTGCAGGACGCCGACGCCCCGACGCCGACGAGCACCGCTCGGACGAAGCTGCCGCCTCTTCGACATCGTTCTACCTCGTTTGTCGACGGACGTTCGACGCCCCGTGCCTCCCGCTTGAAAGGGAAGGCATTCAAGAAGGGCCGTCGATTCCCCGTCGCCGAACCCCGAGGTCTTCGACGTTTCTCGACGCCTCTCGACGATCCGTGACTCCTGCTTTAAAAGGGGGTCATTCAAGAAGGATCTGTCGACGCCTCTTCGAAGAACTCGACTCCACCAGGTACATTGGGGGGGTAAAAACATTGCAGGAGAGAATAAGACTATTGAACAATATATGGACTGGGCTTGTGTCATATCCCTTTATTTTACAGGTTGCCCAGGTGGGGGGATCTCCACACAGAACTGTGTCCAGTAGCTAGGGCCAGTCTTCTGCCTATTGTTTCAACCATCTTTTATCTCTCCTCTCTCTATTGCTGGTTTCCTTCCTATTGATCTGTGTGCTATTTTAACAGTATTGTGAATGCACTGTTATGAGGTCTAATATTAGTGGTACCACTTTAGAATTGTAGATATTTATCATTATTGGTTTTCCTGAGCACAAAGTGCGTTGTTGTGATAAGTGTACATAACCCTTGAATATTAATTATATAAAGACTGTGTTTTCAGTAATACAGTGTGTGGACATTCCTTTGTGGGGGCTTGGGGGATACACTGTACTTAAGAACCAGCCTGCATCACCTCCTGAGAAGCTAGGCCTTGATTGCTCGTCCATTGCTACCGTAATCGAGAATCTTGGCTGGGGTCTTCTGTGCCTCTCCTCTACCATATAGAGAGCGGAAGTACAGACCCCCCCACCGGTCTTGACAGAGGCCAATTATCTGTTGTTGCGCGAAGGAGCTTGGGAGACTTAAGTGTTTGTGTTCTTCCCTTATAGCCAAATAGATGCAATACAGGGCTTTGGCACCATATAAATAGAACATACATCGAAATTAGCCCTGGGTCACCTAACTTTTAGGGACAAACACTGGTGACCCTGCAAATACCAGAGTTTGCTCTATTGAACAGAGACTTGTGAATGTTATACCCACCTGCCAATTGTCCTACTTACCCACAACAGTAGATAAGTGCCAAAAGAACTGTAAACTTGTGAGGACATTACTTTACATGAACCAATAGCATGTTTCACTGGATTTCTCTAGCCCCCAACTTCTCTGGAGAAGTGTGCCTTGGCTCCTGCACCCTAGTTAGGGTAAGGACACTTAATAGTAAAGGTTAACGTTCTTAGATCCGGGGGCTTGGACACAAGAATCAGGAGATTCCTCCCGACACATCCAAATGTGTAAAATGGGTAATTAACTGAGAAACACAGTTTTATCCTTTCAGTTGCAAAGGCAAGAAACCCAATGTGCAATTAAAACTTGAAACATTCAAATGCACTGATATGCAGGCAGCTGTAGTACATCCCGCTAATGATGAAAAGCTCAGCGAAAAGTGATACTGCATTTAGATGTATGATTTTGATTTATGCTTGAAATCACTGAAGTTGGACAGTTGGGTTACAGTTATGGATATACGGGAATGGGACCGCTCACAGTTTCACAATGCAGAGTAATGTCATCTGGAAGCACGGTCTCCAGAGTCAACAGCATTCACATGTCACATAGATCTAGGTTTCTTTTTAAGAAAGCCCCTGGAATTTATGACATGCTGTCCGTCTGAAGTTAGCATCTGAATGGATGTAAACTGACGCAGCAACTGCATGTGGTAGTTGGGTTTCTCATAAGCCCTACTAGTCACTTGGTAACAGTACTATACAGGAAAGCTAAGCAGATCATGTCTTTGGTGTAAAGAAGTATTGACATACACAAGAGCCTGTGAAGCTATACATTGTCCACACAGATAAGTACTGTTAGGAAAGATTTCATAATCATATGTAATTTTCCCTCCATGTGTACACCCCCCCAAACCTTTTGCTGCTGTTTAGACACCATTGACTGACTTTGCCAGAGAAGCACAGCCTTCTGCCGCATTCATCTGGGCATTCGCTCAATTCTTATGGGGAAACTGACATGCCCTTAAGACAGTCAGTTCTGGGCGAGTTTGTTTCCCTTAGTCCTTTACACATGTAGCAGCATTTGTGCAACATGTAATAAGTACGCACGCAATGTATCTGACCATACAGCACACTTGGGTCTCTAGACATTTCCAAAGGCCCTAGAAACTCCCGCTGGACTTTTTATGAACTGTGCAGATGTGTCATGGACAGGACTGGTAGCAGCTATCTTTTCGTATTATTTTTAACCCTTTCCTGGCATGTTAACCGCGTTTGGCACGAATAAGTGGCCTGGCTCCAAAATGGCCATGCCACGAGGTTCTCTGTCCTGTCCTTTGGCCATCTTGCCCCTTCACCTTCCCCAGGTTGAGCCGACCCGGGCCAGTCCTCATTTGGTCATGCACTTTCCCACGAATCCCAATACTTTGGCGGGCTTCTGCATGCCTTGTGTTCGTGCCTCCAGGATGTGGGCTGGGATGTCTGATTCCCAATACACATCCTGGGTGCCAGAGGGTCTGGAGTGCCCTGCATGCCTGGGACCACCGTGGTCTGTGATTGGTCCACGTATGGAGTGTGTGTTTGTGAGCAGATCTCCCATTGGGTCCTCTCCATTTTGGCGCGAAGGGAACTTTGTATAAGAGGAGGCTGAAAACACCACTACCATGTCTATCTCCTGAGTTGACACCGAACAAAGGATAGGAGCCAAGTATCCTGCAACACGAAGCCAAGTCGAGGAACCTCTGGTGACCCGCTGGAAGGTTTGGCACCCTGAGCCCGCTGTCTCGTGGGACCCCTCTGCATCTGGTCGTCCTAGAAGGTCTGCAAAGACGCTTCGACCCATTGGAATAGTGGGACCAACTATTCTAGGCACCTTCATCAAACCCTGCAAGTAAGCTTTCTCTGAAGTGTCCCTGGGCCAACCAGTGGACTGACCAGCTTATCCAGTTGCTTTGCTCTGTCACTACCGCCGTTTCGAGGTGGCACTCGAAACTTGGTATACTGCTAGTTCTGTGTCCACCGCACCCTCACACCGAATTTCGTACACTTGGCATTCCCAGGTCTGAAGTGAGATGAGTGCGCTAGGACCGGAGTTAACACGGTTACCGTGTTGCCCTGCTGCGGCAACGACCTGTGCAAGTTCGCTGCATTTGTGACCCTCTTGCCCCTGAAGCTTGCGGCAGTGAAACTGGGTAGATTTGTCCTCCCGGAGCGGAGAAATCGCCACTGTCCCATTTGGGAATCATCGCTGCATCTCGGCAACTACAAGGTGCCGAGACGTCCTTTTTGCCGCATTTGATCCTGCCAGCGAAGTGGACTGAACTGGCGAAGTTTGGGTTTGCCTGCGTCGGGGACCGGTGAGTACTCCCTACCCCAACTGGTGGCCCCTAGCGCAGGAGCCCATTTTTAAGCACGAGTGGCCCCTGAGGGCCCCGTTCCTTTCCACAGCTATTGCGAAATAGCATCTCCATCCCACTCAAACTGCCTCTGCCTTCAAGTGGAGATCCTCCTTGAATAGTGGGAACTTGTTCTGCATCGCCTCATACACCTTCTTGAGCTGCTAGAGACCCTATCCTGCCCATTGGCACAAGCGCATGCATGTACTGTTCAGCACAAGGCTCCTCTCTTCGTAGGGCTTGGACTGCCTCTTAGTTAGGTGTATTATTGATGTGGAACTGCGTCTAAAGATTACCTGCACTGCCTGTTTCCTTCCCCTCTAGGTTATCAACATATTTTATGCATTTAACCCTTTTGACCCCAATGGTCTTGTATATATATATCGTATTGAGTGTGATGTGTTGGTTTACTTAGTGTTACTGTGATTCTTTGCTATGGTCTATGTTACAAAGGCCTTGTAATAAATGTGTCTATATTTTTAATATAACACCTGTCTGGAGTTTTTTGTCCAGTCCTTGCTCTGTGTGCTCCTTGAGGTCCTTCCGTCACCCTCACCCCTCCTGAGACTTAGTCTGGACCGCCTGCCATAGCTACCTTGATTGGTCTGGCTTGTCCAGAGGTTACCCTGTTCCAAGAAAGTAGGCTGGCCTTCTGAACCTCTGCCCCTCCAGGACAGAGTTCGGAAATCCTTAACAAGTACATAGTACTCCATTTATTGAACATCACATATACATCAAGTCAAAGATAAGAAAAGGTAAGAGAAAGCAATATCACAAACATAACTTACCCAATAATAGTCTTTCTGTGACTTGTATCTGCTTGGAGTCACAGGCTTTGCATAGGCCTCCACCTAACGGTTGGCTAGGCAAATCTTGTTTTTTTAAATTGAAAACAGGGGATTGACAGGGGTGTTTTGGTCACACTATCCCTATTCGATGTGTTCAGGGACCCATGATCCTTCACGCCTCAGCATTCTCAGATTGTTTCCTTTTTCTGACATGACGTATGAAACAGAGAACGCCCATCATTATTTGTACTGATTGTTTATACTCTTGCCTGGTGGACAGATGTATAGAAGGACAACCTATATTGTGAGAGAGGCAACTCTGGGGAGCTGTAGCCAAACCAGTTCAGGTAGCAGCGACCAGTGACAGGAGGTCTAGGCTAAGTTCTTCATAGGTGGAGAGCTTGTACAGGGTCCACAATGGGCCTCATTACGAGGTTGGAGGCAGCCATGGAGCTATTAGCTCCATGGCTGCCTGCAAAACCCTTCCGACTCTGCCCTGGTGAATGGAGCAATTACTGGTCCATTTTGATGTCGGAGGGACTGGTAATTCCCCATTCACCAGGGCCATTCCTCATTCCCATGTGAGCCCCCATAGGGCTCAATGGGAATGGGGAAGGCGCTAATAACGGAACCGTAAATTGCGGTACCGTTATTAGCTCCAGAGTCCCTTTGCGGGTCCCGTCCTTAACACCTGCAAAAACCAGGAATTACGGAAGGACCCGCAAAGGGAACTCGTAGTAGGGAGGTAAGGGATTACCGGCACCGGTGCCGGTAATCCCTTACCTCCCACCTCGTAATGAGGCCCAATGAGTTCACACAATGGGAATCACAGATTACACTTAGACAGGATGTATACAAATACAATTATCATTTATTGGCCAAACACACTATAGAAAGATGACTACTGCCAGGTATGGGTATCACACAACACTTAGAAAAATAGATTAATATATATATTCACTTATCAGAAAGCAAAATATACATCACAAAACCCTCAAAGGAAGGGTAAGGTTATATTATGCACCTAAGCTCCATAGAGAATGATCCCTAGCCTAAAAAGTCCCGCCCTACGTTGTCTGGGTCCTTTTGTCCAATAGTACAAGTTAAACTAGCTAACAGAAGTAGCCACAGTCTTCAAAAGTCTTGCCTGATCAAGCACTGGCAAAACCAATATTGTAAGAATAAAGTTTATTATAAGCCCATAGACTTATAACGGGAGTTTAGGGGTAGGTAAGAACCACTTTAACTTACCCCCTGTATGCTGAATCTTGGCAGGTCGATATAAGAAGGTCCAAACTCACGTTTCCAGACATCAGCTGCAGCCCTTGATTCACAGGGGTTGCAGGTTCTAGTAGCTCTCCGGTTGGTGTCTTTGGCTGGTGCAAGGACTCTCGAGTGAAGAACTTGGTAGAAAACAATGCAGCACCCCTCTCAGGACTGGTCTCGATGCAGGTACGTGATTACGGGTGGTGGTCACTGCAGCATGGCGACGCAAAGGGATCCAACTGCCACGGTCAGACTTTCCCTTCTATATCGGGTCCCCTTAATTCTAGGTCACCGAAATTCTGCAGAGGCGAGTCTTGCAAGGCAAGCCGAGGATCCCCAAAGTTTCAGGTCGAAACACGGAACACAGACATCAGCAATATGATAGCCCAAACTCGCAGCTGGTCAGCCACAGGAAGGTCCCGGGACACTTCCAAAGGCTCTTCTTTGCAGGGTACCGAGCAGACGTCAGGAATAGAAGTTGGTAGCTAGGCCTCCTTCCAACGGGCCTCCAGTTTCTTCGCAGGTTTTACAGCTGGATATAAGTCTTAGCTCCTTCAGGTTTCTCGAGGATCTCTGAAGAGTTGATGCCGGGGTACCCTTCTTATCCTAAAATCCAGGTAAGAGCAGCTGTTCTCACTAGCCAATGACAGAAGTAGCCCACACACACTTCCTTCCAATGGTTCAATCAGGACCACTGGTGGGAACACTTGTGCATATAATTCCGACATACTGACACCAGTTTGTACATTGGGACCAGGCAGTCCCAACCCACATCCTGCCATCAAACACACACAGCCCCTCCAGTAGCCTGCCAAAAGCTTCTGCTGTCCCAGGCACTGGAAGTCCTTATAAGGATTTTCTGGGCCTCACAGGCCCGGAAGAAGGTTAAAGAACCAGATGGCCACAGGACAAGCCAACAACCATGCGGCACAGCCACATTTGGACACAAGCCACAGTTAGTAGCCGAATGCAGTAAGGCTAAAATGAAAAGTCCCATAAAGTGGGAAAAAGTCAATGCTGCCACCAGCTTATCCTTTGGGCACACTAGAGTAACCAAAAATCCTCTGAGTGTTAGTCTAGGGCAAAAGAAAGAGTGCACCCCATTGTACTGCAGTGTAAACTGCATTGTACAATGATAAAAGTTACCACAAGTGATACAAAGTAACCAAAAGTAGTAACACGACTAAGGGAAACAATGTTTCCCAGTACTGACAACCTGAAGGAGGTATCAGTTCCCCATAACATATGAGCAAAAGCAGAAAGTACAGGTCAGCATCAAAAATAAAAGCAAAACGTTTGGGGGCTCCATAAAGATGGAAGGAAAGGTGCAGTAAAGATAAATCTTTCCTAACTGTTGCTTCTGAATGGGGAGGGAGGGCTGTTGATGCGACTTAACATATGCAAGCGCAGTAAGACAACTCTGGGTAAGTAATGTTCCTCTTCTGAGGCCTGTGAATCTGCTTCCATTTACTTGCTTTGCACGGACTAGCACTCAATATTAGAAGAAGCTGGTGGGTGAGCCGAGGGGACGGTAGCGAAAAGATGTTTAAGCACAGCTTTTCCTACTTGAAAATCAGCTCTCGTCTGCACATCTATGTTAAGATGGATTTCTAGAATCTGGTCTGGTGGACTAATTTTAGGAGGTCATCCTAGTTATGTTATATGGCATTTGCATAGTGCCTACTATCATTGGCATGGACTTGTAGTGCTGTGAACTGGTGGGGTGGGGGGAGGGGAGGGGAAGCTGTCTCTGGGAGTGCAGTGTTCCATCCATTGTTCCAGTGAGATGTGCCCAGCGGTTGCAGGATTCTTCCAATCAGGAGCAACAAAGATGCAATCCCTGTTGGTGAAGAAATGCTGATTCCAACGATGCAGACATCTTCAGGACACTTCACATGATGGAGGAAGGTTAGTTCCAGCGAAGATCACCATTCGCAGGTGACGACAGGCGTCCTTCCAGTCTCAGTCACAAAAGCGGCTGCAGGACAGGTTCTCTTGAAGATAGGAAGCCGAGATTCGGGGAGAAGGTGACTTGTGGCGAGGTAAGCCACGAGAGACGTCAGTTCAGAGACATCTCTGAAAGGCTGGATCTTTGAGAAGGCATTGAAACTAGTTGGTGCCATCTTCGCTGCAGTGCATGATTGGGAAAGGCCAGAGAAAGGGAGGCATTCCCCCTGATATTGTGAACTGTGAAAGTAAAAGCCAAGAATGTGTGAGAACATAGCCAATGAAGACCAGGCAAAGGGAGTCATTCTCCTGGTGCTTAGGCCTACACGTAAAGAGAGTTCAGGGGAAGGGAGTCATTCCCCCTGGCTGAGAGTGAAGAAGAAATACTGAGGGACAGACACCTGGAGAAGGGAGTCATTCTCCGGAACCCACTAGTGAAAAAGCAACTATGGGCAATAAGGGATGATGATGTTTGAACTGGAACTTTACCCCTTTGAATTGAACTGAGAACTCTATTGTTTGTTGACATTCCAACTTGGAACTTTGCTTTGTACCTTGGAAAGGGAGTCATTCCGTCAGGTGAAGATCCCACCTAAAGTTGGAATTGTGATTCGTTGTCCAGAAGAAGGGATTCATTTTTCTGGACCAAGAAGAACCACTACCATTTAAGTTTAGTTATAATTGTAAGGGCCAGAAGTAAGCTTTTGGACACAAGACAGTGGTCCTTTTGATTTATACGAACATCCTAACCGAATCCTTAGTATTTTAGTGAAGGTAGGGAACATCTACGCCCCCTCCACCCCCCCTTTAGAGTTAGGGAGAGGTAGCCTTTCTCCTTATTTTCTGGTATAAAAGTATATGCCAACAACCATGCCACCTGTGGTCAGTCTCCTCCTTCTGCACCCTCTCTTATGGTGTCAGTAATGGGATCTGACCTAGTTGATACAAACAGGGAGACCCAAAGATTCATCAAATGAAGTGACTGAACCTCTGAACCATCTATGGCCACTACAGAGTCTGTTGGGTTTGAGTTCTCCATTAGCTGTGACATAACCATAGAGCCTGGAAAGAGACAACTCATTCCCACTGCTCTAGTCTTGGCAGCACCCAAGGGCACATACATCCAACTAGTTTCCAATTCAGGACTTGCTTGGAAGACAGTAGAATGGTAAACAGGCTTATGCGCTCCCTCGCATCATAGGTCCCTGCAGCCTATTCCGCTCCCTCCTGCAGTCTCCCTCCTGCCACTCGCATCCTAGCCCTTCCATTCTTCTATCTATTGTGTACTGTTAACACTGTTGTGCCCCACGGTTTCTTTCTTCTAGGTTCCTGTTGTGCGATGTGCCTTGTTGCCGGTATTGCCTTAGTGTTGTTCTCTACGGTTACGATATTGTATCGTTCTCCATTGGTGTGGCATTGACTGCATTCTTCACTTCTAGGTTCCCTGTTGTGCTGTGATTTGTATTTGGTTCTGTATTACATCTGCATTCTTTACTTCTAGGTTCCCTGTTGTGCTCTGTGTGTATGCTGTTGGTTCTGCATTGTATCCGATATGTAGGTATGGTGTTCGTGTTCCTTGTTGTACTCCCCTCCCTTTTGTGCGACCCCATGCCTATCTCCTGTGGCCCCCCGCGTTATCTCCACCCCGGCTTGTGCTCACTCCCACCGCCCTCTTTCCTCCCTGCACCCCTTATGGTGCTCTCGGTCTCACCTATCCTGGGACATCCTGGTCTCCAACCCAGGCCTCCCTATCGCTGATACCTACACCAGTGCTTCCTCCGGACAGACACATACCGACATACTGTTTGTAGTTCTCTCTCCAGGCCTATGGACCCCCACAATGGTCTCTGTTCCCTCTCCTTTTTCCTCTTCTCCCATTAATGGTAGCACCCGGTGGGAGGCCCTCCTGGCCCCCTTCCACTCCTCTAAGACTATCATTAATGTCTACCTAAATGGTACCGTCTTGGTCCAGGGCCCTCAGACCAATCTTTTTGATAGACTCTTCCCGTGCCTTATAAATTTCTTTTCATCTCCTGCTAGCCCTTCTTACTCCTCTCTGGCTCCTCTGCCGCCATCTTCCATAACCTCCTCTTCGGCAACCCCTGCTACTTCTCCGGCTACCTTGTTGCCTCCCTCTGCCGCCACCTCTTTAGCACACTCTTCTTCCTCTCCGACTACCCTGCCTTCTCTTTGTTCTTCCTCTGCCCATCCTCTGGCACCTTCACATACTTCCGCAGGCCTGGCCTGTTCTCTTCCCCTGAAGTCCTTTAAATGTGGCAACATGCTCCACATCGCTACTCTCAACTCTTGTTAAGTTGTGAAACATTTCTCTGACATCTGAGGTCTCCTTGAAGAGCTTTATTTGGATGTACTCTGTCTCACCGAGACTGGACAGCTCTCAAGGGTTTTGACACTCTCCTTCCCAATGGCTACAAGATCCTCTCCGAACCCCGAACCAACCGTCCCAATGGAGGTGTAGCCTTGATTTTCGTGGTGTGGATCCCTGCTTCTATGATTCCTATGCAGGACTACTCCTTTAAATGCCTGGTCTGCATGCTCTCTATCTCTCCTGGCCTCTCTCTCATTGTGCTTCCGCTTTCTCTCTTCCTCTCCCCTGCTGAAGTACCTGACTGCTCCGCGCAGTGGTCACCTGGATACCCTCTGAAATTGGGCCCTGGCTCCTGCATTTCTAGTTGCCCTCGCACTGTCTCCGGGCTCCTGCTGCACTTAAGGGTCTGTACTTGCAACACTACAGTCCCTTTTCTTGAGCCACCCGCTGGCTGCACTTATTGATTTACCTGCACTTCTCCCTTCCTCTCCCACCCGGGCACTCCTCCCCTTTCCTATTCCCTGCACTTGAGCGATCTGAATGACAAAAGGCCTAGTAAAATTGTTGTTTTGTCCTCCCTTTGTTTCCCTCTCTTTGTCTTGTCGCGCCTAGAAACCCTTGTGTACAGGCATGTTATAAATGCCATATCATATCAATCATATAAAAACCAAGGAAAAGATTACTCAAGAAATTCTAGAAAGGGTGCTATTCTCCAAACTCCTAGTGCCAGAGTTAGTATCCACAGAGAGGGACTAAAGGCTTTGGGGTAGCTGACCAAGACTCAAATGCAGTTTCCCAAACTGAGTGTTAAAAAGGGGGACACTGAAATAATCCCAGATATAGCATTCGCACAACACAATGATGCCATGTTGGCTGAAGCTTTCCTCAGAGTCATCCCTGAGGATGAAGGCAGAAAGAAACTCAATTTCTTTTCTTTAAACTGGGTTGCTATACAGAGATGACACCACCAATGAGGGCACCCCTGGATCCTGAATAGTAGTCCCCAGAAGCCACTGCAGGGTGGTGCTACAAATTGCCCATGCCCACCTCATTTCTGAACATATGGGAACTTCTAAAACTCAGGGACAGGTAGTGAGACAGTTTTATTGGCCAGGGATATATGCAGACATTACAAACTTTGTTATGACATGTTCATTATGTCAGAAGACAGCCCCACATAACCCTCCACCGGCACCTTTACAACCTCTCCCAATAATAGACAGCCCGTTCTCCTGAATAGGGATGGCTATTGTGGGACCATTAACACCTTAAAAGCCTGGGAACAAGTATATTCTAGTTACAGTTGTTAAGATGGATTTCTGAACTCTGTCCTGGAGGGGCAGAGGTTCAGAAGGCCAGCCTAGTTTCTTGGAACAGGGTAACCTCTGGACAAGCCAGACCAATCAGGGTAGCGATTGCGGCTGTCAAGACTAGGTCTCAGGAGGGGCGAGGGTGACTGAAAGCTCGCAATGAGCACACAAAGCAAGGACACTTACAAATTACTCCAAGCAGGTGTTATATTAAAAATAGACACATTTATTACAAAGGACTTTGTAACATTGACCGTAGCGAGAAATCACAATAAAACTCAAGTAAACCAACACATACCAATCAAATCCAATATATATAAAAATACACACGAGTCTAACGAGTAAGACGCACGAAATGTGTAGACCACCTAAATGGGGAGGAAAACAGGCAGTGCGAATAATAATTAGACCCAGTCCGCCTTCAGAGGCACCTACCTAAAAGGAAGTCCGAGCCCTACGAAGAGTGGAGCCTTGTGCTCAAAAGTACCTGCACACGCGGGTGCCAACAGGCAAAAGGGGAGTCTCCTCGAGGGAATCAGGCAGTTCAGTTCGGTGAACAAATGAAGATGAACAGAGCTCCGTGACTCAAGCGCAGCCTCCACTGGGGGCAGAAGCAGAGCGCGAGTACGGAAAGGCGTGCTGTTAGACACAGCGGGGAAAAGCGATGGGCTACTGCAGGAGGGCAACCAGTTCCTAGTGATGCTACTCACCGGTCCCCGATGCAGGCAGACCCAGGCTTCTCCGCGTCTGTTTCAGTGCTGGCAGGTTCAGATCCGAGCAGGGGACGTCTCGGCGTCGTGTAGATTCCGCAGCAGCAGAAGTTGAGTTGAGGATGTCCCAAACGCAGTGAACCCGCACAGTTTGTTACCACAGCAGGGCAGCGTAGCGGCCGTGAGTATTTCAGCCCAATGTACACTACTCACTTCAGACCTGGGAATGCCAAGTGTACGAATCGTGTGAGAGTGACAAGGACTCATAATACAACACAACCTGACGGCGGTTACAGAGCAAGACTCCTGGGTAGGCTGGTCAGTCTGCTGGATGGCCCAGAGACACTTCCGAAGGCTTACGTGCAGGAGATGGTGAAGATGCCGAGAATAGTTGTCCCCACTATTCCAAGGGGTCGAAGTACCAGTACAGGCCTTCTCGTTCGATCAGAGGTAGAAAGGGTTTCACAAAGCGACAGCAGTGCAGAGGAGCAGTCCTTCAGCGGGTCACCAGTGATTCCTCGGTTCAGCCTCGTAGTTGCAGGATACTTTGCTTCTGTATTCCTTCGTTCGTGAGAACTCAGGAGATCGACATGCTAGTGGTGTTTCCAGCCTCCTCTTATGCACGGTTCCCTTCGCGCCAAAACAGAGGGGACCCAATGGGAGATCTGCTCACAAAACACTCACACAATACGTGGACCTATCACGGACCACTGTGGTCCCAGGCATTCACGACACACTAGACTCTCTGGCACCCAGGATGTGTATTGGGACCAGACATCCCAGCCCACATCCTGGAGGCACACACAAGGCCTGTAGAAGCCCACGAAAGCATCTGTGTTTCGCGGGAAAGTACATGCCCAAATAAGGAAGGCCCCGGGTCGGCTCAACCTGGGGAAGGTGAAGGGGACAAGACGGTCAGCAGACAGGACAAAGAGCCTCGTGGTCTGGCCATTTTGGGAGCCAGGCCACCATTTTGGGCTAAGCGCGAGAAACGCGCTTAAACGCCAAAAGGAGCTCAAAAACACAAAGAAACGATCGCTGCCACCAGTCCCGTCCGTGATTCACTTGCACCGTTCATTAACAATCCAAAGAGAGTATCTAGGGCCTGTAGAAGACTAGAGACCCAAGAGAGCAGTAACTTAGCTTACAGTGCCCTCTTGTGCCAAGTTGCGCGAAAGCTGCAACATGATAAAAGAACTACTGAAAACAACATTTCCCGGTACTGATTGTCTTAAGGGCATGTCAGTTTCCTCGTAAGAATGGAGCGAAAGCCCAGAGGAGTGCGGCATCAGGCTGCACTTCTCTGGCAAAGTCTAGATCCTGGTGAAAACAACAGCAAAATGTTTAGGGGTTGCCACATGGATGGACAATTACCCACAATTAAGAATCCTTTCCTAACAACAGTAGACTATGCTACCCTTTATCCAGAGTACTTTCCTATGCAAAGTAACACCTCGCAACACATTCTAAAACACCTCATTCCCTTCTTATCACTGGTAGGATTCCCCAAGGAGATATTGACAGATCATGGAACATCCTTAATGAGCTAAATTATGGGAGAGGTTAAATAGATCCTTCAAATTAAGATCTTGAGGACCTCCATCTATCATCCTCAGAAAGACGGCATAGTTGAGCGCTTTAATAAAACACTCAAAAGTGTTGTCAAGAAATGAGTTGAAGCCGTTAGGAAGAATTGGGATATGAAGGTCCTTTGGGCCTTATTTGCCATCAGAAAGGCTCCCCAAACTTCTCTCTGGTTTTGACCCTGAACCCCTTTGTGGGTGTGATACCAGACATGCCCTGGACATACTAACAGAAACCTGGGATTCGGGAGGAGACTACCTTACTGCTGCCCCAAACTGCATATCGGCTTAAGGAATATAGGTCTATCGTGAGAGGTATAGTCCACGTTCACCTAGCTAAGGCCCAGGAATACCAGAAGGCTGAATATGAAAAAAGAACAGTCACCTAATCTTTCTCCGTTGGACAGAAGGTCCTAATGTTGCTACCCACCTCCGAACAGAAAATGTTGGCACAGGCTTTATGAAATATTGGAACAGACTGGCCCTTGTGACTATCGCGTCTCCAACCTGATGGAAGGCTTAAGACTCTGATATACCATCTCTTAAGAGTGGAAAGAGGACCCAGTGGAATCCTCCTCCGTGGTAATGGACAGTCTCTTGTCAGAAGAGATAGATGGGTTCAATTTAGCATCGGTAGACCACTCGCCAGCCCAACAGCAAGACATCCAAGATCTTTTTGATCAATTCCCCTATGATATAATAGGTTATTTATAAGGCGCTTAATACCAAAAGGTTTCTAAGCGCGGATCCGGGGATCGAACCTGTGTTGCTCCGTGTCGTCATGCTTCCAAGGCGAGCACGTTGCCCCTGAGCTATCCTCCCGAGACTTTAGCTGTGAACCTGGGACAGTGAAGGGGATGTTTCATCAGATACGTATTGCTCCAGGGAAAGTTATTAACCTTAAGCCTTAACGAATCCCCAAAGTCCGAAAATAAATAGTCCTTCAGGAGGTGGAGAAAATGCTTGATGCAGTTATCACCGAACCATCATAGGGTCTGTGGTCTTCGCCAAGAGTCCTAGTAGCTAGACCCGATCAATCGTGGAGGTTTTGCATAGACGTTTGAAAACTGAAGGCCATGTCCCAGTTCGACAATTACCTGATGCCTCAGATTAACAACCTCATTGAACGACTGGGCACAGCCATCTCCATGATTGATCTTACCAAGGGCTATTGGCAGGTACCATTAAATCCAGAGGACATAACAATTTTCTACCCCTAGGAGATCATTTCAATATAAGGTCCTTCCATTCAGGCTCCACAGTGCTCCTGCCACTTTCCAGAGGTTAATGGACCAGATCTTGCGGCCCTGTTCTAATTTTTGCGAAGCATATATGGACAATATTGTCATCCATAGCAAAACCTGGGAAGAACATATGTATATGAAGTTAGCAGAGCCCTAAGACGAGCAGGCCTAACCGCAAACATGAAGAAGTGCCACTTGCCCCAATCAGCAGTTATGTACTTGGGCACCTTTGTGGGCAACAGACTGGTTCAGTCAACACTTGAAAAAGTCCAAGCCGTTTAAGGAACACCAATTTCCAAAACTAAAAGAGATCTGAGGGCCGTCTTAGGTTTTACTGGTTAATACAAGAGGTTTATACCCAATTATCCTGCTATCACCTCCTATTTACCTGATAAGTTAAAGAACGCAGTACCTCAGAAGTAAAAATGGACTGAAGAAGATTAGGCCCGATTTGATGCTCTAAAATCCATTCTGTGTAGCAAAAGCGTCCTAAAACTCCATAACTTTAATAGGGAGTTTGTCCTTCAAATCGACGCCTCCAAATTGGGGATAGCGGCTGTTTTATCACAAGAACATGATTGGGTAGAACATCCGGTACTTTTAATCTGCCGAAAACTTTTCCAGAGAGAAAGAAATGAGGCTATAAATGAGTTGAAGGCTCTAGCGATAAAATGGGCCGTAAACAACTTCAGTAGAAAATGTACCCTAATTACAGACCACTTACCCCTTACCCATCTCAGTTTTAGGAAAGAAACGAACCCAAGGGTAATGCGCTGGTTCCTTGATCTCCAACCCTTCAGTTTCAGCATTGAACACTGAAGGGAAAAGCAACAAGCAAACATGGATTTCCTGTCCCGTTTTTCTGTAGGAGATGAGGGAGCCAGCAGCATTACATGAAGGGTACGCAACAAATCCTTATATGTTGTCACTTCTCCCTCTAGGGACAAGGACGACCATCCAAAGGAAATACTGTATGACAACCCTTCATCAACTCCACTCACCTCCCTCCAATCCCTTCAGTCAACCCTCTGTAGCCTGCACTTCCATTTACCTTTGTAACATTGAAACCCCAAGAGTAACTGGGACAAGGAAGAGTAGGGATGACCTTAGAAAGATCTCCCTAGGGTACACTGGGGCGAGGACGAGTAGAGATTACTTTAGAAAGGCTTCCCTGGAAGGTACTAGGACGAGGTGAACATGCAGAGCAATAAAGAGTCCTCAAGAGAATGTACATATGGGTTCTAGTTTTACTAGTTGTAAGATAAAAAGAGACAAAGGACTTACCAAAAGGAGAAGACCTCCCAGGAGGAACTGTGGGGAAGGAAGCGATTCGGTGGAGTACGGAGAAGAAGCCAGTGGACTGGAGCAAGCGAGAGAGAGCCGGGAAGTCCCTGTTCCGTCAATCAAGGAAGAACCAGACAGAAACCCGGCCGACAGAATGCCTAGGCTTGCGAGAAGCCTGGCCAGTGCTCCACGAAGCAGACATGCACACAGAGTGTAGAACAAAGCTGTGGAGTCATTGCAGCCAGCATGAAGCAGAGAGAACCCAGGGGAAGACAGAAGCCGAGAGACAACCAGACCAAGCTAGCATGAAGGTTGGTGAGGGCGTAACGGAGTTGTGGAAAACACCAAGAATACCGAGCAGGGATGTGGAGGGACCCCCTGGGAAAGACATATATAATGGTCTGGGACCCGTACCAAAGAAACGAGAAGAGTCATCCAAGTTATCTTCGTGGCAGTACCTGGCAGGAGAGTCAACCAGGTCTGCCAAAGCCAAGAGGAACCTTTGTAAACTATCTTCTTTGTGGCAGTACCTGGCAGGAGAGTCAACCAGGTCTGTCAAAGTCAAGAGGAACCTTTGTAAACTATCTTATTCGTGGCAGTACTTGGCAGGAGAGGGAACCAGGTCTGCCAAAGCCAAGAGGAACCTTTGTAAACTATCTTATTCCTGGCAGTGCATGACAGAGAAAGGTAAAGTAGACATTCCCTCCTACTGCTGTGAACTGTAACAAGAAGCCTGAGAATGGCCAGGGGAAGGGAGATATTCCCCCTGGTATTGTGAACTGTGAAAGCCAAGAACATGTGAGAACATAGCCAAAGAAGACCACGAGAAGGGTGCTTAGGCCCACAAGTAAAGAGTACAGAGTAAGGGAGTCCTTCCCCCTAGCAGTGTGAGGAGAAGAAATACTGAGGTTAAGACACCTAGAGAAGGGAGTCATTCTCCCAGTAATTCAGACTACAAGATACCTGGAGAAGAGAAGCATTCTCCAGGAACCCAATAGTGAAAAAGCAACTATGGGCAATAAGGGATGATGATGTTTGAACTGGAACTTTACCCCTTTAAATTAAACTCAGAACTTTTGTTGACATTCCAACTTAGGAATACAAAGAGAGGAGGAACTGTCCCAAAAGCAGTAATGGAGAGGGACTGTAAACTAGACTAAACCAATGTGGTCCATACTGCTAAGAAATCAATTAAGGAATTTAAATAATGAGTTATTTAGTAAGTGTACAGAAAGGTTATCACTGAACCAATGAGTTTAGGGCTAAGAACAACCTCAGAAAGCAATCAGGGTAGTCTCATATTAAAAGTGGTGAACATGTTTATTTCACAATAGCATATTAACAAAAACAATACATAAATAAATAAGTACTATAATGAACAAATAGATACAATTGTCTGTTGGTTAGACAGTTGGTCATTAAGAACACAAACACAAGTAATAGTCTTATTTCAAAGAACACATGAACAGAAATAGTAATCTAATTTTCTAATTTTAGAGATAAACAAAAAGCTGCCAGTTCTGAGTGATGACCTGGACTGAGCCAACACTCTTGGATTTGGCTTGTATTAAGCCAATACACAAATTTATTTTTGAATTGGCAGGATGAAATGAAATTCTTTTGTTGATAGGTCAACTTAGAACTTTGCTTTGTACTTTAGAAAGGGACTGAGACCTGGATAAGAGAGTCATTTACTCTGGTGAAGATCCCACCTACTATTCGAACTGGGAATCATTGTCCAGAAGAAGGGAGTCATTCCTCTGGATGAAGAAAAACCACTGCCTTGTTAGTTTAGTTAAAAGTGTAAGGGACAGAGGTCGGCTTTTGGACACAGGACAGTGAACTTTTTGATTTATACAGACACCCTGACTGAATCCTTAGTATTTTAGTGAAGGTAGGGAATCGCCCCTTTGGAATTAGGGAGAGGTAGGTTTTCTCTGGTATAATAAAAGTCAATGCCGACAACCATGCCACCTGTCGGTCAGTCGCCTCCTTCTGCACCCTTGCAGCACATATAAAAGTAACCATGAATCCCATGTGTAAAACGCTAGGGTGATACAAAAGTATCCCCACTGCACTGCAATGTAAAAATACTAGAATTCAAAAAGGAAACACAGTTTACCAGTACTGATAGACAGAGGTGAAGCGGAAGGATTGACTTCCCTTCGAAAAGTCAGGACAGAATCAGTAACAAAACTAAATAAATGGGGTTTGTGGCAGATCAGGAGGACACTGACTCTATGGCCATTTCAATGAAGGTGTTATTAAAGAATAATCAAAATGTATACCTGTCCCTATTTCTGTGGGGGTGTTCCCTACCTATCAAACTAGGGTGCTTGTCAGTCTTCAGTGAATGTGGCAGTCTGTACACTAAGCTTTGCCTGATTGACTGGTTTTGAGTAACCTGTGGAGGGGTATGGGGAGAGGGTGGCCTCTTTCCCATTCTTTGCCTTGTTGGACTACTCCCTACCTTGCTGCAATCTAGCCACTAGGCCCAGTAGTCTAGGATTGTTTCTTTGCCTATGAATAGTGATGCAGTAGATGCTGGGGCAGGTCCCAGCATTAGCAATAGTCTTGTGGTTGTTGCCACTATTAAGAATGCCGAAGAATAGAGAGAGGGGTCTTGTAATGTTTCACTGTCAACTTCAGAGACTGAGGGCAGGTCTTGTGGGAGCTTAAGAGGGAGAAGGAACACATTACGTACCTGCAACTATTGTTCTCCGGCATGGGTCTGGAATGGATTCACATGCTCATGAATATTCCTAGTCATCAGGCTGGGAATCCTTGGTAAAAGAAAAACAGCTCCACTTTCACTTACAAACTGTATTTCTCCTTTAAATCAATCACTGTCCTCTGGGTCATACTGCCCCCATCCAATGACAGTCCTCTCCCTAAGCAGCCATCTTCAGATTTGGTAAGCACGTAAAGTGGCAGCATGACCAAGAAGAGCCGCAGAGGGGTTGGACTGAGGGTTTGCATGTTAATCCATGCCAGACCCATGCTGGAGAACAATAGTTTCAGGTAAGTAGCTTGTTCCTTCTCTAGCATGGGGTCTGGCATGGATTCACATGCTCATGAATAACAAATACATAGCAGTACAACATTATACAGTCACGGGAGGTGGCAAGGCCCAATAGAAGCAATGAACTCTTACCTCCGGAACAGACTGACCTCAAGCTAACAGGTTGAGTAGCACTGCTTGGCCGACTCTGAACTCCTCCATGGAATACTTGTCGACGCAGTAGGACCTCGTGAAAGTGTGCGCGGACCTCCATATAGCCGCCCTGCAGATATCCAGCAGGGGCAGAGACAGGAACGCCGTTGTCGCAGCGATCGCTCTGGTGGATTGGCCTCTCAGACGGCCAGGCAGCGGTCGATGCACCAACCAATGACAATGCAGGATGCAGCCGGAGAGCCACCTGGAAATAGAAGCCTTGGACAAGGCCTTCCCATAGTTCACCGGACCAAAGTTTACCAACAGTTGCAAAGTCTTTCGAAAACCTTTCATGCGGGTCACATAGACCTTCAAGGCATGAGCAATGTCCAGCGGGTGCAAGGCCCTTTCAGCCGGTGACAAAGGTTTCGGGAAAAAAACAGGGAACATCAAAGGCTCGTTGAGGTGGAATTCCGACGGGACCTTCAATATGAAGGAGGGGTGCATCCACAGCACCACCCTCGATTCATGGAAAGTCGGGTATGGTTGCTTGCAGGATAGGGCCTGGATCTCACCCACCCTCCTGGCAGAGGTGATGGCCACAAGGAAAGCCGTCTTCCATGAGAGGAACTAAAGAGGGGCCCAATGCATCGGTTCGAAGGTGGCCCCCATGAGCCACGTCAGAATACCATTGAGCTCCAACGCCAGGGCACAAGCCTTCACCGGCGGGAAAGATCGAAAAAGTCCTTTGAGGAACTCCTTAATAAGTCGGTGAGACACCAGTGAAGATCTTCCTGGAAACCTGGTGTAGCGGGAGATAGCCGTCAGATGCACCTTGATAGACGTGTGTGTGCCAGGTCGGCCTTGGCCAAGGAGAGTAAGTATGGAAGACTTTGCGGGGGCGTTACCCTCAGCGGGGTAATCTTCTGCGACCGGCACCATGTAGCGAAGCGCTTCCACTTGTGACCGTAGCACTTCAAAGTCGACGACGCCCTGGCCTCGGCGAGGATCTCTCTGCAGTCCACAGAAAAATCGTATCCACCAAACTAGGGCTGCAGGAGCCAAGCCTTCAGGTTCGGCGACCCTGGGTCGTGATGCAGGATTGCGCCTCCTTCTCTGGTGAGAAGATCCAGAACTACCAGAAGCTTCCGGCACTACCAGTGTCGCCGACAGATTGAGGAGGTCCGGATACCAATTCTGCCTCTGCCACACCAGGGCGATGAGCATCATCCTGCATTGGCACTGTCTGAGTGGGTTGACGCGTAGCAGGAGAGGCAATGGAGAAAATGCGTACAGGAAAAGGTCTTCCCACCTGAAGGAGAACGCATCCCCCAAGCTCCTTGGTTGGTGGCATCTGCTGGCAAACAGCTTGCATTTGGAGTTCGCCACCGTCACAAACATATCGATTTGGGGCCTGCCCCACTTGACGAAGATGCGGTTCACCTGGTCCTGGTGAAGATGGCAGGAGCGCAACTCCCTGCTGAGGGAGTCTGCAATGGTGTTCTTGACTCCCGCTAGGTGAAGAGGAACGAGGAACATCTTTTGTCCGACGGCCCAGCACCACAAGTCCTGCACTTCCTTGGAGAGCACTGGGTATAGAGTGCCCACCTGTTTGCTGATGTAGAACATTGTGGGGGTGTTGTCCAAGAAGATCCTCACCACCTTGCCCTTCATAGATGGAAGAAATGACATGAGGGCCCAGAACACTGCCCATAGCTCCAGGATGTTGATATGGAGAGCCTTCTCCTCCGGTAGCCACAGGCCTCTAGCGTGCAGACGTCCGGTGTGGGCTCCCCAGCCTTCCAGGGAAGCGTCCATGGTAAAAGTCTCCTGGTATGGAGGGTTTGGAACACTGTGCCCTGGGAGATGTTGGAGCGGACACCCCACCACCTTATCGGCCAACAGAACTCCTTTTCGAGCAGGATCTTGTCTTCAAAGCTTCCGGACACCTGTATCCAGATAGGTTGCATCTGTAACCTGCAGAGCCAGATGAGGTAGATGCAGGATGACATCATGCCGAGCAACGACTTGATGGTTCTCACTGTGGCGCTCTTCACTGAAAACACCCGCTGCACTTCCCTTGAATGGCTGCTACCCTCTCCTCCGAGGGCAACGCCAGACAGGACACCGTATTCAGTACGACTCCTAGGAACAGCGCATTCCAAGATGGTGTCAAGAAGGACTATGGATAGTTGATGGAGAATCCCAGACGTGTCAGTAGCTGGACGGTCGCCTCTGTGTGTCCGACGGCCAACTCTCATGCGCAGGCACAGATGAGCCAGTCGTCGAGGTACGGGTATACCCATTTGATGCAGTTTGGCCACCACTGGTGCCAGGCACATTGTGAAAACTCTGGGGGCCGACTTCAAGCCGAAAGGTAGGGCCTTGAACTGGTAGTGCTGCCCCTGCACTACAAAGCGTAGAGACTTTTGGGGTTTCCTGTGAATGGGGATGTGGAAGTAGGCTTCCCCCAGGTCCAGCGACGTCAAGAAGTCTCCTTTTTCCAGTTGGCCGAGCACGTGTTGCACGTGACCATCCTGATTTTTTTGGGACTGCAGGTATTTGTTCAGACGTCGTAGGTCTAGAATGGGCCTCAAGCCCCCTGTCTGCTTTCTGACCAAAAAGTATCTGGAATTGACTCCATAGTCGCTGAGTAACTAGCTCTATCGCCCCTTTATGCAGCATGGCCCATACCTCCTCCAGGAGCCGAGAGATGTGCTGCTCCCGACATCCACCAGAGGGATCTGCGGACACCTGTGCTGAAACTCCAGGATATGTCTTAGGGCAAGAGCGTCCAGCACCCATCTGTCGGTGATCTTTTTCCACTCGCTGATGAACCTTGTCAGGCGGCCTTGCACCGTTGTGCATGGGTGGGGGCCCGATGCCCTGGTCGGTTCAGGCTTGCTTTGTCACTGGTGTCCTGCCCTGAGATTCTGTCCTCGGTCAACGTAGGCCTGGGAACGGCCTCTGTAGTCATAGATCTGCAAGGCTGATGGTACGATGAGGAGAAACCTTTGGAAGATCTGCTCAACTTTCCTCTGGAGGAGCGAAAAGAAGAGCAGTGCTGCTGGAGGGCGCCCAGAGAACAGACCATCTCCGTATCCGCCTTGATGGCCTGTAGGGACTCGTCAGCGACCTCCCTGAAAAAGGTCATCTCTATGGAAAGGCATGTCCAGTACCTTCGCTTGGACCTCCTGGCGGAAATTTGTGGACTTCATCCAGCCTAGGCGACGAAGGCAGACACGGTTTCCCATCTGCCAGAACCCTGTTTCGGCAACGTCCAGCGCCACTGTGATGCCTGATCCAACACTAACTCTCCTTACTGGAAGAGAGTGATAGCCTCCATCTTTTTGTCATCGGGGAGGAACTCCAAAATCGGCCCCAGCTAGTACCACAGCTCCCTGACATAACTGGCTAGGATCGCCAGTGCGTTGGCTGCCTTGATGGTGGCCGCTGCGGTGCAAATCACCTTACTTCCCATGGCATCCATCTGCTTCCCCTCGCTGCCAGGAGGGACTGAAGACGAGGACGGGTTAGCCGACTGCTTTCTCGCAGTCGCCGAAACCACCGAATCCGGTGATGGTTGCGACCTCAGGCTTTTGGGTGCAAATTCTGGCACCAAGTACTTCTTCACCAGCCTATCCCGGTTGGCTGGAGCCGTTCTTCAAGAGAGCCAGGCCCTCCTCCCACACGTCGTTTAGAAAGGCCACCACCAGGATTGCCTTCCTCTTGGCCTCGCGCCTTTGTTACAAGAAACCCTCCTTCCTGGTTTCTTTGAGCACTAGCTGGAATAGCTCGGAGGATCTGGCAATCATGGAATAGAACGACCCCACCAGTGGGGACGGCCTAGGCTGCGGAGAGCCTCCGCCTGCTGCAACAATATCCTTGTTGTCGCCCGTCGTTGTCGTGGCCATATCCGTGCCAGTGTCTGGTTCTGCTGGAGGAGAGGGGGCCTGACGCGGATGTTAGGCTGAAATGGGTTTGTCGGATGACCCTTGTCTTTGCTGGTGGTTGATCAATCAGGGGGCTGGGGACCATTGGAACCGGGCCCTGAGGCATCCTCTTCACGATCTCCGTCACCAAGGTGTGGAGGGTTGACAGGATGTCCAGAGAGACATTTCTCGGCTGAGCTGGTGTTATGGGAACACTAAGCCCCACGCCATCTTCGCCAGCATCCTCTTCCATGTCCTTGTGGACCATGTGTAAGGACTCAAGTCCTCGTCGTCTGTGGACGAAACTGCTATGGTTTGGGCAACGACCTGGGACTGAACCAGGGCCACTTTCCCTCACCTTCCCCTTTTTCCGCCCTGAGGGTATGGAACCGGGTTCTGAGACGGTGTCCCCTTCTCCGACATGCCAGCAGACTTTGCCAAAGTCACTGCATCGGTTTTGTGCATCGGGTGCAGGGATACCTTCTGTGCTTCCCAGGGTCAGCCCCCTTAGACTTTGTGAGAGCAGCCACCACCAACTTCTATCATTGACGAAGTCTTATCCTGTGCTGATTGGGCCTTCTTGGGCAGTTCGGCCTGCTTCTCCTTCGTCCGTGGCTTCTCGAGCTTCTCACGCAGTTTAGCCGGGTTGGCCGATTTTCTTTTCGAGGAGGAGCTCAATTGCCCGCTGGCAATGGAGGCAGAGGGTGATGTTGATCGTGCCCTGTCCACCGTGGGACCCGCTTCTGCAGCGACCCCGGTGGAGCCAGACGTGCTGTTCTTGGCCTTGTCTTGGGCCCACACAGATGAGGAGCCCTCAAAGGACTTACAAGACAGCTTCCAGCTTCTCGGACTGGCCGATGCTGGACGAGGCATGACCCTGCTCGAAGCACAGGGCACACAGGCTTTGGCGTTCACCCATGCCGCCAGTATACTGTGCCTATCCTTCGTCGTCTTCTTGGAGAAACCAAACCGAGGCATATCTCGCAATCTCCTTCCTTGTGGTCTGGATGCAGGCAGTAGAGGCATTGCAGGTGCTGGTCTTCAACAAACACATTCCGTAGCTCGCACTGTCATGGTCTGAGGGCGCAAAGTAGGCCTGATAGCCTTCCGAAATCTTTAAAGCTCTTCGCCCTTGAGGGGTGCTGAAATTCACCGACAACGGATATCTGCTGTCGGCAGATTAAGAAGAGAGCACACAGGCTCTTTCGGAAAAAAAAAATAGAACCTTTTTCTGTTGAAAACATGAAAAAACAGAAGTAGCTAGCAGAGTAAACTTGAGGACTCCAACACTGAAGCTTGCGGTAAAAATCTGAAGATGGCTGCTATAGGAGGGGCTTAGGGAAAGGACAGTCATTGTATGGCTGCAATATATGATATGATATGGCATTTGTAATGTGCCCATACACAAGTGTTTTGCGGCGAGGCAAGGAAGGGGAAACAGAGGGAGGACAGAGACAATGGTCTTACTAGGCCAAGTGACATTGGGATTGTGCACGTGCAGCAGAGGGGGGAGGGGAAAAGTGCCAGGGTAAAGAGGAGGGGGCAGTGCTGTACATGGGATCAAAACAATAACAAGAAGTGCGGCCAGCAGGTGGCAGGTCCAAGGGTTAGTGCAGACAGCAGGCATCCAAAAGTGCAGGTAGGGGGGACTGTAGAGTTACAGATACAGACCCAAATGCAAGGGTTGCCGGGAGGCAGTGCGGGTGTCCAACTGGGCAGACAGGGACCTGGGCCGAAATCAGAGGGTAGACAGGTGACCAGTGCAGTATCAGACAGTAAATCAGCAGGGGAGAGGAAGAGAGAAGGCAGAAGCAGAGAGGAAGTTCTTGAGGTGCTTCTGGAACCGGAGATGGTTCTCAAGTTTCAGAGAGGCAAAATATGACCCAGGACAGTGATTGGTTTAAAGGAGTTTGTAAGTGAAACTGTTTTTCTTTTACCAAGGATTCCCAGCCTGATGAGGGGGGAATATTCATGAGCATGTGAATTCATGCCAGACCCCATGCTGGAGAAGGAAAAAGTACTTACCGTAATGTTCTTTCTATGGATTCTTCTTGTGCAAATTCATCAGATAGATATCCTCATCCAGCTGTGCGGCTCGGAAAAACTTTGCCAGGGGGCATAATGGACCTCGACCCTGCCATTGATCAGTCTTGCTCGGTGCTCGATCGTCGACTCCGGATGTGACATTGGGCGTCATTGGATGTCATGTATATATGCCACGTCACTACACACTATACCTTATTGTCACCCTTCCCCCCCCCAAACTTGACCGCTGCATAGGAAAACAGAGGGAAAAAAGGGGCCAACAGACCACAAAAGGTTAACAACAATAATACATTCCCATGGGAAAAAAGCCTTGTGAAAGATAACACAATATGTGGAGTTAGAAAAACGATTTTGATTGAATGACTGGGGGAAACATGCAGCATTAAAGACAGAAAAGGTTATCCTAAGACCCTCACACCAGGTGTCAACCCACTAACAAAGGAGATACGCACTAACTGCCCAACTCTGAGCGGGGATGGATGGGCGGGGAGATGAGGAATCTGTGGGAGAAGAATCCATAGAAAGAACATTACGGTAAGTCATTTCTCCTTCAATAGATTGCCTTTTGTAAGAAAGGCACGGTATCAAACAGTAAGACAGACACAAGTGCTCACAGAGTATTTGTTGAACTTCAACTGGGTTTGAAAAACTCCATCTAAACCTAAATCTAAAGATTGGAGCAAGCTACGACCATGAAATATTAATAACGTAGTCTGTCAAAAATAAAAGGGCCTATACTAATAAATCTATTGCCAATCCTTACTTCTAAATACAAATACTGTGGGAAACAATGTTATGCAATAGAAAAGTGCTCAAGAAACGATATGTAAGGATATACAAGACGTTGGCTTCCCGCCCCATGTTTTCAGCATGGTACAAAGCGACACACTCAAGCTTAACACACTCTCTGGCTTCTCTAGCACGAGGATGCAGTTCCAAACCTTAACATCAGGGCCTTCTGTGCCAAAGTCTCTTTGCCATTTGAAGTCTCGTATTTCAGAGGGCCTGATGCAACAAGACAAAGTTACTTTCTTCTAAGGATTTAATATATACAACTTCTCGGGAAATTTACTGTTCAACCCTGCTCCCCTCCGCCGGGCTCAGATGCACTTTAACACAAAACCTTCAATTGGCCTCCCTCTGCCGGGCTTGGACAAAATGTATGTACTTTTCCAAACGTTCTCTACTTCATCAAAATCAAAGACTCGACTGTGCGCAGGACTTTACTCGAACCGTTGCAATCACTTCGATTCATAATTACTCGTTCTCTTCTTGATATAACCTTTTCCTTCCTCGCTTTTGCCACTTCTCAGCTGGACACCTTACAGAGACCTTCCATTGAGCACCCATGCAGTGCCGAACCACTCTGTCAAAAGGTATTGTATCTTGCTTTTAAGGTTCACTCAGCAGTTCAACCTTACTTGCATCTCTTTTTACACACGTTTTAACAATGTTTGTCCAGCGCTAGTCAGACAATGTTGCTGCTTGCAACTTTAGCTTCGACACAGACGGGTCTTGTATCGGTCACTCCAACACACCAGCTGTATTGATTTCACTGATGCTGCTTTGTTCCTGGAGCCAAGGCTGATACCACGGCGGCTGGCGCTTCTCCTCCCTTCATTATTGACGCAGGAGGGCCCTGGATATCGCTGAGACAGTGCAGGATTCTTCAGCCTGGTTTCACTGGTCTTACGCTTTCTATTTGAGGTTTCTGGAAAGTAACAGTTCCTTGTCGAGAAGGTCAAGGGAACTTCCCTCCTTGCAATTCCCTACTGTTTGGCCGTCTTTCTTCTCTCGTTCAACTGTAGTCTTGAAACAGCTGTTTCCTTGTGTGCTTTACCTCGCTCAGAGTGTGCTCTCGTGCTCCGCCTTTTATCCGTGTGGGGAATCTTAATGGAAGTCAGGTGTGTGTGTGTGTGTGTGTGATGGTCAGTAATTGCCTGACCTCGCCTGACCATTGTATTGGGACACATCAGGTATACTGCTCAGCTGAACTGCCGATGCAGCCGACTACGCCCAGGCCCGTTTGCAGCGACTGCCTGGTCACCTCTTTCCTATCCTCCACCAGCTGTACGAAGCAGTCTCACATTGCCCCCTCAGGGCTATCCTGTGTCGCGTTTTCTACCATCTTCCTGAGGCCGAAAGAGTATTTTCGTGGAACCACTGGACACATTACTACCTTTCAGGGCCAAGCTGCCCAAAGTAAAAACCTTTTTGCCCATGGCCTCTATTCTTTTACCTTCTCTATCAGGAGGCAGATTTGTGGCTGAAGATGCTGGTCTGGTGCAACCTGTAGCAGCCTTCACGACAAGACCGTCCGGGGAAGGGTTCGAAGACAGAAATGACAGGTCTCCTCTTGCCAGCCTGTATTTACCAGTCATGGTGGAACTGACTGGAGGGATGGAGCTGGGATGCTGCCACAGCAAGGTTACTGGATCGGCAATCGCTGGGTTCAGGGGCAAGGAGAAAGAGTGGCTCCAAGAATGGGACCTCGTCTTCGGCTGATGTTTCTCCTTCTCTTTTTCGGGAGGTAGACTCCTCAGCCGCAGAGAACGGGATGGTTGACCGCGCTGGGGATTTTGAAGGCAGTCGGCCCAACGCAAGTTTAGCAGCCCGCTCGCGCAACTATATGTCGTGACGTGATCTGTGCCAAGGAACCAGAGGCATATCTCATGCGGCAGTGGCAGTCGGAAACACCATTTGAAACCCAAAACCTGAGGCACGTACAGCCAAATGAAAAACATAATTCTGACGAAAATACGTCAAAAATTCATTGTGTTCCTAAAGCAGTGTGTAGAAATAAAAGGAACTGAGGTATGGGGCGTAGTGACGTAGTATATATACAACGCCCCCTGTTAAAGTTTTTCTGAGCCGCAGAGCTGGGTGAGGATATCTAACAGATGAGAAACCTGCGGGAGTAAGGCAATCCATTGAAGCTCAGGCTCAGACAGAAAGAGTTTAATTTGAACATGGCTAAGCTGCAATTTGAAAGAATTGAGAAACAGAAAGACAGGGATCACCAGTTGGAGTTGGCCAGACTACAATGGTCTCAATGCTCCTCCAAAGGTTCTGGGAGTGGTTCTGGATCCTATTGTCATCCTAGATTTCCTAGGGTCCTGCTCAGTATGTATGATGAAAAAAAAAGTATATTATTGATTGACTTACAACTTTTTAAAAGTAGAATTTTATTACATTTTATGATGTTCTCACAACTACCACCAGGTAAATCCGGCATCCAACAGCACGATATAACAACTTCACATCTTCCCCTTCCACCTCCCCTCTCCCATCCACTTGCTTGGGAAAACACTTGTGCATCACAATATAACATCAAATCCAGGCAGTTCAATTCAATAAACATTAAGAAATCAAAGGAGATTGGGCAATTCTGCCTAGAGCAATTCAACCAAATTAAGGGCTCTCAGCCGAGTTGAGCATGTTAGAGCATTAACGTTTCTCTGCACATAGTATATGAAAGGCATCCATACCGCCCTAAATGTCATAAGAGTTCCTCCTGTTGGCGGTAAGCTTTTCCATGGCTAAAATACTCCAAACTTTGTCCAGCCATAGATCAACGGTGGAAGGCTTGGGTCTCCTCCAAATGTGTCAAATAGAAAGTTTGGATGCTCGTAGCATGTGTGCCACCAGCTTTAGCTCTCCAGATGTACACAACTGTTTTAACGGATCATACAGGCCCAGCATACGGTGTTCGTGTAGGCTTATACTTTTTTGTGAGCTCCAAGTCGACCGCCAGCGTTGTGAAAGGACGTTGCCACAAGATCGTGACCGGGTCAGCTATGGCGGCACTGAATGGTAAAGCCTGTTCATTCTGCGGCCCTCGGTCGAGGATGTCTGCAAGGTCGTACAGTGACAGACTTTGTCGGAGCTCTGAGCTCTAAAGCTACGATGACCTTCCACTGCCCTGTGGTAATTAGGCATTTGGGTGCGCGTATGGGTTAGACTGCTGGTTCTCAACGTCGAGTGACGGGTCTAGTCCACTCGCTTTGCGGAGGTCTTCTGCCAGTTGCAGTAAGCCAGCCTGGACCACCATGAAATCTGGCAACGGATCCAAGGCTGCATCCACCATTGGTTCAAACCATTGGTTCAAACCTGAAAAGTATTGGGTCGCCCTTGTCACCAAAAATTGCCCATATTGAGTCAAAGAACATGGATCTAGAATCTGGTACAAAGCTTCTATCTTGCAGGGCTTGCACCGGTCAAATGGGCTTCTTGGACCGAAGTGGCTGCCAACGGTATCGGCACAGGATTAGGCTTCTCCTTCGGGGTCTGGCTCAAGGGAGTTTGACCTCCGTTGGCTACCTTCATGCCAGACAGACCGGGCGCGGGAGGAGCAGACTCCTCCTACACCATTGAGGCCAAAGCTGTACCAGCCAAGGCTTTTTCCTAAAACCTTAAGTATTCGCCTCTTGAAGTCTTCGGACTCCTCCCTAGATGTCCCCCTCATTGGGTAACTTACCCTCGTCATCCGATAAGTCAGAATCGCGTCTGTTTTTCCTTTTGTCTAACAATGAGGAGTGGTAAGATCCGCTAAGCGAGTGCACACCATTCATGGACTTCTTGTGGTGTCTTCCTTCCCAATGTTTCTCGGAGTAGACCCCTCTGTACCATGCTCTGAGGATTTAGAGATTGAGTTTGCCAGGGATTTCAACAACCATCTACTGAGTTCCAGTTTTGCTGAGCGTTCCTTCACCGCCTTCAGATTCATCGCCTAACAAGAACCACATTGCCCTATATCATGTCCGACAAGACACCACATACAGATAGTGTGCAGATCAGTGAGGGCCCTTTTAGATTTACAGTCCTTGCAGCATTTAAAACTGGACGGTTTAGCCCCCGACATATAGTTGTAGTATGAATTTGGATTTGATTTGAACCAAAACAAGCATGTTACGAGTAGCGTGCTGAATGTGAGAAAAAAAGGAACCGAGGTAAGGGGGCGTAGGGCATTCCTTTAGTACACCGATCGATATCATGTCCGTTGTCGAGAAGTGGCGCAGCCAAATGTGAGGGAATCGACAGACGATGTCGAAAAACGTTCAGAGCAGCTAATGCTGGATGAATATCCATCAAGATGAGGAATCTGTGCGAGATTGCAATTAATTGATGGCAGCATTTTCAACACCCGAGGGGCTTTACCAGTTCATGGTAATGCCCTTTGGTTTGAAGAATGCACCTGCCACATTTCTAAGGTTGTTCCTGAATGGGTTGGATGAATTCTGTATGGCTTATCTGGACGATATAGCAGTTTTCAGCCCTACTTGAGAGGAACATGTGAGACACCTGGAAATTGTTTTGCAGGCTCTTCAGCAGGCGTACCTGAACATAAAGCCTACCAAGTGCCAGAATGGTCAGGGTGCAGTGACCTATTCTGGGCAGTGGGTCGGTCTGGGCAAGATCCAGCCTCTTACCAGCTAGAGTACACTCTGTACAAGACTGGGCAACCCCCACAACCCAAAACCAGGTGAGAGCTTTTCTAGGCATCACTGGGTATTACAGAAACATCATGGTGGACTAGGGAACTATAGCTAACCCTCTGACTACCCTCAACTCCTAAGAAGCCCAAGAAAGTCACTTGGACTGAGGAATGTGAGAAGGCTTTTCAATGCCTTAAGGATTCCCTTACCAGGCCCCTGTTCCCAGGGCACCTGATTAAGAGGAGCTTTCAGTGCAGATAGATGACTCTGACACTGGGATAGGTATGTAAAGACTGGAGGGGCATATCCGGACTCCTGCCCTCTACATGGCACCCACAGAGCACCCCAGCCAAGGGTCTCTATTTGGTAGCTTGGACGAGCAACCAAGGCTTAAGATCTCAGGAGGTGATGCAGGCTGGTTCTAAAGTACAGTGTAGTCCCCAAACCCCCACAAAGGAATGTTGACACACTATGTTGTGTGCTATATAAAAATAAGGTTCAAGATATATACATCAATTAATAACACACTTTGAACTCTGACCATTCTAATATGGTAAATATATACAATGTCTATGTGGTACCACATTTAGCTATTAACAGTTATAATGGCATACAAATCATACAGCAATGGATAGATCATAGGAAGCAAGACAACTTTGGTTAATCAATGGCAGAATGGTTCTCTTGCTACTAAGACACAGTTCTGTGTGAGGACCCCTCTCCGCCCCCTGTCTGGGCAACCTGTAATAAAGAGTATTGACAAGCTCCGTCCATTAATGTTTAAATAGTCTTGTTTCCTGGTAAAAAATGTTCAACTACCCCAATGTATCTGAGATAGAGGAGTCTCTTCGATGGTTCGTTGACGGATCCCTCGGGAGCGGAAACCCTGTAAAAGCAGGAGCCATAGGGCGTCGAGAGTTCTCAAAGAAAGATGAACACTTGCGCTGAGACTGTAGCTTCGACCTTCGCGGTGCTTTTCGACGATCGATCGTGGAAGTCCTGTGAAGATAAGGTGTGCGGTCCACCTCGGTGCAAAGAGTTTGGTGCCGCAAAGACGACTCAGTGATGAACGTATGCTCAGCAGCAGGCGCCTGGATTACTTCGGCCATCGGGACTCGACCAAGGGCTGGATTTCGGATCTTCACTTGTCGGCGTCTTTGTGGACTTCGGGGGGCAGGAAACCCACCCGCGGACTTTCCTCGGTCGTCGATGACCTAGACTTTCTCTGGCGGGACAAAGCGGTCCATGGTGATGGCAAGTGAGCCCTTCGTTCAATGTTCTTAGGCAAGGTGGAGTGTTGCGGCTTTGGTCGTCAAGCAGCACAGCGTCAAGCTGTCCCCGCTTCTGGGCAACACGACTCAACTGGCTTCCAGCAGTTACGGAAATCCTCTGAACCCTGGTCGATGGCAATGGACTTCGATTGGCTTGATGTCCTGGTGCTTTACTTCAAGATTCTTGGTGGACCCCTTCTCCGGTCAACAGCCTTTCGGGACTGGCTTCCAGGGTACCTCGATGAAGATCAGTTTTTGGACGATGTGCCCTCATAGCTCAGGTGGGAGGTTTCCTAGCTAGGTCCTCTCTCGGATCAGTCCTTGACAGACTCGACAGCTTTTAGATTTTGTTGAAGGAAAGTAGCAGCAATTCTTCTTCCAGTCAGGCTTCAAGGATAAGCAGCTTCAAGTTTCAACTTCAGCTTCTGAACAAATTGGGAAGTGAGAGGTCTCCAGATATATACATCTGTCCCTCATTCCCTCTGTAATCAGACAGAAGGACATTCATGCAGGGAGGCAGGCAGACAGGCAGCCAGCCAATCAGGCTCACAGGTATTCAGGCTATTCACTTCCACCCAGACACCCATAGCAAGGAATGTGGATTGGGTCAAGTACCCAGCCTTTCAGCACACCACACTGTATTCATGTCATTTTCAGGGAGGGCTGTCTCACTCATTGTGTCACACACACAAAAACCAGACACCCATAACAGACTGCATATTGGTCACACTCTATTCACACATGTCCTACCCCAAGGGTGTACCAACAACATAGAGTCACTGGGAAGGCTCCAGCCAGTATGGCCTGGACTTCCCCACAATACCATATATGTTTCTTCCACCTAACAGCCAGTCAGGGGAAGGGACAGTCCGGGCTTCCCAGGATTTTGGGAAAACAAGGTAACAGGCAATAGAAAGCAAGAGGCCCCAGGGATCATCTTGTCTCCTATCAGGAAACCACTGATTCCTATGGCAGGGCCTTGGTATCCCAAAATGGAGGATACGCAGAGCACCTGTCAAATTCAGCATGGAGCTGCCACCAGCCCATACTTTGCTATGTGGGCCACACACAGGTGCCCTAAACATACACTAGGGGTACAGGGTTGTACCCCCACTCATGGGTGCCATAAGGGTATCCCAAGGGTCTCTGTTCACCACAACCAAGAAGAGGAGGAGCTGCAGTGCCAGGAGTCCCAACTTGACACCTGTGCAGAACACAACACAGAACACACATAAGGGAGTACAGGACACGAACATGGAGGCCCCATCCCTCTAATGCATGCATTTCCAGCATCACAGATGTTAAATGACAAAGGCAGGGGGCATCCTGTATGTTTTATTAGCCACCAGCGTAAGGAGAGATAGCTCAGGTGATCTACTGTGGAAAGAGTATTTTCCCATAGTGTGGGGCCGAGACCCTACCTCTATGGTACTCACTTCACTGTGTACACTGATCATAGGCCCTTAAAGTGGTTGATGAAAATGAAGGGAGAGAATCCTAAGTTGCTCAGGTGGTCCATAAGTCTCCAAGGCTTTGACTTCACCATTGAGCATAGGCCAGGTGTACAACATAGCAATGCTGAGCTTCTGTCCCGAATGTATAACCACTGGAACAGAAAACCCATCCAGGTGTGGATTAGATCCGCCTGTCTCTAGAGGGGTGGGGGCGGCAGGTTTTAGGATACATGTCTCTTTTCCCTTTATATGTCTATGGACTCCCAAACCTTTTGCTTTTGAACCTGTCCTGACCTTTTATAGGAAGTGAAGCCTTCAGCTTCAATCCCTTGGCCTTTTGCTCATTTTGCTATGGGAAACTGATCAGTCCTTCAGGCTATCAGTACTGGGAAACTAGGTTTCCCTTTTTCTTTTTACCTTTTAACTTATTGGTAACTTGTTAACAGTGCACACATCATCTTACAATTCAGTGCAGTGGGGATACTTTTGTATCACCCTAGTCGTTTATACCTGGGATTTTTGGTTACTTTTATATGTGTATAAAGACAAGCTGGTGGCAGCAAGTTTATTTGTACAATTATTGTGTTATGTCTAGTGTGCACATTCGCATTTACCATGTATGGCTACTGAACATGGTTAGTGCCCTAAATTGCCACAGGATGTCTGCTTGTTCTTTGGCCATAGTGTTGCTTGGCCTTCTTTGTGCCCTGCCAGATCAGGAAATCCCATATAAGGCCATCCGCTTGGCCGGGAAAGCCTTTGTTTTTGCGGGCTAGTAATGCCTTTGTGTGTGCATGGCCCAGGAAGGGGGTGGGACTGTCTGGTCCCATTCCACATTCATGGTGCCTGAGGGTCTCAGTGTGTGGCCTGAGTGAAACAAACAGTGGTCCCACTGCAGGCTGTATGAAAGGTGCATAATTATAATAATGCTTACTATTGTTGGGTTTGGACTTGCTTCCAGCCAGGATTTAGGATAGGTAGAGGTCTCCTGCAGCCATTTCTTCATATCAGCCTTGGAGCCAAGTATCCTGTATAGAAAAGCAGCCAACTGAAGATCTGTGGACGACTCCCAAAGAGGCCCAGTATCCTTTCCTACGTTTGGCCTGGTGAAGCCCTTCTGGACTACCTGATCTGGAAAGGCCTTGAGCGGTGCGTCAACCTGTGGACTGGTGGGACCAACCAGGCTCAATGTGTTAGAGGATCCAGTCTTCCTGAGGCTTCGGAAGGGTACCTGGACCACCCAGTAGAATTACCAGCTACCCAGTGGGCTACCTCGCTAGAACAGTCGTCATTCAGCAATCGTCACCAGAACTTCGGTAGTCGCTAGATTGTTGTATAAATCGCCTTGCTGCTGAATTTCAGCCTCCCGGCTTCAAGGGATCCTGCTCTGCAAGGTCTTCTTCAAGGATGCCTGCCGTCTCCCGCGTACAATGGCCATCACTGGAACTTGTCTTGTCCTCTCTGGTGAAGTATCTGAAGGTCTGCATTGGTGCATTCTGCATTTGTTTATCGTTAAGAGTTGTACTGTAGAGGTGTAAGCACCAAGCTTTATCTTTGGACAGGCTGACTCTAAACAGGGATGAGAAAGAGGACAGCCATACGAGTTGGGGACAAGATGTGTCAGACGAAAAAAGGGAAACCTTCCGTGGGGAGGAGGGAACTGGTACCTGCAGGTCTGAGGGGTGTTTTCAGACAGACGAGGAAAAAAAATGGTCGGAACTGGACCTACCTAAATCCAGGACGCCAGAGCCTCTGGTGCGGCCAGATCGTCCTAAGCGGCGACCTCATAGTGTGAGGGGAGAGTCGCCGCCATACGTGAGCAGACTAAGATCATTGCCAGGAAGACAGCGATCAGGAACCATTGTCCCTACTATGGATAGGCAGACGATGGAAGCGGATTGTGATTGGGAAAGGGAGGGGCCAGACCGCAGTATATACCATGGCCCCAAATGGACAAGGACAATTTAAGATGCAAGTTACCCAGCTTGACGTTGGGTGTGGGAAAATGGATATAGGAGTTACAGAAAATGACCAGACGATATACGTTAGCTATAGGGGACATTGAGGGTCTTGTAGCAGCTATCCTTGGGGAGAGGGCTGATGACATTTGGACGAGAGCAGGATACTCGAGTGTCACGGCACAAAACACAGTACATGATGGCGCGCCGTTTAATAATTGTAGATAATAAAAGCGTCAGACTGGAAAGTGCTTAGAGTACAATATACTGACACGTCAGATATGAGCGCTAAAATGGCACGCAAGATGCAGGAAGGGGAGGATCTGCTTATTTACATTCAGAATATTCAAGAGCAGTGGAGTTTGGAAACCAGGAACTGTGGGGAAAATCTATACCGGTATTCTATCATATGTTATGTCATTGATTGGCAGAACAGGTACAGAGACAGCTTAAGAAGCTGGTGGGTATGGAGGTGAAGCCATGGCCAGAAATCCAGCCGACCATAGCACATCATTGCTGATTGTTGCAAGAGAAAAATCGGAAGAAAGAGGACACTAGGAAAATCGAGGAAGCTAAGTTAGTACAGAAGAAATTGTCCAAGTGTGCTATAGAAGGGGCAATGTTGAATAGTGGAGAAGGGCCAAGATCACAACAGATGTCAGGTATGCCACAGGTGAATAACCCACGGCAGTCAGATCAAGGAGGAAACGGGTTCATGCCAAGAGGCAGGGGAACTTGTTTCAGAGTAAGGGGAGGCTTCCAAAATAACCAAGGTGGCTTCTAGAATAACCAATGAGGTTATTAAAACATGCAAACCGATAAGCAAGGCATGCAGGGAGGGACAGGTTAGGAGATTCCCTCCTGTAGGTTGGACATGTGGAATGGCAGGACATTTAGCGCGAACATGTGGGAGCCAAGGGTACGTGCAGAATTGTCAATTTTCAAGAAGGGGGTGGGGGAACAGTTTATTCTTCAGCATATAGCCCACAAAGCTGGGACGGGTTAACCCAAGATCAGACTGTACATCAGACACAAGCACCGAGAATGCAATAGGCTTTGGAACCACAGCAAGCACCACTGAATCCGCCACAAGGGCAGTCACAGCACATACCCATGCATATGCAGCAGAGCGCAAACACAGGACAGTTATTGACTCCTAGAGTTGGGGGGTCACTGTCGAGGGTGGGAATCCTTTCAGGGGCACAGGAATAAGTATGTACCCACACACAGCTCAATGGGTAACTTGATGTGTTCAGTACTGTCTGTGATGCCCAATCCTCAAGAGGAACCAAGGGTTGACGTCACAATAGGAGGAAAATCCTTTTCTTTTTTAGTAGACACTGGAGCAACTCGCTCATGTATACGAGAGGGAAGAATCTTTACTGGCGGGTAATGCCATGAATGCTCAACGATTCTCAGAAGCTACAAGTAGAGTTCCTTTTACTGAGAAATTGCCATGTGATGCCATGAATGTGATATGTCTGTTCCATTATGTATTTGAAACAAATTTGAAACAAAAGCCAGTTAATGTAGTTAATATACTGGAACCGAGATTTGATGACAATGCTAAATATGACAATCTCCTTCACTGATGAAGGTATAGTGTGTTCTACACCAGGAATATATTATTTAAATACAAGTGAATTTATTATGGCATTTACAGAGCAAATAGCTTTGCGAGGAACGCCTCTAGAGCTTGAGGTTTTTCATTATGGGGTATGCATTTTATTAACATGGCTACCTGGGCTAGTGGGTAAGATTATGAGAATACCTGATGAATTTTTGTTCAGGTCACAGATACCCATGGACGAAGAGGGGGGACAGATTTTTCCTTGGAATTACAGGCAACCACAGTGCAAAGGGAGTTGACATTGCTCGAAGGTTGGTATCAAGGCAGGCCATGGAGAACAGTGATCACCATTGGGGAGGGATATAGACTGACTGATGTTACTGACAAGGATATGTTTAGAGACGATCTGTCAGATGATGAAGTGGGATTTGAGATGAGCATCAATTATTTAATTAAGACCGAGAGACAAGATGTCCCACAGCTAATTATGCTATTGCGAAAGCGCCCCGCATTTTTTGATGCCGACATGGAGAAAATACCAATCTTCTTATGGACTACGGGCCCTTATGACATATGCCTGTTGAAGGGGGTGGGAGAATTCCAGATTAAATTGAATCCAGGAGCAATTTACCTTGAGCGAGCCAATATCCCATGTCTCGAGAGGCAGATGAGGGGATTTTTAAGACTATATCAGCCATGATGGATCAAGGCATCTTAGGGACGTTAGAGTCACCATGCAATACCGCAAGGTACCCTATCAAAAAATCAAAAGTGGAATTGTGGCTTTTAATTAAGGACATGAGGCCGATTAACCAGATTGTAGGGCCGAGTTTCCTCTAGTTCCAAATCTGGCGATGATACTATGTAGTATCCCTGTTGAAGCACGAAATTTCACAGTGATTGCACAAGGATCGGATGTAATTTACGTTCCGTCAGACCAAGTTGAACAGCACACATTTGCCCCAGGAGTATTGTGAGTCGCCATCAATTTTCAATAGAGTCCTGCAGATGACATGAGCACTATTGATTTGCCAAGTGTTGTGTTGCAGTACGTAGATGACATTTTAGTTTGCACCAAGACAGAGGAACAGTGCAGACGTGACTTGATTCAGTTAATGATTATCCTAGCAGACAAAGGATAGAAAGTGGATAAAGAGAAATTGCAGTATTGCCAGCAAGAGGTGTTGTACATAGGTCAGTTAATCTCCCATGAAGGAAAGAAGGTTACACCTGAAAGAGCTGAGGCAATTATGTAAAATGCCAAAACCGCACACGATAAAAGATATGCAGCAGTTTCTGGGGCAATGTAATTATGTGAGAGCATGGGTATTTGATTATAGTTCATACACAAGTCCTTTGTTGCAGGCTTTGAAGAAGGCACAGGGGAATAAGGAAAAGATTGAATGGACTGAGGAGATGGAGGAGGGATTTGATGAGTTAAAAAAGCAATTTGTATAGCTCCAGTTTTAGGAATTCTCAATTATTCTGAGGAGTTATTTTTATTTTCGCACACGAATGGAACAGTCATGACAGCAGTACTCGAACAGAGAACTACCTTGGAGTACAAGCCCTTGGTATATTACAGTGGGATATTAGACCCAGTAATGAGGGCTCACTTCCCTCGCGAACAATCGCTGGCAGCCGCTGCGTATGCCATTGAAAAATCTGCAAGCATAGTAATGGCGTGTTCTATGGTATTGTTTGTTGAGTATGCATTATTTGCTGTTTTGGAGAAACCGAAGGGTACGCTGACATCTCAAAGACCCTTTGATTATGAAGTGGTTATATCGAATCCTGCCATTAAAATAGTCAGGTGCAGAATAGTGAACCATGCCAGGTTTGTAGCTGAACCTGTGGCAGAAGGTAACCAAGTGCACGACTACGCTAGTTATGAGGAGTAATATGAAGATGTGCTGCATGTAAAAGAAAATGTGTTGCCTGAAGGAGAGAACCTCTTTATTGATGGTTCTTCAAAAATGTATCAAAGTAAGGGGGAAAACAGACTGGCTCAGCTGTAGTGAGGTACAGAGAAAATGGAGAATTTGAAATAGTGGGAAGCATAAAGCTACCATCTCATGTTTCATTACAGGCTGCAGAATTGGTAGCGCTTATCGCGCTCGAGAAATATGAAGGAGAGGAAGTGATGGTGCACAGTGACTCAATCTATGTGACGTCAACCATGCGCGCAGGATTGGCAGGCTGGAAAAGGAGGGGCTACCTCTGAGCGGACAGCACTACAGTGCAACATGCCGCGCTATTGAATGGACTCAAAAGCACTACAGCTCCCAGCAGCCATAGCAATAGTTAAATGCACAGCACATACTAAGAGAAATTATTTTATTTCACGTGGACTCCAAGCCGCGGACGAAGAAGCCAAAAGAGATGCAGATGCAACTTTTTCAAAAATCTGGCTGTGATAATGAAAGAAGGTTTCAATCATATGCCAAAGACTAAGTTGATAGAAATTCATGGTGGAGCTCCACAAGAAGAGAAAACTGTGGACACAAAGGGGTTGTTCTTTATCCCCTACTGAAATCCAGTGGCGACAAGACAGCACTGGTAAATCGGTGATGCCTGTAGCCTTATTGAGGGTGGTGTTAGAACAGCTACACTACCCTGTGCATGTCACTAGGGAAAGCCTTGCAGCAGCCATTGCGGAGGATTGGTTTGTGCCAAAACTGTTAGAACATGTTGCCTTTTATGTAGTAAATTGCATCATATGTCAAATGTTTACCGCTGGGCACACATTGCGAACAGTCAGGCGAGTTATTCCTCGACTGAATGGTCCATTTCAGCATTTACATATTGACTATGTTGGTATGCTGCAGGTCTGTAATAGTTATAAGTATATGATAGTGGTGGTGTGCCCCTTTTCTAGGTGGATCGATGCTGGTCCATGCACATACCCATACGCCACTTGCGCTGCAAAGTTTTTAGTTTGAGAAGTATTTCCTAGATGGGGAGTATGTGAGATCCCGAGATCAGATAATGGCCCCATTTTGTGAATGAAGTTTTTGAACAAATAAGCTCATTATTAAGCATAAAACATAGGTTTTCTTCTGCTTATCACCCGCAAGTGAACGGGATATGTGAGAGACACAATGGTCTGCTCAAAGAGACGATAGCTAAATTAAACCCTAAAGAAGGGGTGGCTGCATTAGAAACCACCCTGGCTCAGACCACCACCTCACACCCCACAAGCTAGTCACAGGTGAACACAAATGAAGACTATACATCAACCAGAGCGCAATAATTTCCTGTACCTAGACTCTTTCCAGGAGATCTAATATTAATAAGGAACTTCACAAGGAAGTGGCACAAGCCCAGATTTGGCAGCCCTTTCATTGTGGAGATTGTCACTCCATCGGCAGTAAAAGTTAAGGATCTACCAAGGTGATGTGAAAGTCTACGCTGGATAGACCCCCCACACCTCCAACCCATTCGGAAGCAAGTCAAGAAGAAGCAGTTCAGCATGTGCAGACTAGATCGATGCTGAGGAAGGAGGACGCAGAGACTATCCAAAAGAGTACTTTGGACGGTGGCTCCTTAGCAGGCACTCTTATTGATACTTGGATAGGAGTGCAAAACAGCAGTTGTTCTTGAGCCACAGGAATTCGGTGACATTGGACTGTGGCTTCCCCAAAAACACTCTTTGTATTTGATACAGCAAAGAGTGAGAAAGTTACTGTTCTCAAGCCACAGAAATGTGTTGATATTGGACTTTGGAGTACGAAAAAAAAAGCAAAGGATGCCAGACTTGGATTTCATGTTTGACGTTTGCAAGAGAGAGCAGTACCCAGACTCACTCCGTGGGTAATGAGCAGCGCTCAGATACCTGAGGATTTGTAGCGCTATATAAATGTTAAATTATTATCATATGGTGTTCACTAATGTTGGCGTACACATACTACTTCTTACTGTCTTCATCTTTATACTCATAGCTTACCCTGCTCTTGTTGGCCTTCGCATTGATGTGCGCACTTTCGTCCAAGATCCTAAGAATTTCACAGAGATAAGACGTCTTCTGGCAGCAATTCTAGATCAAATAAGATAATTACCTGAACATCTCTTTGAGCACCAGAAGGTGCTGTCGAGTGACGATATTCACAATTTTCTGGCCTTGATCTTTTCCTATTTGCTTGAAGCTCATCCTCTTCTTGTTTGGGGAAATGATAACACTTTTGTATTAATTCGAAATCCTAACAATCATATTTCATAAGATTGCATGAATAAAAAGTTATTTGTTTCCTTAAAAGTAATTACAGGCAATCATGTCGTCCATAAACCACCTAGCTATTGCAGAAAGTGATCAAAGACAGCGACGAGAGAGACATTGTTGGTGGAGTATAATGTACTGGTGCATAATATGCTCAATGCTTGTTAAATGTTTATCATGTTTCTGATCTTGATAATTCATGCTGCGTATATTGCTGGCTCAAAGAAAGGGAGAGTCCCCTCGGATCTCCCTACTCCAGGAACCAATGCAGAGTTAGACATTGTAAGGCAGCTTAGGCCCTATGTGATTGTTCCCACACCAGTGGTGCACGACAAATCACCTAGTTCTGTGACAAATAGTCCTGGGCTTCCATTTGTGGGGAGGTCTGTTTTTGATTTGCTTTATGATCATTATAGACAGAATCATTTGGCATGAAAGAGACCTAAGAGGAGTACAAGGGAGGATGATTAAGAATTAAATATTTATCTGGACAGTAGAGCACACTGGGGGGAATAACATGTGGTATCAACACATGAAAGAGGTGGGCAAATTAACTTCTGAAGAGGAATGCTATGTATGTGCACTCCTGCCTTATATAGGAACCATGTGATAAGATAGAAACAACCTGAAGTGAAGGGAGCTGGGATCAGATGGGAAGTAAATAAAAGACTCGAGAGCCCAGGAAAGACTACAGAAAAAATTCGAAGATGGAATGAAAGAGGCCAGATGCACATCTGGGGATCAGTACTTTCTCCAGACGGCTGGGAGGAAGGCGTGGTTATCTGCAGAGCCTGGGTAGTAATTGGTTACTGCAAACCAACTATTGACATTCAAGAGAATGGATGCAAACCTTTATGGGCAAAACTTGCAAAACTAATGACATGGGTCAAAGACAGATAGTACCTCTAGACAGTGCAAAATTGTGTTTCAGAAACAATGGCATGAGAAAAGTTGGAGAAAATAAAAAATGTGGTCAAATCTTCGATGTACCAAGAATGAGCATTGGGACAGCAGTGATAATGTATCACTACTGGGCCTGTGGATCCAGAGCTTACATGAAGCTGCCCAGGGATTGGGGAGGACTATGTTCTATGGTAAGTGTCCATGTTCCAGCATTGGTTATTCCAAAGAGTGACCTGAACATTGGTGAGTGTACTAAGGCAGATGCTCACCTGAGAAAGAAGAGATCTGGTGAGCTCTTGAATCGATTGAAAAGGGAGAACTATTTCTCAGCAAAATCAATAGAAGCTTTTGATTCTATCCCGTATGAACACAGATTGTTTAGTAATGGATTTAGTCACAACGTCTGTTCTGTCTTTCACTGTGGGCCGAAGCGGCCTTCCAAGGCCAGACGGATCCGTCGATGGAAGTCTTCGACGGTCGTATCTTCAACGCTGTCGGATGTTCTCGATAGTCAGTGATGTAGAATATAAAGGATAGGTAGAAAAACTATCTCTAATTTGTATAAATCAATGGCAGTATTTCAAAAGGAGAACTCTGCGAAATAGCGTCCGTCTACAATGGCGGAAAAAACTATTTGAGGGACCTCAACACATGCAGGACCATGGGTGCAGTGGACGTCACATTAGGGATAGTATAGTATTACTGGCACACCCTGTCAACGTCCCTTTTCGAATTTCAAAAACAACCACTGTAATACTCTGCAGCTTCTACTAGATTTCGGCCTATGCACAGCATGTGATCTAAGCAGATTCCACAAGCCTCAGAAACATGTTTATAAGATTTTGTGTGGCAATGCTTATCTGTGATTTTTATATGCTTAGTGTTAAAGTAAAAGTCTAATAAATAATTGTATTTTATATACTTACTGGTCTAATTGGAATTCTTGTGTTGCTTTGTGTAGACTCATTGTAGCCCTAGACCACTCACACTTTTCCTTAGATTAAGCCTCGACTGCTCAGCTACCGCACCTTGAATGGGCTTAGATTCCGTCTTCCCTGATAACCATAATAGGGTGGCATCCCGAAATCCTCCCAACAGGGTCGATCTTGGAAATCCATCTCAACAATGTGCTTCTCTGTTCACATCTTTGTAGACAATTTACCACCTTTTGCGACACCACCTATAAAGCATCCCATCCGCCAGACACTTCAGACTATTGGTCTGCACACCACTGTTGGAGAGTGCACATGTTTAGTTGTGCTGGAGGCTGGATGTAAATACATGGAGCCATCCTCCCTAACAGCTTAATTACTGTCCGGAGCGTTATTCGAGTTCTGGCTTGATAACAAGGCATATGGTCTATCAAGGCCTGCACACTCTTGAGACGAATAGGCTAATAATGTGTGTTTTGTATCTAGAATTGCACATGGGAATCTGTTAGTTTGAGAAGGTAAGAGATTTGGCCTTGTTGCTTGCAAATCCTAGTTGATGGAATTTTGAGCACATGAAAGCAAAGTGCTTCTGTTTCCTCTTTCACCAAGATGAGGATATACTGGAATGTCTTGACGATGAAGATGAGCCCCTACACCACAGCGAGCAACTTGGTGAATACGCGAGGAGCTGATGCAATTCCAAAAGGAAGTACTTTGAATTGGAAATGGTGTGAGCCCATTTTGAACCTTAGAAATTTCGTGTGACCTGGGAACATTGAAATATGAAAGTATACATTTTTCATATCCAGTATTGCCATGGAATTGTCCCTTTTCTTTTATAGAAGTGGAATTACCCAATTCAGAATTTGGGGTTTTACATACTCGTTTGCTGGTTGTAAATCTAGTACTTGCTGTTGTCTTGTCTTTTTTGGATACTAGAAAATAAAGTGAATAAATGCCAATGTTTACCCGATGAAACAACTGATTCCATGAGATTCTTCACTAGAAGTGTTTCAATTACTTTTCATGAGCTTAACGTGTTTGCTGGTATTCTCCATTTACATGGTGTCAGATTAGTTTAGGAGTTTGACGCAATAACCTTGTGCCACAGTGTTGAACACCCACTTGTCGGATGTAAACCTCTCCCATGGGTGGGTGAATGATGTTAATCTACCGCCTAATGGGGAGGCAAGGGAAGGGAGTTGGACCTTGTTGCCACTTAGCAGTAAAAAGACGCTCCTCTGGGGGGTTGTCCTCTTCCTCTGCAGTGTTGTCGTAGTGAATATCCGAATGCGTAGGTTTGTGTTTGCGGCAAAGTAAACCACCCACTATCTATTGCCAGGTTTGTGTGGGCAGAGGAGTTTGAGAAAGGTGTGGAACGAGAGGATCACCTACTAGCGGTAGACTTTTTGTTGTTAGCCTCTGCCAGCAATTTGGCCTAAGGAGTTGTGATCTTTTTTAGCCCTCTCATTAACGGTCTTTCAAATAAGGATGGAATCCTCCAATGATTTGAACAGAAGGGTTGCCAGAGTCTCTGGTTTAAACCCAGTTATTCTTAGCCAGGTATGACATTTCATGACCACTCTTTCTGCCATCTGGGGACCAGCTATATCAAAAACATTCTTGAGGACAGCATACGTAACAAACATGTGTTCCCTGGCTTGTATCACCACATGCTGTATTTTGGATTGTGATAGAACCTGCTGTTGAGCCTACTGCACATCTAAGTGTCTTTTCTGGGCCTTAGGTTCATGTTCCTCCATGAAAGAAACCATTCTGTTCATGCCAACCTTGAAATCTGACAAACCATTCTTTTCAGGTGGCGTCCACACGGTATGCCAACTTTTGCCCTGCATGTTTGCACTCTGCTGTGCGAATGATGAAAATTGCCAACACGAAACGCCTCCCCGTTGCCAAATTGGTCATTTGTTTATTGATTTGTGGGGGCACCGAACCCAAGGGTAACTGGGCGCAACAAAGTACATAATTACTTAAAAACGTAGGTTACACAATACAATAGTTATAGTAGAAAGTAATAGTTACAGTAAAGAGAAATACATCAATGCAGGAGGTGGCGCAAAAAGGATACATAAATTGTATATACAGGTGTATACCATTGACATCGGATGGGGTATGGATCATGTGTCATTGGAACGCAACCAGCTCAAGGTATTACGCCTAAAACTAAGGCAGGACTGGCCAGCTCTAAGTGCTAGCGGCAGTGCGTTCCAGGATTGGGCAGCTTTCACCAGGAAACTACTTCCTCCGGATTTTTCTAGTTTATAGCTAGGTATTTCCAGACAAAAGGCGTTGGCCGTTCTGGACGGATGGGTGGATGTCCTCATGGTAATTCTCTCAGTTGGGTATGGGGGTGCTGTGTTGTTCAGACATTTGTACGTCAAAGAGACATATTTGTTGGCCCCCAAACATAGGGCATTGCAGTAATCCAGTTTTGACATAATTAGTGCATTGGCAAGGATAATGCAACTAGCTTCAGATAGAAAAGGTCTCCAAGCTCTAATGAGTTTGCACGTATAGGCAGTGGATAATGCCATGGAATTTACCTGTTTCCTGAGGGTCAATGTAGATTTTAACTTCCTTGGCTAACATGATAATGTTTCTGTCTATGTTAAAGGCGGAGTAATTAGGGTTACGTTTTTTGAAGCCAGAGGGTGAGCCAAGAATTAAGATTTCTGTTTGGTCATCATTCAGGCATTGCCTGAATGATGAGGTACATTTTATCTACCAATGCCGTATCTTTGTCAAAAATGCCCGAAAGGGGAATAAGGGGAATAAGGATCTGGGTGTCATCTGCATAGTTCGTGTAGGTGACAAAAGTCTGTCTAATTTGTCGAATAGTGGCTTGGTAAATATATTATACATTATTGGCGATACGCATGAATCTTTTGGAACGCCACATGTAGTCCGGATAGGGTCAGCTGAGGCCGAGGTGGAGAAAACTCGCATTGTTCTATTGACAAGTAAGGACTGGACCCATGCTATTGAGTCTGTCGAAAAGTGGTCTGCCGAGGCCAGTTGTTTGCACAAAACATCGTGGTCCACCAGGACGAAGGCAGCCGACAGGTCCAAGAGGAGTAGCATGGCATTCTTCCCTTGGTCCCTGAGCTCATCGATTTGTGTTTTTAGGTCGTTTAATGCAGTTTTTGTGCCATGTTGTGGCCTAAATCCGGATTGGTGGGAGTCTAGATGGCAATTAGTTTCCAAGTTATTCTGAATTTGCAAATACGCAACCCTGTCGATAATTTTAAGGAGGAAGGGCACCGTTGTGATGGGCCTGTAATTTGTTGGGGTAGACGGGTCAAGGGCTTGTTTTAGCAGAGGTAGTACCCAGGACTCTTTTAGGTTGCTTGGGAAAGTGTTGGTCATAAATGAGGCATTCATGCGTTTCGTGATGAACGGCGCTAGGTCACTAGCCGCATCTTATTATTTGCACGGGGCAATTATCGCCCTGGCAGTTAGAGGGTTTCAAAGATAAAATATTTTTTTCTGTTTCCAGGATAGAAACTTTGGTAAAGCTAAAAGGTTCAGGCAGGCTAGGGGGGTTCAGTATGGCTAGTGAGTTGGGATTCAGTGGGGTGCATAGGGGTTTTTTTTTGGGTGACCTTGGTTTGAAGAGTGGTTAGTTTATTTGTAGGGGTGTTCTGGATACTGGTGCACCTGAGCTTGTCCTTGGGCGCAGTGTCAAGCGGAGTGCTAGGGGATTCCAGTTCCCAGAGGATCAGGAAGAGTTCCTTGGAGCTAGCATTAGAGATTCTTACATTATAGAAATCTTTTTTAGTGCAAATTATTTCCTTTTTATAACTGTTAGCAAAGTGCGTCAGTTGTAACTTATTTTCATCGGATGAGGTGTGGCGCAAAATGGATTCTAGTTTTCGTTTCTGATTTGATTAAAAAGAGTTCCTACCTGCTCAGAAATAAATAGAACTTTACTGTTTACATGGCTTCAAAATAAATGTAGAATTTGTTCAAACTTTTTTTGGTTTCATTTTTAGGAAATCACTGATGCACTAAATACATCCTCATAAATATCAATAGGATGTCACTAACAGTGGGTACTTGCAAGAGGTGCAACATGTGTACCCTCTTTCTGAAAAACAGTACAAGATTAAGTAAGGCAATGGCACACTTTCTAAAAGATATTCCTTTGTTATTTGACAGGTACATGTGACTCTCTAAGAATACATTGGAGCACACGGATTGTGAAAAATTCTTTTCTCCTTATGAAGGCCCCCTTATAAAGAATCGTATGGGAATAAGCTCTAAGTGGACCAAAACGCAGATGATACTTCCAAGTCAAATTAGTCTCAACTAACATTGATGTTCTAGAGAAGTTTGCCCACATTGAGTAGTTGTGGATATTTTTGTGAAGAACTTTAGCATTCTACAATTTATTTGTGTGTATATGCTTAAGTGACACCCATGGTACGTTCCATGCTCATGCTCCTCAACCCCAACCACTAATCCTTGTAGAAGATTCTGGCCCTCAATGAAGGCGATAGGAGGGGCATATGAAGGAAAATAGTTTATAGTTTAGGGGTTCAATAGTCACCATGGTAATTTTAACATGTCTTATGCCCGTCCACTTTTCTCGAGACATTTCTCATCATCCTGTAACCGTCTGTCCAAAACAGGCATTGCCACAGGAACTTACATGTAGGTCATAATGCTTACAGAAGGCACGAGGCCAATGTTGCTGCCCTGTAGATATCCTCCATGAGAATATGCCTCCGATAGGCTACAGGAGCCACTTTGGCACACAGCGAGTAAGCCTGCACCCCTTGTACAATGTACACGTCGTAAGACGTAGTAAACAAGCTACCTGGTGATGGAAGCTTTAAAAGCTGTAGCATCAGATGAAGATCCACTACATGTAACAGGAATACAGCCCTAAACTAGTTTGCCCTTTCCAGATAAAATGTAAAGGCTGTTGCCACATTTAAACAATGAAGCATTCTTCTTGCCTCTTAGGATCATAGAACAACCATGGGAGAGATCGCCCAATTGATATAAAACTGTGGGACAAAGTAAGGGTACTGTGGTGGATCAAGACGATGCCTCTGAAAAGATATTTTTACTGTGAGTTTTTTTAAAAGTAAAATAAGGCCCATCTTTCCCTATGATTATGGCGTGTTCCCTACCTATTTTACTAGGGTGCTCATTAGTCAGTTTAAAGGTCCAAAACAAGTCAGTCCACTGTCCAAATCTAACCTATCTGACGCTGACACTAATATAACTGAAACCAGGAGAATGACTCCCTTCACCTGGTTACTGTGTTCTCACAAGGATTGTGTTTGGATTCTTCTTTTCTACTCCGTAGAATAAATGCAAATAGTCTTTTGTTATCTTTTTAGTTACGTTCTGTCACTCCCTCAGGGGACTGGTAGTTTCCTTTTTTTCTTTCTCTATAATTATCTTAGTTCGATTCAAGTTTGTACTCACTCCGTTGTAGGGTTCCGGGTCCCCTTCTTTATTGTTCTCCTCTCGTATACTTTGACTACTCAATTTCCAATTACAATTTACCCTTTCCCAGAGTTCTGGTTCATGTTTGAGTTTCATCTTCTTGCCGTCAGAAGAATGTATTCCCCAAGTATCTTTTCCTCTTAGATTCTCCTTTTTTACCACCAGGATATGCGTTGTCTTTTCCCAACGTGAGAAGTTTCCACTTTTCTTCCCTCCCACTTTGTAGTATTTGTTTCTCTTTCATTAACACAATTCTGGTTTCTTACTTAACTTCCAATTCCGTTCATGTCAATACTGAGATGAGTTTCATTAGCTTTACATGGAGCCCCTCATGTCCTTCCGGTATTTCTGTCCTTGTATATACCTTCTGTGTTTGGGGGCACCGGTGTGGTTACCTGGTGGACATCGGATTCTCTTTCATCTGCTTTGTAGCTCAGCAGCATACTTTCTGCATCGTCTTTTTGCTGTGCCTAGCTCTCGTTATCTAAATGTCATGGGTGCTGTTACACAGATCGGGAGTGATTTCCTCCCACTGTTGGTGTTAGTGTTGTTATACGGGCGGACAGCCCACCATGACTGGTTCATGGCAACGCCACCACCGAACTCTCTCTTTCACCGGAGTTAGTTTTCCTTCACTCTGACACGCCTGTCTCCGAGCATTTCTCGCTCCGTGTCATAGCTGCTCTGGCTTACGTGGGATCCGCGTTCTACGACCTCCCAGCCTTCTTCCGTTCTCTTATGTACAAGGGGCTACCCCTGGTTCTCTCTGCATTTGTCTCTCTCTCGGCTCTCTGTCCTCTTTCTGGGTCTCTGGCATATCATCCCTTATCGGCCTCCTCAGCACAGTCCATTGGAGAGTCTGATTTAAAAGGATATGCTCAGTTTCTTGTTGCCGTTGGTATTGGTACACTTTATCTTCATGAAACTGATAACACTCTGGTGTATTATACAAGTCCAAAGAAGCCATCACGTGGAGTGCCTCAGAAAGTTCCTTGCAGCAACGGGAGAGCGTGTCCCCAAAGGTGCAAGTCGCTCCCGGTGAGGTGCCACTTGCCTCCACCCCTAGTGAAGGTGTTGGAGTGGGTTCTGTTAGGCAGAAACCTGTGCAGTTCCCTCTGGGACCACTGCAAAAGATTTAAGACTACAGGTGTTTGGCAGTAAACCCACTTGGTAGCAGTCTGTACCACACAGATTCACTTGGTAGCTGTGGCTGAGCAGTCAGACTTCCCTCAAGAAGAGTAGGGCAGTATAGAGAGTATTCACAATAGGTCAGGAGAACACAATAGAACAAGTAAACACTGACCAAGGCTTGGTGTAAAAGAAATATAATTATTTATTTAAAACCACATCTAGAAAAACACACAGGCACTAATAGTAAGCAATTCAAAAACACGGTCACTAAAATATATACACTCCCTTAAAAGAATATTAGACAAGTCTTAAGTAAAGCCCCACTTATTTTCAGACAGCGGTGAGCGCTTAACGTAGATGGCACTCTAATAGTTTGTTTTTAAAAAGGGAGAGAAAAGCAGAGAACAAATTGAAACAGATCCCAACACTTTTACAAGAACATAACAAGAGAGGAAGACAAAGTAAAACCGTGAATTCAGAGCCGGTAGGCCGGATCCACTTTAAGAGGATCGAAACGAAATGTATCCAAGGTCACACGGTTGCAGTGCACAAAAGTCTTGTAATGGTTCAAAAAGGAGTTGGACCAAAGAAAGTGTAACGCTCACCTGATTCCCGTAGAGGCGCCGGTCTTGACTGGGCGTATACCGTATCTTCAAAGGTGATGTGTAACACACGGCTGGCTCTTTGGGCTAGACCTCTGTGCACTGTATGTCTGGCTCGAAGGGTAAGATGTCTGCAGATAGAAAATGTGGGATTAATGAACTGGGTTATTGAATGTCTCTCTCTTCTTCCCTTTCTCTTCTCCTGTAGAACCCCAAAGGTTAACGCTCTCACCTTAGGTAAGTGAACGCCGTGCTCTCCATCTGCCTCGAGGCAGGGTGCTGTAACCAGTTTCTTCACTGGATAAGGGGAGCAGGCCTCTTGACTTCAGAGGACTGCTGTCCGTCGTTTACTGCACGAACGGTAAGTTTCGAGTAATTCTAATGTCTTTAAAGTCTTTAGTAATGATGTCTCTTGTTTTGCAGGGTTCCGGCGATGGCGGATGGCGGGCTGAAGTGAGTTGAAGATGGAGCCCGTGTGATGAATAGAAGCGCCTGGAAGCACGTAAGTAAGCGCTTGTTGCCTGCTTCACGATGCGCTCTAACTGTCTTTTTATTTTGAAGGTACAAGTTCGGGGCGGCTGCAGGGTGCCGGAATACCCACTGGGTTAGATGTGGAAAGGAGTAATGGCACGTGAGTATTAAAGTTCCCCAATGTCTTTAAACGCACCTTGTTTTGTCTTTCAGATGTGGGATGCAGCACCGAAGGCCTCCGGAGCGTGCGAAGAGTTGGTAAGCTTTTGTTTTTCAGATGCCGGAATGCAGTGTGAAGACCTCCGGAGCGCACGAAGAGTAGGTAAGCCTTTGTCTTTCAGATGCCGGAATGCAGCGCGAGGCGTTGGTGACAGCCGATGGACCAGGTAAGTGAAGAGCTGTCACTGAAGACCGTAATGCTAACCTGTTCTTTCTTGTCTTTCTAGGTGTTGCTGAAGACTGGATTCAGAATGGTAAGCCTTTTTCCTTAGGCCCAGGATCAGATGCAGAAGACACGATGAGCGTTCTGCTGCTGAGGATGCAGAATAACGCAAAGCAAGATTCATCCATCGGGTGTGGTTTAAATAGCCTCCTGTAGTGCTTAGGTGTCTCCTTCCACAGCCACGCCTAGGTAAGAAAAGAGTTCCTGCTTTCCAGAAGAGTTCCAGTGTTCTGAATCTAGGGAGTGGCTCCTGCCCCACCCAACAGGAAAAGTAGTTCCAAACAGAAGAGGATCAGAGACTCAACTGGCAGGCAAGTAAGCAGCATGGTCTGCTGCAGGTAAGTCCACCCAAGTATTATGAGCCCAGCGTTTCCAGCGCTGGGACTGGGCATATTTATGAGCCTGGTGCCACTGGCGCCAGGACTGGGTCCAAAAGGTCCCAATTGGGACTGGTTGGCACTCGGAACCTGGGTTATGGATCTGCTTCCAAGGGAGTTGGGAAAACCCTGACCTTTTGGAAGCAGAGATCATGACAGAAAGGGACCTGTTAGAGGGTCAAGGCGGCCAGCCCAGTCCAGAAGGTTAAGGGGTTATTATTACCTTGTAGCAATCTTTAGAAAGGGAGACCTGGCGGACACGGTACCTTAAAGTGGTGAGAACACTCCAGCAGGGGCAGTTGTTCCTGGCAGCGGATGCAAGTCGGTGCGTCGTCCGGGGGAAGAGAGGATCTCGTCGTGGAGGAAGACAGGAGTCCGTTGCACTGCCAGGGAAGAAACCAGCCGCGGAGTTTCTCAGGAACAAGGAGCGGTCCATTGATTCGCGGTTCAGTGGTGAGTGGCTATCCGGCCGCCGGGGTGCTTGGCACGGGCAGTTCGACCACAAACCGGTCTGGGGTGCGAAGAAAGAAGGTAAAACTGGTTGTGCCCACCAGTCAGGGGAAGAAGCCTCTCCAGCCGGGAGATTTTCTCAGTCGTCGGGAAGTGGTGAGTCGGGTCCGCAGGGCTCCACCGGTGGTGTAGTCGTGGTAGGTCGGCTCAGCTTCTCCCTCATGGGATTCTCAGGTCCTGTGGCGACTTCTGAAGTTCCAGTCCCCAAGGCCCTGCTTTTATGCAGCATATCCCCATTCACTCAGCCTAGCTGTCAATCAAACATGATTAGTGTTGATCCGGCCGGCTCACCACTTGGGCCAATCACACAAGAGTGCGACTTGAGTTACCAAGGTAACTCAGTCCAGGGTGCCTAAACCCCCTCCCACACGCCCTGTGGTACCGAGACAGAGTGGCACCACTTTTGGAGGCTTCTGTGGAGAAGCCTGCCAAAAAGTGGAACAAAGGGCTCGACTTCGGTTGGAGTCACAGAAGAGAACACAGACGCCATTTTAGAATCGAGTCCTGGCAAAAAATACCAACCGGCGAATTAATATTAATTAAATAAACCGGCGGTATGTTCGAGGCTATGAGAATTAAATAATGAAAGTTGGTAGCCTCGAACAATGGGAAAATCCCATAGGAAAATATTTGCGGTCGAATATAACAAGTAGTTTCCACTGCCACCAGCCAAATCTCGATCAGGGGGGACGGAGACGTGCCCCCTCGACTAATAGACCGCGGGGCAATCGAATTGCCCCGACCAGTACGTCCACAATATGATGGTTTGTACTGGTTTCTGTTAATAATTTGGGACTAGTAAAGCCAATGGTGACTTTACATGCCCTGGGAGACAGTATTCAGTCCCAGGGTATGGAGTCTATGGTGGGGTGTCACTATGACACCCCTGTGTTACTGCACGGAGAGTGCTGTGTAACACACATAGTAAAAACACATGAGACCCTATGGAGTAAAGGACCCCATAGCCCATAGCCCATAAAACACATTAACAGTCAAAGGAACACCATAAATCATGTCCAAGAGTGGGAGAAAAAGAATCTCACTCTTGGCAGGAGGAAAAAAACAAACTCCAGAAATCCAGCAAAGCTGCTGGGGGACTCACTAGGTTAGGAAATTCAGCCTAAAGAGAGGATTCTCCCTAACCGGTTCACCTACCCAACTTTACCGGACGGGGTGGGAGGGTGATTAGTTCCCTCGATTCATAACAGTACATAATCAGTAACAACAAGGTTCTTTAGAACACAGCCTGCAATTCACTGATATGGCACGCGGATTTATGCACCACAAGGAAAGTTCACGTGCCAAATGTAATCACTACTATAGACATGACTTCAAACAATTTGTGTTATTTATACTGCCAAAACCACACTGAGATCCCAAGAAGAATGAAGAGTTCTCACAGGGGGTTTATTTTAAACCAACCATCAAAATGCCTTTTAATCATAGGGTTTGTCGAGGCAAAAAATCCCAGGCAAATAATGAAATAGGAGCAGAGATGTCTGAACGGTATGCCCTACACAACTGAGCTTAGATCTCAGACAGGCAAAAGGGATATCAAGAGCTTCAGGTTGTCAGAAACTGAGATCTCAGGTTCCAGGCTGGCAAGCACAGAGACTGACGGCAGAGATGAATACCCCCTGCCCCTTGCCTGAGAGTAGAATGTCATTTGAAGCTGGCGACAGAGGCTGACGCCACACAACTCAGATCAAAGGCCTGTTTGACCACTGAGGAGCAGGTGTATGATGTGGCAGGTTTCTGAGCAGTTTCTGGATGGTTTTGCTCAGTAGGGAGTACAGGGGAAATATGTCCAGGAAACTGTGTGACCACTGTAGTAAACCGCATCTCTAAAGTCCTGCTCTTTCCCTCCCTGAGGAGTAAAAAAGGGAAATATCTTCTTGGTGCTTGTGGCGAAGAGTCTTTATGCAGGGGCTCCACTAAGCAAAGATGTGTCCGTGAATGTCCAGCACCAGCTCCCACTCATGTGGAGTCTGAGCTCTCCCACTCACCTTGTCTGCTTGATTATTTAACTCTTGCACTAGGCAAGGCACTATTGGAGAAATGCTGCACCACTTGCAGATCTTTATTACCGGGGGACACAGTACCAGAGACATGGATCCACCAGCTTGTTCAGGCAAAACATAGCATTTTTGTTGTTGTGATGATAACCGTGCTATTGTGGATGATGGAAAGCCTTTTAGGCCAAACAAGATGGCATTCAGTTGCAAGAAATTGATATGAGCCATTTGATAGATCATAAACCCAAAGGTCTACGAGAGTTGCCCTGCGACACAAAGGTATAGTGTCTTGCGATGAGACGCAAGGGCTCAGTGGAGGAAATTGGACACCTTCTAGCAGGTATGAAGTCTCTGGACATCGTAATAGGTCTTGTTTCACTTTGATGGACACTGGAAGTATTGTTCATTGTGGTTGCTTTCCTGATGCCAGTGTGCAGAGACTGAGCATCCTTTATGTGCAAGCTGACATACGACAAAACTAGGATACAAGAGGCTATGTAGGCAAGTGCTCTTTGAAACCATACTGCATGAGTCTGAGAGGTACTGACCATCGCTGAGCATACTGAAAGCAGTTGTTATAATGGGTTGACTTATACCATGCACTGCTACCACCCAGGGGCAGTCCCCAGGCACCGACATGCTTCTGCAAGAAAGAGGACAGGGTAGGGTAGTGAGGGTCGAGGGATAGGATAGGTCCAGAACCAGAAGGAACTGGCATCTGTGTGTGTCGGGTGGCAGATGATTTGATTGCATGCACTGGTTTGTTGTATCCGTAAGGGTGAGGCCCAATGCCTGGGTTGTTACGTTGGGTGTGTGCTTGTGTGTTTTATGTGTACATTGGCATGTATGTAAGGTTATCGTTTTGCACACTGGCTTGTTGTGTCTGTAGGGATAAGGTCCAGTGCGGTTACCAGACATTTGGTCGAAAAAAATTGGTCGACCAGACAAATGGTCGAACCAATTTGGTCGAAAACCAAATGGTCAAATTTTTTTTTTTATTTTAACCCTTTTTTAAAAAATTTTTGGGGGGGTTCCCCCCTTTTTTTCTCTAAAACCCCCTTTTTTTACAAAACGAAAACCCGAAAAATAAATATATAAATAAACAAAAAAAATTCGACCATTTGGTTTTCGACCAAATTGCGTCGACCAAATTGCAGTCGACCAGTTTTTTTTCGACCAATTGACTGGACACCGTCCAACAGTGCCTGGGATTGTTATTGCATGCAAGTGTTGGTTATGTTGGGTGTTTGTTTGTGTGTAGTTTGGCTAGCCCATGGGTATGTATAGTACATGGGAGCTATGTAGGAGAGGAGCAGGAGCAGGTTGGTTATTACATTGGGTACTCTCAAAGTTCTTCAAGGTGGCTAATCTTCACAATTCTATCTAAATGTGCCAACTATAAGGCCAGCTAACATTACTCTCTGGCCCTGTCCGGCCATTGCCGGCCCATCGGCCACTCTCTATGCCCTTCCACCAGCTGCAACATACATCCCTATACGTACCTACGTACTTCTGCTGCATCACCTGTGCCCAAGTCACAGAGCACACAACCAAGGTAAGCCTCTGCAAATGTCAATGCATCGATTTTTGTATCTGCAATACTCAGATCTCTACTATTTTCTTGCTTAGCCCCAATCCCCTTGCCAATCATGATACACCACAAGCCGCGCATTAGCTGCCTCGCTGCATCCCAGCAGTTACACTAGCTGCATGCATGCTGAACCTGACCCATGCTTCTTCCTGCCCCCGGCCCTCGTAGTGAGACAGGCAATGGTCGCAGCCATCATCCCAACAGCCGTAACTACCACATGCACTGCCAACATCAGACCAAGCAACCCAGCATGTGCAAGAAAGGCACACAACCCTCTCCTTGCTATACACTGCTCTACCCCAACACCACTTTTCAATCAACCCAAGCTACCTGCACACTCATCTCTCCTGAAACTTCTGGCCATGAAGCCCTATGCCTCGGCAACACCCACTCCAGCAGGATAACACCTTCCAATCTGCCCGCCACCACACTACACTGTCCTCCTCCTCTGCCTTCAACCCAGATTGTATCGCTCTTCTCCGCCCTGGAGCTCCTAGTCAAGACAATTTTTGCCAATCCCAACCACCCAGAACTTTCCACTACCCAGGGCATCGCCACATGTTCTTTCAAACCCATGCTGTTGCTCCCAACCTTTTTACACCTGCAAGCACACCATGCCCAGTCCACCCGAGACAATTTGCTTCTCTCTAAGCGTTCCAGCCTAGTCTCCAAAGTCTCTGTACACAGAGCACGGCCATCAACATGCACGCTGGGTCACGCTCCCACTACTGTTCTTCCTCACCCCTAACCCAGCCCTGCACTGGCTCCCATCACACCTCCAGCCTATTCTCAACATTACCCACCCACTTCCAAGATCAGACTTGCACACCTCTGCATGCGTACCCCTCAAATACACCACCAATCCCAGACATCCCACCCCCAAACCACCACAGCCACTCCCACCCCAACCCCTTTCCTGTGTACTCCTCAATGTTCACTCCATCCTAGCACATACCACAGACATTCACAACCTCACCATGAATGAACACATCGACCTCCTAGCTATAACCGAAACATGGCTCCATCCTGCAGTTGGCCCTGCCCTCACCATTGCCAGGCCAGCAGGTTACACCATCCTACGCTGTGACCACCAAGCTCACAAAGGAGGTGGAGTTGCCCTGATCAATAAAGACTCATTATCCCTCCGTCCCCTGCCCACCATTCCCCCCAAACATGCAAACTTATCAGCAAGTTCACACACTCAGCCACCTCTACCATTACCATGATCATCATCTACTACACTCCAGGCCCTACCGGCTCCTTCGATGATGACCTTGCACAGCTCCTCAGTACAAGCATCAAACCATCCTCCAAAACCCTCATCCTCTGAGATCTAAGCTTGGGAGTTGACAACCCCTCCGACAAAGACCCCATCCTACTGGCACACTCCCTAGGTTTTACCAAACATATCTACAAACCGTCACACCAACTAGGCAGATCAATGGATTGGCTTGCAGACCTCAATTGTAAACTATCCAACATAGCCATCACCACTAACCTATGGTCAGACCACCACACCATCACTTTTCTGATGGCTGTCACCTCCGCCAAGACTACCATCAGCCATGCCCTTCCCCCGGCCATCTCAGGATGCCGTAATCTCACCAGAGAAACTACTACTATTTTTGCCATGTGATCTTGTAACAAAGTTTTGAGCTGTCTTATAAAATGTGCCTGGTTACCCTTGGGTCTTGTGCGCAATATAAGTAATAAAAACAAAAAACAAACAAACAAACAAACTACCCATCTTCACAGCAGACCACACCCTTGTCTCGGCTGCTTTGCCTTCCAACCCCTTCCTACGTGGTTGACATACAACAAGGCCATCCTATCTGCCACTGATGCCATTGCGCCCCTCAAACCGCATAAAGCCAAACCATCCCCCCACATCAAACCCTGGTTCTCACTTGATCTCCAATCCAGGAGAGCCAACAAACCCTCCCTCAAAACCATCTGGATCAAATCTCGCACCCGGATAACAAATCCAACTTCCTTCAACTGTCAAAGGAAAAGAAACAAGCCATCCTCCTAGCAAAAGCCTCCTCCCACTCAGTGAACTCTTCTCCATCTTACGCGAACTGGAATCTCCCATCGTTCCCACCACCGATTTTACAAAAGACTCTGGTGTCAAAGTATCCAAGATGCCCTCACCAACAAAATGGACATACTCCAAAACAAAATAGAGTCATAAAGAACGTCCATCCTCTCCAAAGCCAACCTGCTCGAACACATTCCTTCCATCCCAACGCCTATCACGCCAGTCGCAGAAACTAAAGTCTCCTCCGTCATAACCACCCTGAAACCCTCCTGGTGCCAGGGTGACATCTGCCCTACACCCCTTATCAAGGATTGCGCCTCAGCTCTCATCCTCATCACCACCACATTTATCACTCCTCATTCGCCACCAGTTTCATTCCACCCACCCTCAAGGAGCATGGATTTCACCTCTCAAAGAAACCTTCCCTTGGCCCTACCATTCCCAACTACAGGCCAATCACCAGTGTCTCCTTTCTGCTGAAAATCCTGGACCGCGCAGCTTTAAAAATCAAGCTCACTTGGAACTGCACATGATCCTACGTCTGCGGCAATCGGGCTTCTGGCCAGGGCTCAGCACTTTATCTGCCCTTCTAGATCTAAAAAAAACAATTGGACGACATCCGTGACGCAGCCAACCTCACCCTACTACTAGATCTGTCTGTCAACCACGAGATCCTTTGCCGCCACCTCACTACTGCTGCCAATTGCTCCCCTGCTGCCACTAAATGGATTTCTTCATTCCTCGCTGAACAAACTGCCAACTATACACAAGCAATGCTGCCTCCACCACTTCGTATAATATTCATACAAAACCTCTATTGGACTATCTTGCTCATCTGGATTTCTTATTCACAAATTATACCTGTGATACTCCAATCCTTATCCCCCACTCAGGCAATTCTGATCATGAGTCCCGTCAGATCACCAAAATATATGACATTATCCAAACCTGGATGGCCATGCACATACTTTGCCTCAGGAATGAGAAGACCGAGATGTTGATCATAGGGCCCGCCACACCAAACTGGACCCAGCCTATTGTTATTTCACGATTGATTCCTGCACCACTGATGTTTCCACAGCGGTCAAAACATTAGGTGTCTAACTTGACTCTACTGTTAGAAAGCAGAAGGTGTCTCATCCGCTAGTCCAAGGGGATCGGTCATCCAGGTTGCCAGGACATGGCCATCGCGTTTGGATGCAGTTCCTGGGGGTGGACCAGTGCGGGAGGATCACCTGGGTGAGGGGTCTTCAGGGAGTGGGACACTGGATGGTGAGATGCGGTATCCCCTTCCCTGTAACAACTTACCTCAATCCTACCTGGTAGGATATTTAGGAACTCTACCGCTCCCCCTATTACAACACAAACACTTTCTCATGGCCAGCCCACTCTAAGGGAAAACAGACTAACACCCGAGCCGTGTACCCGACATGTCCCGATACTATGGTCAGACAAGGTCAGGCAATTATCGACAATCACTCACATATGACTTCCATTACACTTCCCCACATGGATAAAAGGCAGAGCACGAGAGCACACAGATCCAAGATGGCTGTTTAATGAGAGAAGAAAGACAGCGGAACAGAAGAGGATTGCAAGGAGGGAAGTTCCCTTGACCTTTTCGACAAGGAACCGTTACTTTCACAAAACCTCGAGAACAGAAAGCGTAAGACTAGGAAACCAGGCTGCAGAATCCTGCATTGTGTGTCGGAGCTACCCAGGGCCCTCCTGCATCAGTAATCAAGGCAGGGAGAATCTCCAGCCACCGTGGTACTGTCCTTGGCTCCAAGAACAAAGATGCTTCAGTGAAAGCAACACAGCCGGCGAGTTGGGGAGACCGATACAAGACCGGTCTATGTTGAAGCCAAGGTTACAAGCGCTGGAACCAACATTGTTAAAACGCGTGTGATAAGAGATGCGAATGAAGCTGAACTGCTGACGAGTGATTGAACTTTAAAGCAAACTGCAATTCCTTCGACTGAGAGGTTTGGCACCATGTGGGTGCTCAATCGAAGGTCTCTGTAAGGTATCCAGCTAAGAAGTAATAACAGTCGACATATTTAGTCAGAGGCCAGCAGAGGAAGATCAATTGAAAGAGAACAAATAAACGTGAATCGAAGTGGTCCTGCAACAGGTCAAGCAAAATCATGTGTACATTAGAAAGTCTTTGATCTTGATGAAATAGAGAAAGTTTAGAAAAGTACATAAATTTGGTCCATGCCCAGCAGAGGGAACCCAATTGAAGGTTTTGTGTTAAAGTGGGTCTGAGCCCGGCAGAGGGGTGCCCAGGGTGAATCGAAAAAAATCACCCAATTAGTTGTGCATGAGAATCGTGAGGAGAAAGTAACTTTGGAATGTCTGTTGCATCAGGCCCTCTGAAGTAAGAGACTTTGAATGGCAAAGAGACTTTGACATAGAGGTATAATGAGATGTGAACTGCATCCTCGTGCTAAATAAGCCAGAGACTGTGCTAAGCTTGAGTGTGCCGCCTTGTGCCATGCTGAAACCATGGGTAAGGGAGGCCAACGGCTTGAATATACTGACATATAATTTCTTGAACACTTTTCTTTTGCAGAACATTGTTTCCCCCACTATGTGTATTTGAAGTAAGGATTGGCACTAGGTTTATTAGTATAGTCCCTTTTATTTGGACAAGACACAACCAGGACTGCATTATTATTTGATGGTCTTAGCTTGCTCCCATCTTTAGGTTTAGGATTAGATAGGCATTTTTCAATCGTGATTGCAGTTCAATAAACACCCTTGAACTGTGATCACTTGTGTCTGTGTTACTGTTTGATACCATGCCTTCCTTACACTACCCTTTGCATGACCCGCCATGTAAACTCTATTGGCACTTCTACTGCCTACACCAAACTCCTAAACGCCTCCAAACAATTCTTTTCTCTCAAAATTGATTTAAAATTGCCAGAGCTATAATTGAATCGCGTATTGACTATTGCAATTCTATCCTTGTTGGTACGTCAGAGCGTAACTTGGACAAGCTCCAGACCATCCAGAAGCATGCTATCCGAGCAGCTTTGAACCTCTCCAAACAAAACCATGTCTCAAGTCACAGAAAAGCTGCCCTCTGGCTCCAGGTCAGACAAAGGATTAACTTCACAATTCTCTCCATTACCCATCGCTGTCTATCCAACTCTGCTCCACCTTACCTGTCGCAGAGGATATCTAGGATCACCTCAACCAGACTCTCCTACAGCCACAGACTCACCGTCCCGCATTTCAAAGGCATCACAGCTGGGGGGGGGGGGGCTCTACCTTCCCTGCCATTGTTGCTCGCCTATGGAACAACTCACCTTTGCACCTATTTTCTAAATTCTCCTATTGGCGCTTCAGGAAACTACTCAAAACGGCCTTTTCAACTGACTGACTCGATGCTGCCTCTAATCACTGATGCTGTACTTTGCAACACCCACCCCCTTTCCTCCCTCCCATTACCCTTCCCTTACCTACTAAGTGCCCTGATGCCCACGGGTTTGGTGGGCTCTACAAATACAAAAATAAATACATCTTCACAAATCTATCTAAATGTGACACGTTATCCAGAATTCGTTGGTAAGTGGGAAACGTCTTCCCCAGCTGCATGACCCAAGTAAAACCGATCTGTTGAATCCTTTGTGTCGGAGTAAATTGAGACTTCTTGGTATTCACTGAAAGGAACAGTGAAGAGACTATCCCCATCGCCAACTCTGTGGAAATCAGGACTGCCTCCGGGAAGGAGACTCTAATCAACCAATCATACAAATATGGATTAACGTGAACCCGTTTCCACCAGAGTGCTGACATAACAGGGGCTACTTTCTTAAGTACACTAGGGGGCAGGGGGGAAGAGGGGGCACATTTTGCCTGAACAGGAGTATATTGAACTGATGGAATTGGATGTCCATGGACAATTTTAGGAACTTGCAATGGCATTGGTCAAACTGGAATGCGCATGTAAGCACCCCGAAAGGCACACATATATTCACCACCTTTTTTTTAAAATCACTATCATTTTGAAAGTAAAACATACAAAAGAAAAGTAACATGTACATATCCATTACACCAGAGATATGCATTCAATTGTATAATACACATAACTAAATAACCAATCCTAACAAAACTTGAATTTACAGATTCAAAGCCCTAACACACTACTACAAATCTCTAATCTACAGTAGAAAATCAAACCTCTCAAAACAGACAAAACACAAACACTACACACAACATCAAGTATAATTATAATGACCCCCCCCCCCATCTTCTCCATTCAGAAGATAATGCACGCGGTCAATAAACATCAACTGTATAACTCATTAAAAGACCCCCCAAATTCTAAGATAATGCTCCTCTTGCTTCTGCTTCGCTAGCATTATTTTCTCATAGTCAGACAAGGTAAAAACATCTATCAGCCATTCCTCCACAACCGGCTTTTTTCTTGATTTCCAAACCTTTAATATTTGTTTAGCCGCTACTACTAATACCCTGTTTATCCATCCTGTTCTCACACTATTCTCACACTAACCATATCCCCTCTCTCTCTGCTCGATAATAAAATCATCGAGTAAGGTGTTTGTGGCAGTGAGTCCCCCAGCACCATATCTAAACTATTCAATACCCCACTCCAAAAGGTAGATACTCTTGAGCAAGTCCATAGCATATGGAGCAGGGTGCCCTCACTAAGACCACAACCCCAACAGATACCATTGTCCAACAATCCTAACTTGGCCATTCGAGCAGGGTTCCAATAAAGTCTACAAAGGATTTTCTGTCTAATGTACCTGAGCCTTAAATCTATTTTAGACTGCACCCCTATACAAAGCAGATTTTCCCATTTCTCCATAGGGATTTCCATACCAAGTTCCTCAACCCAAGCCCGGCGCAGTTTTTCCCATGACACTACATGCAAGCTATCCATTGGCATTAGTTTCATGTATGTTGACACTGTACATGGAAGAGAACTGATGACTTCACAAACCGTAGGTCTCTCTCTCTCATTGGCTCCCCTAACATTCTTAACCGTTCAGTTAAAAGGAAATTCAGGTCTCTATAACGTACACGTTCCCTCCCCCAAGCCCAAAGGATTCTCTGAGGCGCTCAAAGGATAACATACGATCACCCTCCCATACATCACGTATCCTAAAAATGACCTTATTAATCGAGCTTTGCCAGCACAGAGTCTTATTCGCTATTTGTAGCCCCTCATTATGCCATAGGGATGCATCGTAATGTACCCAGATGTTTTCCCCTCTGGCATTCATAAATGTTTGTAGGGCCCTTTCTTTTGGCACCAATAGAACTTGGGATGGGTTCTCAGACCCCACTTGTTACACAGAAGTGAGACTAGAAACCTTCTGGGATCTCTGCAGAGGGAACTCACACTCATGCATTTCTTCCTGCATACTTGATGAAACTTGGGGAGACGGAGGGGGTGGGGCAGGAGTAAACAGAGGTGAGAGGAGGGGGGTGGAAGCCAGGCACCCAAAGGCTCAACTGAAAGTATTCTGGGATATTTTTGCGATTGCCGTCTGAGCTGGGTGATAAAGGGAACCTTTGCCACCTACAGGAGTATCAAAACACTGGGCCGTGAGAATGTTAAGGTTTGTCAGATGCTGAGAAAGGGCTGTCGAAAAAACGTCACTGCTCCTTCTTTGCCATTTCCTTGGGGAAGCACTCCCTGCCATGAGATCAGGCGTTTGCCCCAGTCTGTCGGACATTCACTTTTTCAGAACAGAATGGCCTAATGCAATGGCTTTGGTTTTACCAATAGAGAATCCTCAGTGAAAGGATTTGTATTTTAGCCAGTTCTTCATCCATTGTTGGCCTATGAATGGCAAGTGCCTAACTTTTTCATGTGCCTCATGAATGCAACCGTGTGTCTTTCAGAAAGGCTGGGCACCTCATATCCAATCCCAGGCACTAGGCTCCAGCTGTAGCATCGACATGTTCTGCAGCTGCCTCTAGCATGTCATGGCCCAAGATCTTCGATTACGTGGGAACTCCATCAAACACTTTTTTTCCAGAAGGTAAGCCAGTCTGGCATCTCTCTCCCAACACACGTTAAAAGCTGCCAGGATGTGGGTCTCATAAGCCTAGCAGGCACGCCACCTCACTGATGACACCCAATGAGGTCAAAACATGTCTCGGGTTGCTGGTGATCTTCTGCAGAAGGGATGTGACCAAGCAGTGTGGGCTGAACTGCCCCTTTTGGGAGGGCCAAGCTTTGATTTGCATTTGGCCTTTCCTCTTTCCGTAATGGCTTGGCGGGATGAATAGATTTCACAGACCTATGCAAGAGGTTAAGATGAATTCGTAACCTTTCAGCCATAACCTCATGTTTTGCTACAAGCTGCCAAGACAGTATCTGCACTTACCTGTTAAGGTATGTTTTCTTGCCTAAATTATCCAAGGATCTTTATTGCTTCTCCGATGGTGTAAAGGAAGCTGCATTCAACACAGAATGGTGGTGGCCTACCCTGAGCTGCTGGCACTAATGCCGAGTGAGGTGCAGGATTTAAGGCCAGTTAGTTTTACCACTTAACAAAGTCTCATGTTAGTACAAACCTGAAGCGGAGCTTCCCATATCGTATGTGTCTATTAAGGTATGTCCTACAGCAGCAAGCACTAAGGCCAGAACCCCAGACTCAGAGGAAGGCTCACCTGTACCTATAGTTCTAGGAATTGCATCACAAGAGTATCCTCCTTTGAAAAGATGTTATGAAAGAGAGAAGCTCTTCCTGGAAGTCCACATCATTGCCATCTGGTTCTGTACCTATTTATAGATCTCCGCTCTTGGCAGCAAAGGAAGAAAAGGAACTCATAGGAACTTATGAAGAAGGCAGCTATGTACTGCGCCCTTGTGAGGAAGAGGGGGGCCTTGTCGCCGATGTAAGAGGAGGTAGTGGAACAAGTGGGCCCAGATGAGGGAGGACAGGTGGAAGAATGACCTACCCGATTATGCCCTTGAGGCTGTCCCTCATCTGAGGAGAGGTCATGAAGGTGTAAAATCTGGCTAACAGCAAAGATTCCCCTTGGAGAGGACTAACTATTGTTGCTCACACCAGAGAGGGTATGGGGGTGCATCAGATGACCCCCACAGGTACAGGGATTTCAGGCATCCTCAATAAAAATCCATAAGGCAAGTCTGGACAGTACCGGTGTCTAATCGGAGACGAACTCCAGTCAATTCTGGGAGCAGGAGAAATAGTGTACAATATGGTGAATACAGACACTTGCCTCGACTCATCAGGTGGGGAGAAATAAAGATCTCTCTGGACCATAATGAGGTAGAGAGTATATTACACTTTCTTCAAATCTGTAAAGACCTGAGAAGGTGCAGAATACTGCAAAGTACAGATGCTCGGGGGCCCTACCCAGCACCACAGATGGCCTATTTATCTTTTTATGACTGGAAGGACCACTCTTCTTGGAAGCTTTTGCCAATTTGTGGTTACTGGAGGAAGATGTGCCATAATCTTTACAGGGCCGCTGGTCCCAACGAGACTCATCTGCCATGCTCTTGTGGGGTGAACCGCGAGACTCTGAAGAGATGTCAACACCGTTGTGGAACTTGGGAGACTTGATAGAAAACACCCGGATGAGAGCCCCCCAGAGCCCTTGGGACCCTAGATGTCTTTTGCTAACTTCAAGTGAAAGGAAGAAATCTCAGCCTTTCGGTGGTCAGTACAAGGAAACCGCAGGCTCCACTCATGTCAGGACCAGTAGAAAGTGAATTCTGCTTAGTCCTAAAACCAGTATAAGGCTCCCTGGTTACCACGGGGCGATCCTCAGGGACCTTTGGCATAACAGAGATAATGAATATCCCCTCTTGACTGATAGATGCACTGGACACCTGTCACCAGTTGGAGCCCTATTAGTGCTGGGGTTAAGGTTACCTATGGTTTGTGCCAAAATCATCCCTGCAGCTAGGTTTTGGAATAACTGCAGGTCATGGGTCAGGTTTTTGTTTAGGCCGAGATAAAGGCTTTTGCTGCAGTCCAGCTTCGATAGTGCTAGAGCCAAAGTAACTGATTGCTGGTATCATTATAAGAAAGGGGACACTTTATCTTGGAAGGAAAGTTGATTGTTGAACAGCACTCCAAGGAATTTAACTTGTCCTGATGGGAACAGAGGAGCACCTAGGAGGAATAAGAGTATACAGGGGAAAGGTGGTGGGGGTCAGAAGCCAAAGTAGATAAGATGATCGAGACAGGTTACGCATTTGTATAATTTAAAGAGCCAAGTGAGGACAAATCTGAACTAGAGGGAAGAAAGCGCTGTCTAAAATCAGATTGATGCAAGTCGTGAAAGTACTGACACTTTACAACCCAAGTGATACAAGCATTTGCACTCTTCAACCATGACGTAAGATATGATGTGGCATTTATAATGCGCCTGTACACAAGTGTTTCTAGGCGAGGCCACGCAACCACTGGCACTTAACACTAACTGGAGTATGCACATGAGCTTAAGAATCTGAAAGCAACCAATTCTTGCACTTTGCAATTGTGATAAATCGGCATAAACATCCCATAAAGTTCACAACCAAGCTTGACTAGTGGGACGAAACCCGAGATACGGTCACTTCTCCCTGAGGGGGAGCCCCTTCCCATGAGGCCAGGGAGATGAGGCTGCTACCAGCTAGTCCCCTTGGGGGTGGTACTCAGCTGGAGGATCTCATTGAAAGAGACTGAGAACAGGGGAGACCATCTCGGGAGAACACAGTATAATACCCCTCACTCCACATCTCCATACTCTAGGGACCCCAAAGACCGACCTACCTACTGCTCCCATGTATCTTGGTAAGTCTAAGTCCGATACCTAGGAGACAGAGAAGATTGTGAACTACCCAAGGGAGATATATAGGTCAAGTACTGGGATGTGGAGGAGGTATGGAAGCATGAAGAGTGATCAGTGGAATGGAAGCAACCGCTCTAGTCCTCCACCGGGAAATGTTCAGTGGAGTCTTATGTAACAGCTAAAAACTGACAATGGACTGCAGAAAAGGAGACAGAAAGGTACAGCCAACCAGCACAAAGAACAGTTGAGTCCTGGAGATCCAAAGGAGACGAAGAGAAGGCAAAGCAGTAGAAAGCAGTCTGCTTCCCGAGCCAGGAAAGAGGTGGCGAGGCTTCTTGTCCAGGCTGTGTGAAGGAGAACTGTCTGTAAGCTAGAGAACGGCCGCGCAGACTCGTGGAGGCTGACAGAGCAGTTGCATAACGGCACACATACCGTCCAGCCTGAGACCGGGAGAAGTCAATGCGGGGCAAAAGCAGGAGACACCAGAAACGCCCATGTGGCCTGGAGGAAGAAGAGAAGACCCTCGGAAGAACCGGCCGAGCTTTCCCGATGCCAACACGGTACAAGGAACGTGGCAGAGACCAGTGGGGCGTGAAGGTGTGGGAAGAGAATACCCTGCACTGGAATTGAGAGAAAGACAAGTGTTCTTCCTCGTGGCAGTACTCAGTAGGTTAGTGAGACAAGTCTGCTGAACTGAAGAAGAAGAGCGACCAGGGTTGGAGACCCACAGACAGAAAATGACTTGAGTCATCTTCCTCATGGCAGCACTTGGCTGAGAAGAGAACCAGGTGAGACGAATCAAAGAAGAAGAGACCAGGGTCTGGGACCCACAAGCATCTCCCTTGTTGCAGTACTTGGTAAAGAGGTAAGAGGAACTGGCAAACCAAGACACAAGGGAGCCATTCTCCTGGTAAACAAGGCTGAAAAGACTGAGTGTTAAAAGATAAGTGTTATGTCTGCTAAGGAAAAGTGCTTGAAATTTGTCTTTTGTGTTGGAGGACAATTTTGACCAGGGGAAGAGAGTCATTCCCCAAAGAAGAAACCAAGACCTGCAAGTGAACTTGTATCCTCAGTCCAGAAGAAGGGAGTCATTCTTCTGGACCAGGAAGGTCTAACTTTATCTCTAGTTTAGTTTTGAGTGTAAAGGACAGAAGCAGGGTTTTTGACAGGATGGTGGACTTACACGGACATTCTGACAGAAGTCTTAGTGTTTTAGTTTAGGCAGGGAAACCCCTCTTAGAAATAGGGAAAGTTAGGTTTTCTCTTTATTTTCTTGACTAATAAAAGTCTACAGCAATCACCATAACACCTGTGTGTCAGTCGCCTCCTTCTGCACCCTTTAGCTAGGCAACACATTATCATTGCTTTATAATACCCCACAGACTGGCAAGTGTACTCGATTGAGTATACTTTGGGAAGTTGACACTTACCCCTCTCTGGCATCGCCTTCTGACTTATCAGTGGAGCTGGTTGACGAGGCAAAGTCATCATCTGAAAGGTGGCCGGCGGAGAGACTCGGCTTCTGTTAGAGATTTAACAAAAGACAATATTATTGTGGAAGGTGGCTGTGCATGTGCCACAGACATAGCAAGGTCAGGTGTATGTTCTCACCCTTGCTTGTCGTTACTGCTGTACCTAGCACAGCATTTATACATCTGCCTCCGTGGATCCTGAGAAATATACAGGTGGATCCTCAAAAGGTTACCACTCCTCTCCATCCTGCTCTTGGTAAGGCTTCTCATTGATTCTTCATGCGAAGTGTCGAGGTTCGCTGAGACCGGAGATTCATGTGTTTCCCTGTGCCTGTGTGTGTACATTACTGACCCGTCCCACCTGACAGAATTGCTGACTGCACATGTTCCCCAGTGTCTGATCTTGATAGGGGAGAAACCTTTCTGGTGCGTGGCACCTAATGTGTAAAGGCACTGTTGTGAAGTGCTGCAGTTGAGGCTCAGATTGTAACGCAATAGACTATTAGTCAATGTGTTAATTTGCAATGAGTGTTGTTTTCTTAACATTGGCACAATGTTTGTGTACTTTATATTATGTTACCTTTAGAATGATTGTTTGCACCTAAATGATGAAATTCCCAACTGTTTCCAACTTCTCATTTTTACATGTAATACACTTTTTCTTCCAGTGATTAATGCTAGTTATTTTTGTGTTTCTCTTTGTGAGTGGGAGTATATTTGTATACTTCACGCATCTGATCAGTGCTTATGAATTTAATGAATATGGGCACAGTCTCCGAGAATGAAGGTTACCTGCATATTCATACTCAGCACCTGTGACCCACTGCCCACATTTAACCCACGTAGTCATGTTTAGGTATCCCATCCTGTAAATATCCAGTAAAATCCCAACTGTTAATTAGGTGCAATTTTCAAAAATAGGAAGTATTTAAAAAAGCACATTGGTTTACCGTTTGAAGAATTTTCATAACAAGAATCTTAAAGTTTATTTGCGCAGCTTACCGGAGGCAGGGCAAGGTCGGACGAGGAGCGGCTCTTGGTCACATGCTCATTTTCCAAGTGTGATTTTGATTCTATACATGCACTGAGGGAAGACGCTCTACTGGATCGAGGTTCTAGAATAAAAATGTTCTTGTGTTACACACAATTGTCACATTCCTAAAACATATTTGTATTCAGCTTTTAGAGAAATACAATACACACTGAAAAACTGAAGAGCCCTTAAGTTCTGCTTCATATTATGTCCTATTTATCGCATCATTTGCTATTGGGGCATTACATTAACTACTGAAATGATTAAATAAGTGTTAAGAGCCTGCATTCCACACTGGATTGTCTAAAGAAAAGGTATAACAACTATTCTGAAGACCCAAGCAGGTAGGAGTGGTATTGTTTTAAAAAACAAACATATATCACTATTCACATACAATTAAGAATTATCAGCACCTCTGGCCTCCTCTGGAGTTGGTAGGGTACACGCTCCTTAGTACTCACTCTAAAGATTCTCCCGCCAATGCCTCCAGGCCTGCAATTGACTGCTTGTGCAAGTGCTTTGTGGCCCAAGGAGTTTGTGTCTGGCTCAAGACAGGAATTATCTCCTCCATCTGGGTATTTCTGGTAGGATTGTATCCCTCCCCACCATGACCTGGGGTCTCATCAATATGCAAGCATTTTAGTTGAGCTGGTGGTCCTGCAGCTCCCACCTGCGTGTCTGTTAGCACCTATAACTGGAGGCTCTCTAGCTTCTTTATCAAAGCCTGCACCTCCCAACATTCAGTCCCAGGTTCTCCGTAGGCCCTTGACTCGAGCCTCCCCTTTAGAGCCTGATCTAAGTAGTGCTTTACTTGCAGGTTACCAAAGCAGGTTCACGCAATCCAATTCCTCTATCCTTCCTCTGCTCTCTATAACACATGTATGTATATGGAATGCCGTTCCAAAACTCAGCTTCATGTGATTTGGTCCCTTGTTCCAATGTTATGTTATATGTCTTTCATACTGAGCGCATCACCACCATAATGGTCTTAAAATGTAAAGCCTTGCACATGTAGAAGCGAATTGGGCCCAGTCTAGAGTGACAGCCAGACTTTGGTCAGTGGGGTGAAAAGGAGATGCGGCCAAGGAGAGCGGGAAGGGAAAGAGTGGGAAAAGATGGGGAGGCATAAATGCATAGCCTTAACCCACATGTAGAGAAATGAAAAGTAATGCTGGTTAGGTTGAGTGTTAGTTTTCAGTGTTTTGACCAGAAGAAAATAATCAAAACAAGGACAAGGACCGGGAGATTCCCTTGTTAGCCAGCAGAACTTTCTTTTACTAATGTGATGGTTCATGTCACGTTAAGTAACGTTGTGGATGCGCAATGGCCTTTAGGTGGGCCTGGGACTTCCATACCAAGTACCATAAACTCAAAATTCCTGCAATTTCAAAATGTGCCACATGTTTTTGTCTGTCCTTTGGCCATCTTGTCCTTTGGCCTTTCTGCTGTGAAGGCATCATGAAGCAAGACACAGACAGCAGATTCAAAGTTCAAATAAAATGTGTTTATTAACTTAAATGTCAGGCTGGTGTAAGGCCTAAGTTGCCCTAAGCTAAGGTGGGATTTCTCTACCTAAATAAACTAAGGATGGTCCGAGTCAGTAAGTTCAACTTAAAAGTTGGTCTGTGTCCAAAACCTACACCTGCCCTCACAGCAAAAGCTAAACAATGTGTCGAGAAGATCCATTTGATCATTGCACCGCCGAAAATGTCGACTTAAAAAATGCTGACTCATTAACAGTGACGCTGTGATCACATAGTAGAAATATGGGGCATGCACAAAATGTCAAAATAAAGTTGCTTATTTAAAATACCAACAGTATATTACCTGTATAGTTATCCTCATAAACGGGTAGCAAACTGCTGCTTGCATAATCTTCCTTCGAATTACACTCTGTGCAAGGCTTCCGTTGACAGATATTTGATTTTTTAGTTTACTACGCCTGCATGCATTTAGAAATACAAGTGCTCCTAGAAGCACTGACCGCAGTAATAAAAACACCTAAACATAAAAATGAATGTAAATGTTCCATTGAACTTGAATGAAGATAAGAAAATAAACAGTTTGACTGACGTTTAAGTGTTGCACGTTAAAACCTGAAGAGCAATCATGTGATTATCAGTAATAGTCCATAAAAATACATAAATGTGATGTTGCATAGCACAAAGATGGAAAGTGAAACTTTTCCACACAGTGCAGACACCAGGTGCCAGTCAAAAACCGTTGACATTTCCTTTCAGTAAACAAGACACCAGACCGCAGTCTAAAAAGCCTGAATGGTCAAGGCGCGCGTTTGTACATTGAAAGAAAGGTCTGCCCAGTGCGGCAAACAAGAGGGGCATTTCCATGTACTGTGGCGCACGTTCCATTAGTGAACTGCGACAGTCGAAATGGGTTGGAATTTTAGTATAGCGCAAATGCGTAGGCATTATGAGGCCGACATTTTAGTACGATACCTGTAGATATGTCAGCAACAAACGAAATTGTGTTCCAAATAATGTTCTCAGCTTCTTCCAGCTCTAGGCTTACTCTCCAGCTCCCCTTCCCCAAGTTCAAAGCAGTAGACAACACAGTTGCAAAAAGGCCTCGGGGTTCCCTTCCCCCGGGCTACAATACAGGTCCTAAAGTCTTAGGGCTCTTAGGGTTCACGCCCAGCTCCATGTTACCCGTCTAATCCTTCAGGGTCCGCTGATACAGATACTACCTCCCTGGGTCCTCTTCCTTCGCCTTCCTCTGTGGCAAAAAACTTCTCTCCTCATTCATATCACAGACCTGTCCAAGAAGGACCACTGCCAGCTGCACCGCCTCAGAGGTATTCTTCCTTTTCTCACTTTCCCCCAGAAGCTCACTGTCTCCAGAGCCCTGGTTCCCTCTAGGCTGGACTACTGCAACAGCCTCTTTCTCAATCTGCCCTCTACTCTCCGCCCTCTGCAACTAATCCAGAACAGGACTGCAAGACTTGTCCTTGTCCTCAAGCCCAGGGACTGTATTTCTCCAGCCCTGAAATCTCTCCACTGGCTCCCTGTGGTTGCAAGGATCATGTTCAAGACCCTCTGCATCGTCCACAAGGCTTTCTGGGGTTGGGGCCCACTCTCATCCAACTCTCTCTTCCAAAATACCTTCCTTCTCGTGCCCTTTGCTCAGCCACCTCAAACTCTCCAGACAGAGAGTGGGGGCTGGGGGGGTCGATCTCTCGCCTCTGTAGGTGCCACCCTCTGAAATGGCTTCCCCGCCCTCTCAAACTTGAGCAGGACCGCCAGAAGTTCTGGAAGCAGCTCAAGGCCTTCCTTTTTTGCCTCTACTTTCTCTCCCTCGCTCTCCCCTGCTGACCTACCCGTCTGCTGTGCTGATTGGTTGCTGTGCTGATTGGTCTTACTGGGTACCAAGCTCCTCCATGATCGGTCACCCCTGCACTGCCTCCGGCCCGTCCGCGCATTTAGGGGCTGTAACAGTAACCCTACAGTCCCCAGCTTCCTTGCACTTACCCAGAGCCGCGCTGACCTGGCTGCACGTACACACAGCAATTCTGCCCTGGTTGCACTCCCCCCCCTTCCCTCTCCCTGGCACTTTTCCCCTTCTCCCTCCCACCACTGCATTTCGCTTTCGCACTTGCACGATCTGAATGACAAGTCCTAGTGATATAGTTTGTTTTGTCCTACCCGTCTTCCCTCCTTTGTCGTGTCGTGCCTAGAAACACTTATGTACAGGCGCTTTATAAAGGACTCATATCTTTCCCATTCACTTCAGAAATCTTAGTCAACAAGTGAAGATTCTTTATCTGAACTTTTCTTGACTTTTCCAGACAGGGTATACTCAGTCTAGGCACAGTTGTCGGACCACACAGTCCACGCATTACAAGTCACGCAACAGATAACCCTAGGTTTCTTGTCCTCGAAGGATTCTCTTTCACCACACCTGTGCTTTAGTTTGCATGCACTCTGAATTCTCCTCGACAGTGTTTTTGGTTTTGCCACAGTGTATTCTTCCACACAACTCACATAGTGGTGCTCACTCTCTTCCACCAACTGGCTTTCATAAACTTCATAAGTGTTCATCACTTGATTTTCACTGTCTTCATAACTTGCCTTCCACTTTCTTCATACCGTTTTATTCTTTGCCTGTAAATGTTCATTACGAACGTTTCACACACGTTCATTTCATTCATGGGCTTCTCAAAGTTTTCCTTCAGTTCAGTATTCAATAACGCTGTAAAGCGTTCCTTTGATCCGATATTCAATAATACTTGTTTCTCATTTACATTCCTTCACTATTGGGTTTACGGTCACTTGCATATATATTTCCTTTCAATCGGCATCACCATATGCCTTGCAATAGCCCCAAGAGTGCCCTGGGACGAGTGTTCCCTTTGATGCACTCACCGGTCCTCGGTGGCTCCCCCGGCATTCTCTCTCTTCTTGGCTCTGTGCACACTCCATTGCATGTCTGCGAGCAGCGCTTGTCTGCTACGAATCCCGTTGTGGGTTGTCGGCAGCTCTGCGTTTCACTCGCGGATGATACCGGTGGCCTGCAGAGCTTCCGAGATCTCTGTGCTGCACAGCTCCAGCTGTGGACATTCGACAGAGGGGACTCTGTCAGCCTTGGTCCTTTCGCAGTGCGCTCTGGCTCCATGGTCAGTTTCCTTACAGCAAACGCGAGTGTCCTGGCCTCCAGGCAGGACCCTCCTCAACAGCTGTCTTTGCAGAATTCACCCCTCTCAGGCCCGACTCTCCCGGCCCGGTGTCTCTTCTTTGCTGTCAGCTCCACCTTTTATGCACCCGTGACCTATTAACAGTTTGCAGGTGGAAGCCCTTGAGTGCAATTGCCTGACCACAATTACTGGTGTTCTCTGGACATGTCTGACCCTCACAATAGTTCCCAGGCCTCTTCCTCGTCTCAGTACCAGAGTGGTGTAACTGCATGTTAGTGGGTACAACTCCTTTTCACCTCTTCCTCGTCCCAGTACTAGAGTGGTATGACTGAGGAGAAATAAAAGGAAGTGATTGGCAACAACCTATAAAGGTAGGGGGAGGGTAAGGTTTTCTCTCACAAGGGAAAGCGGGATAGCATGTCTCGCATTAAGGCATCCTCTCCCCAATTCCCAAGGACCCTCCACCCAGGTGATCCTCCCTCACATCGCCAGCCCCAGGGTCAGGATCCAAGAGCGATGGCCTTTCTGTGGCTACCTGCGAAGAGGATCCGAGGGGAGTAGGTGTGAGGATGTCCTCAGTTTCTCACATTGCCCTCTCAGGTCAGGAAACCCCAGGCAAGGGCGAAGTGAAAGTGTGAGAACTGGCTGGGTGTGGGGTCTGGGGCTGTCTATTCCCAATTCACAGTCTGGCCAGGGGTATGTCTGTTGCTGGACATATGTGGGCCAAGAGACTGTTCGTGATTGGACAGCACTTGCCAGTTTGAATGGAGCGGATCCTTACCATTGGTGGGCTAGAGCCAACCCTGGCTCAAATTTAGGATAAAAAGAGTACTTCTGCATCCTTTCATCAGATTGCCATTGATGCCAAGACCCTAAGAAGAGTTGCAGCAGCTGAAGACCTGAGATTGACTGTTGACATTCAGCATTGACTCCAGCCAAGTCTGGTGAATCCTACCTCTGTAGATTGATGTCCTAAAAACTCCTGGTAGTACTCTTGGTAGAACGAACCAGTGCAGTGCGGACTGCTGCAAGCCGATCCTGCCCCATGCAGCCTTCACAAGAGTCCCAGAGCCATCCTAGGGGCTCACAAGCTCCATCCGAGGTATCTGCTGTGTATCGGTCCCTTTTCTGGGATTTGGCGTGTAACTGAGCAGGTCTCCAGCTTTTGGCCCAAGAACTGTCCCCCTGCAGCTGCTGCTCTTAATCTTAAAGAGGATACTTTTTGTAGCAGTTTCTTGGTCTTTGCCACATGGGTCACCTACCTCCTGCTAGCTTCCATCTTGTCCAGGGGATCTTGGGTCTTGGGTCATTGTGGAACTCCTGATTGTCTGCATCTCAGGGGTGCCTGTGTCGTCCAACTGCAAGGCATCGAGAACCATCTTCTCAGAGTTCTGAATTGCCGCCTAGCTGAACCTAATCCCAAATCTAAACACATCCACTGCACCCCGCTGCCTATGTATACCCTGCTACAGAGCCAACAAATGAAACAAGTGAGCCCAGCAAATCCAGGTACCCTAGAGTGGTTTCTAGTGGAATCGGAGTTAAGGAGGCAAGCCTGCATAGCTGTTGCTAACTCCCACCGCCTGCCATTGAGCTGTATATGTGCAAGGTATTCTATCTTTTCTCACTTTCCCCAGAGGCTCACCATCTCCAGAGCCATGGTTCTCTCTAGACCAGACTACTGCAACAGTCTCTTTCTTAATCTTCCTACTTCTACTCTCCGGCCTCTTCAACTTATCCAGAACAGAAACTCAAGACTTAGTCTTGAGGTTTACCCTTGGTCTCAAGCCCAGGAACTGCATCTCTCCGGCTATGAAATCTCTCCACTGGCTCCCAGTGGCTGCAAGGGTCAAGTTCAAGTCCATCTGCATAGTCCACAAGGCTTTCTGGGGTTGGGGGCGGAGCCCACACTACCTACAACGCTCTCTCCCTAAATACTCCCCTTCTAGAGCCCTCTACTCGGCCTCTTTGAACTCTCTCCGAGTGAACCGTTCTCCAAACAGAGATTTGGGGGTAGAACTTTATCCTCCGCAGGTTCCTCGCTCTGGAACAGCCTCCCTGCCTCTCTCCGTCTTGAGCCGAATCTCCTCAAGTTCCGCAAACTCATCAAGACCTTCCTCTTCTCTTTCTCTCTCACTCACTCACTCACTCCTGTTGTACTCCTTTCCCCTTTCTCCTGCTCTCCTCCCAAACTCTGCTCAGTTTCGCTGACTGGTCGCCTGATGCACATCCAGAGCCACACAGGTCCCAGGCTCCCATGCCAGTCCTATACTTGACTCCCGGCCTCTGCACTCTGATTCGCACTTGTGCACTGAGAATACGTTCCATGTGAGAGGCAACCCCCTTCTGCACTTAACCCAGGCCCTGATGACTGGGCCCACTTGTTCCCCCCTCCTCCCTCGCATTTCCTGTCTGCGCACTTGCACTGCACGACGTTGAATGCACTAGGCCTATCAAGATCGTTTTGTACTGTCCTCCCTTTACCTTCCCTCCCTACCCTGTTTGCGCCTGAAACACTGATGCATAGACGCATTATTAATGACGACCTATCATCATTCAATATGAATGTTGCCAGGTTATCAGGTCCCAGCGGCAAAATCCTGCAGGAGCAGACGAATAGCCCACCATATCCCCCAAATTAGTTTGCCTAGCAGTCAATGGTACAACTACTGTGTAGACCAGCCCGGGGGAAAGAGGAAGTGGATAAAATAACAAATGGTCAGGATTCCTCTGGTTTCCTTCAACTCCAGGACCTCTTAACTTCAAGAAAACCTGCAATAATGCATCTCAAGTTAAACATTGTCAAGAATATAATTTACACTTCGCTAAATATTTTTCCACACTCCCCTATTAGATTACTCGACAGCCTCCCCCCAAAGCCCAGAGGCTGTTTAGGGAATTGAAGATTTACTAGTTGAATTGTGTTAGGAGAGTTTTTCTGAAGTGCTACCAACTTCGTCAAAACCATTCTACTGAGGCAGTACAAGACACCACTCTTAGTATAAAGCTGTACCACCCGCGTTCATGGTAGCGTAGACAGAGCAGCCAGGCTTATTTTAGGAGGGCGAGAGGGCTGTAGAATCAGTACAAGTGAACTGTAATACAAATGGTCCAAAGAAACACTGAAACACTATGTATTATAAAAATAAAGGATTTATTTAAATACAGGTAGTCCCAGATAAATCTAGGGGTAAATAATCATTAACACATTATATGAAATCACAATTATAAAAAGCTACACCACTATACTTGAAGGTAAGCAGACCCAAGTATAGACCGTATTTGAAATACCAAACAGTAGTTCTAGGAAAGTCAAAACCTTTTCATACACACTCAGTATAGGTCACATCTATGCTTGGGGAGTAAAAACCAATGGTTACTTTCACAATTACATTCAGTAATAAAAGGGCAGCAGGCCCTACCAGTTGTACAGTGACTCTCAGTACAAATCACATAATCGGTCAACTGGACAATATACTTTATGTGAATAGTGGGATACTTATTCCAGGTGCAGTAAAATCTATACCTACTTTTGTGATAACAGTTATACCCAAGGATGTAAAATTCAATTACAGGTGCTTTTGAGATCAGTGAACCACAGATAGAGATAAGCAGTAACTCCATTAACTTATTTTTAGGAAGGCACAAGGCTAACTCAAGGTAAGCAAAACCTATATACTTTTTATATTCCATAAGCAGTCCAGGTTAGATCTTTCCCAGCTATAAGGATAACTGAAGGATGACTTATCAGGGACAGTTAGAACCACATACTCTAGGTTAGATAGCACAGGGAAAGTAAAACCCAATGTTACACTTTACTGAATGACTCAAAGTTATTCTAGGTAGGCAACAACCTAATGCAGACTTATTCTGGACAGGGTAGCAGCAAGTCAGGGGAAGCAAGACCCAGTCGGGGGACACTCATACAATTATCTAACAGGACTAATCTGTTGAAACCAGCACATTACTTTTGGGAAGAGGCACCACCTAATCACAGGAGAGTAATATACCTTCACATCTACTTTCTATTAGACTGGCAAAACAGTTACTAAGGAAGACAAGATGTTAACCATACTTTTAAGAATAGTGCATCACACATCCAAGGTAAGTAAGAACTTTTGTAACTGTTCACTCTTAGAGTTACAGTTACCAACCAACTCTTTACAAGTAAGTAACTAACTTTTTAACACTTATTTTATTTTCTAGGCAAAAGGACGAAATCCTTAATAGTTTTTCCCTTATTCTTGGAGCATGAGTGTTCTCAGTGGCAGAAGGGGGTCACTGGGATCTAGTGTCCAACAGTCAGTGTCAGGATAGGTTCTTAAGTAGCAAAAGTCAGTGTTCCTTAGGAAGACTGGCCAAACAGGCGAGTACTTTACTTCTGAGTTAGAAGAGGGTCCAGCGGCTTCATAAAAGACACCCTAGACATTTTCTAGCACTGGGTGCACTGGATGAGAGGACTCCCCATCACAGAAAATACCTCAGTATCGATGAAGAAGGCTCTAGGCAAGGTTTCCCTCGCGGCTGAATGCGGTTCTGTGGATTTGGCGCCTTTTCAAGGAGCACAGAAGAAGACAGATAATCGCAGTTGAATTCTTGTCATTACAAAGGTCCCGCACTCTGTTGAGGGGACTTTTCAGACTCGATTCGTGTCTCTGGAGATCCACCAGGATGTCCACGAAGTTGCCGCGAGATTTGGAAGACTGTGCACCACACGATGGCTCGAGGTCCCAGGGTACTGGGGTATTGCAGCAACGCAAGGTCGCAGGAACGCACGGGATGACTCAAAATGCAGGTTGTCTTGAGTCAAGTGGGTCTCATCAGGCTCTGGGTCAGGGATGTCGTTTTTAGAGTCTGCAGGTCGATTGGAAGGAAGGGCTACAGCAGGCTCAGGTTACACAGTTGGCTCACCGGTCACTGGAAATCGTTTCTGCTGCTTTTCCTTCATCATCCTCTTCGGTTTCAGTTCCAGTGGTCAACTTCTCTTCAGCTTCCAGGTTCACAGTATTTATCGGGAATTACAACTTCTGCATTCCAAAACTGCATTTTACAAGAGGGGGGGGGGTCTGGTTGTCCAATCAGGACAGCCAGCCCCCCACTGGGATTTGTCCCCATTCAGGCAAGGCAGAAAAGAAAGGGCTGTGGAGTTTTGGACTCCTCCTCCGCTTCCTGCCTTCACAGACAGACTGGAGCTTGCCGGGGAGGGAGGGGTCCAGGAGACTCCAGCCGAAGATAAAAATCACACAAAGGACTTTCCTGCCCTGGATGTCAGGGGAAGGAACAAGAAAGGACAAGAAATACTAAAATGGCGAGCAAAGAAGACAGGGGCCATTTTGGTAAAATGAGCACCCTTGGGTGCCTTAACTGCAGCTGTGTACACAGCCCGTGGTAAAGGTGCACCAAATTAATTCAAGGTATCACTGCCACCAGCCATTAAAGGTAAGCTTGTCACTGTATCAGAATTGTTACAGTTTTAGTGTGAAAGGGGATACAGTGTATCTCCCCAGCACTCCACATAAGGTGGGGGTGCTGGTTTCACAGAATAAAATGTAAAAGGGATCCAAAGATCCTTTCGACCCTTGGGAACTGTAGTTCTCTCAAAGTTATCAAAAGAATGTTAAATGGGGAGCCCTCAGGTCAACCCAGCAACGACAGGCACTTATTGCCAATAAGTTGTTAAAGAGGATAACTTTAAAAAGACATTATGGAGAGTCAAAAACTTGACACCATAAAAAGAGAAAGATTCTGTGAGTGTGGAAAAAGGTTCCCACTCACTGAGGCAGGGGCGTTTCTAGGAGGGGTAAGGGGGCTATAGCCCCTGATCTTTTGGTTGCAGCCCCGGATAGAATCTCAGGAGCTACAGCCAAAAGACTAGCTAGCCCCCAGTCCCAACAGTTCAGACATCAGCGTAGCCCCGGGTCTTTTCCAGACCTAGCAACTCCCCTGCACTGAGGTATTAAGGAAAAATATCTCACTAATAAAACAAAATGTTCTGGAGTTGACCCAGGTCAGGAAGATTTACCAGTTCTGTGAAAAATCTTACTTAACAAATTGCTTCACTGTTCTCTGCTACTGTCTCTACACTCAGCTGCTTACTTAAACTCATGCACTAGTTCAGGTATATAAACTTCACTGCTCCTCTCAGGTTAAAATGAAGAGTTCTTCAAAGATTAGATTTCCAAACTTTTTCTTCAGTTCATATACAAAGTTATTATATAATATAGGTATTGGCTTTTGTCTGCTTTCTCCTTAACTTCAATATGAATCAAACTGTCTTTTCAACTGAATTGCCACGCTGCGTGGGGCCGCCATTTTGTCGCCACCTGAAGAGAACTGTGTCAAATGTGCAGCTGAGGCAATTAAGTCAGGGTACTTAAGTAACACTTAAGCTGTACACGGATCCTCGGCAGAGCCGGTATTGGGTGGTCTCTGGTGTTTAACCCCCCCTTTGCCCCCTCGACAGAATCGGTACACCACGACCCTGAGCGTGGGACAGTTGATGACAAATACATCTCCGACAAGACCCTTCTGAGAAGGCCACTCAGATCTGTCGATATAGACTGTAGCCTCCACATGAGGAACCTCAGGTGACAGGACCGTCAGAACCCTCAGAGGAATCTCCGGTACGCCTGGTGACAGAGCTACAAGAAAACCTGGTGACAGAGCTACAAGAAAAGCCCTCAAAGTACTCCCTCGTGGGGTCAGAGTGCATACGTCTGAAACTTCCCGAAAAGGGCATCCTCTGACGAACGTAATGAGGACGGCTGCCAGGAAGCGAGACTGTATACGGCAGTGGCTTCCGAGCACACCAGTCATAAGAACGGCGGAACGGATTTGCACTGACCTCTGGAAACAGTTATTCACCAAAAAGAAGGTTGCCAGCACCCGTCGTCGATAGTGTGGGTGTAAGGGAAGAATCCAAAATGGCTGCCATAGACCAGGAGGGAAGGCCTGCCATTTTGTCCACACCTGAAGAGAACTGCGTCTCATGTGTGGATGAGGCAAGTATCTCCACATGGTGGTCAGGGGACTTGACACAAAGATCCTCGGCAGAGCCGGTACTATGTGGCTTGGTATGTTTACTGGACATCCTGAAGGGGCCCCTTGCATTAGCCTCCAAGAGAGGAACATCGGCAAAGCCGGTAACAGAGGAGAAACGGTCAGTGACCTCTCCCTGTGCCCCCTCAACAGAACCGATATCACCGTGAAGCTGGAATGTTGAGAAATCCACCTCACAGACTAGACCTGCACAGGTCTCTCAATTCTGTTGGCACACACCTTAGTCTCGAAGAGAGGAACCTCGGAACGGAGTCCGGTCTGTGTAGCTCCCCAGAGATGGGCCTTGAGCTGTGGTTCGTTACAGAAAGCCTCAACGGAGGCCTCAGGGCGCACCTTGGTGTCTGTATGAGAAGATCCAGACAATGAGACCTCGGAGCGAACTCCGGTACCCAAAGCCTCAGCACGACTGGCCTGCCTATTAGCACCTGGTTCATGAACCTTGGATCGTGATCCGGTGTCGGCAGGCCCCTCGCAGGAACCCTCTGAGAAAACCCTGGTACACCTATGAGGCCTGCGAGGCACCTCAGGGGAAACCCTGGTAGCAGAGCTATTGAAGCCCCTCCCGGACCCGGAGGACCCCGGGAAGGGGTCCCCCGACTGGGGTTGTCTAAAAAGTAAGAAACTTACCGGGCGTCTCTTCTTTTCTTCGATGAAGAGTTGAAAATGCGGTGGAGGTACTCTCTGGAAGATCTCCTCCCACTAATGAAGACAACGCTGAAGTGCCAGGACCGAAAGGGAGTCGCAGTAGAAACACGAGTCCCAATGGTGATCCGGTCCCAGACACTCCAAACAGAAAGAATGGGGAACCGCCCTAGCGAAGCGAAGTTCGCAAGAGGAACAAGAGACAAATCCCAAACGATCCAGCATAGACGGAGGACTACACCACCGCAGAACCGGAGCAGGAGAGAAGGCAAACTGGAAAGAAGAAAAATGTCTTCCCGGTGATGCAAGTGCGTCCAGCCCAGACCGTGCAGAGAAAAGGACTGAAGGGAGATGCAGAGGGCGGAGCCCAGGAGGGCGGAGTTACGGCCACGTGCGATATCCCGCGTAAAGAGAGGAAGGACACATGTTTCAATTTGATGCTTTTTTTACAAAAGTGCTCCGGTCCCGTCCCACTGGACGGAATGTCCCAAAAGTATGGAGGAAAGGGGACGGGACACAGGAGTAAGGCAGTTTAGAACCTCTCCTGAGGCTCCAAAATGCATCACAATAGGCTCCAAGCCAATCACTGCTGTGCAGCAAGTACTCCATCTTGAACTGGGACAACAGTAGCTGGCTAATATTATTGTTAAAGAAAATTGTAGTCACAACCAATCCAACCCTTACTAGCCCCCTTCCCCCCCCCACCTTCTCGCCACACTCCTCGTCACGCACTTGTACTATATGGCAAGTCGTTAGGCCGAGCACGGCAGATCATTGATGGTTTTCTCTTCCCTTCTCCCACTCCCTTCTCTCCTGTCATGCACTTGGCACTAGTAGAAATGCCTCTGGCCTAGTATACTAGTTAATTTTGTTAGATCATTTGGAAACTTCAAGGCCTAAGAATGACTACTGTTTTCCCTTGCTCCCTTCCAAACATGAAGCACTTTGAAGCACTTCACTTGTGTATAAGCGCTTTACAAATAAACAATTAAAAATACGGGAACACAGTCCTGACCCAACCGCTTCCTTGCATAGTCATGGTTGGTGAAGTTCGGGCCAAGAATACCCCTTGTATTTCCTCTAAAGTGGTGGGATTGGGAGAGGATCCCTAATCTTCCAATCTACCTTTGACCTTTGTTTTTTCATCACTGGAACAGTTTACTCACCTGTTGGCTTGACTATTTCACTTTCTTTACTTAAAAGACGCCCGACTTACATGGCGGATCAGAAGGAGGACACAGACTCGGTAAAGACATTTTTACTGTGAAATTTATTTGAAATAAAATAAGGCCTATTTTTCCCTATGACTATGGAGTGTTCCCTACCTATTTTACTAACGACGGTGCTCGTCAGTCAGTGTAAAAGCCAAAACAAGTCTATCCACTGACTAAATCTATCTCTGACACTAATATAACTAACTAAGACCAGGCGACTGACTCCCTCTCCCTGGTTACTATGTTCTTCACAGGGATTGCATTTTTATTCTTGTTCTACTCAGTAGGCAAAATGCAAATAGTCTTTCTTCATGTTTTTAGTTAAATTCTGTAGCTCCCTTAGGGGACTGGTAGTTTCCCTTTTTTCTAATTATCCTAGTTCAATTCAGGTTCGCTCTCTCTCTTGTAGGGTTCTGAGTCCCCTTGTATCCTGTTCTCCTCTAGTATACTTTGAATACTCAATTTTAAATTACAATTCACCCTTTCCCAGAGCGCTGTCACATGGATAAGGTGTATCTTCTTCCTGTCAGAAGACTGTATTCCTCAAGTGCCTTTTCCTTTTCTATTCTAATTTTCACCTTCGGGTGTGGGTGGTCTTTTCCCTTTTCCCAACGTGAGAGGTTTTCAACTTTTCTTCCTTCCGACTTAGTAGTACTTGTGTTTTTTTCTATTTATTAACACAGTTCTGATGTATTACTTAATTTCCAATTCCCTTCATGCCAATACCGAGACAAGTTTTGTTTGCTTTTTATTGAGTCCCTCTTGCCCTTCCCAGTATTCCCTTCTGTGTTCCAGGGCAACAGTGCCGGTACCTGGTGGACATCGGATTCTCTTGATCCGCTTCATAGCTCCGCGGCTTATTTTCCGCTGCGTTTTTCTTCTCTGACTCGCTCTCGTCTTCGGTCACTGGTGCCGTGACTCGGATCGGGAGTGATTTCCCTCCTGCTGCTGTTGTACGGATGGACTTCCCACCACAACTGCTATGTGGTCACGCCACCACCAAACTCTCTCTTTCATCTGACTTGGATTCCGTTCGGTCCTCCCAGCGTTTCTCGCTCCGTGTCGGAGCTGATCTGGCTTACGCGGGCTCTGCGTTCTACAAGAGCCCGCCTTCTTCCATTCTCTGACGTACAGGGGGCTTCCACTGGTTCTCTCTGTGTTGGGCTCCCTCTTGGGCCTCTCTCGCTGGTACTCTGGCAAACCATCCGTTATCTGCCTCCTCAGCTAGTTTGATTTAAAGGGATATCCTCAGTTTCTTGTTGCTGCTGGTATTGATTCACTTTATCTTCACGAAACCGATAGCACTCAGTTGTATTATACAACTCCATATAAGCCATCACGTGATGGGCCTCAGGGATTTCCTCACAGGAACAGGAGACTTTGTCCCCAAAGGGGGAGTCTCTCACGGTGAGGTCCCACTTGCCTCGACCCATATGGAGGATGTGGAAGAGCAGGCTCACCTCCCCTACCTCACAGGGCAGGGGGGAGAGGGGGTCCCCCTGTTGGGGAGAAGTGACAAGTATCCTCGATTCACCACACTTCCTACAGAAGCTAACTTCTAGGGACATATGATTTTTAAGGCTACTAGGCCTACCGAGATTAGCAGGGAAGAACGTTTTAAATGTTAGGGGCTTCATTTTATAAGATACAGTAATACTGTTTCCATTGCTTTTAAAGTGCCCATGAATTGTTTAATTTGAATTTCAATTGCTTTGGCCTTACATTCCTGCATTTAATTTGCTTTGTTACACATGGTTTCCATGTTTCATAAATGAATAATTTCCAACTGCATTAAAGGTGTAGGTGAGTCAGTGATATCAAACATTGTGCATGTGTAAATGCGTACAGTAGTGAATTGGTATAATACTAACCCATTTGCTGAGAGTTTGTTCAGGTTTAATAGTGTATTTTTAAAAATACTGTCTAATTTGATTTTTTTCAGTGCTCTGTGTGCGTTTCATTGTGCAAATATGGCTTTTTCAACACCACCTGACCAAGGACTAATTCCAATGGACGCACATACCAGTGCACAGACCTCACAATACTGCGCCACTACTGTTAAAAGATGCCAGCCCAAATGTCGGCTACCCACACTGTGTACAGCGATCCGCTGCTCTCAAGCTAGGTCTACGCTTTAAACAAACAAAAAAAAAAAAGTATGATACCAGCACCATATCTCCTGAAGACTAAGCCTTACTGCTCTACCACCTACCTTGTTTGAGTTTTGCTAGACCAAACTGTCCTTTCCTTGTTCATTATAAAAGGGTGGCCTTGCAGAACCTCCCCTCATTTCCGATTCAGAATATCGATCTCAACAGCACTGATACAAACCTTCAGCACAGCCCTAAGTATGTAGCACAGGATACATGTGGACACACATTAACTTACAACTGACCAGATCAAGAGATGCAATGTGTCACATCACTACAAATCAGAAGCAATTTCTGATTATTAGAGGTTCGGGATTAACCTGTGCGATAATGTCACTGGTTTGACCCACTGAGGAGGACTGCAGACGTTTAGGAGCCCGGGGGAGCCACTGGTACCATTATATGAACCCTGGAGGAGGTACACAGAGGAGGCCCCAGAGATTTCCCAGACTCATCAGAGAACCCTAGTCCACAGATAGCACCCAAAAGGATAGACAAGCTGCCTGATGGAAGAAACCACACAAGAATCAGTCCTTAGACGGTTACCACGGGAGCGGTCCGCAAATATTTTGACTTACAAATGAGTCCTGCTCGTGGCTCCAAGCATGGCATATGCTGGCTTTGCGAGAATCGACATGGAGCAGGATTGTAAAATGTACGCCAGTAGTCAAAAGCAGAGAGACTCAGGACTTAATTTATTTGTGCATTTGTAAGACCCTTATACAACAAAGAAATTGTGTTTCAAGGCACCCACAGGGCAACAGGGAGGGAAACTTATCGCAAACACACTAGGGAAGGAGAGCGGAACCCAAGTTGTGTACATAGAAGTGAGGACAGGAGAACAGAAGGCCACCATGATGGGGATGCCTGATGCTAATTTAGCAAACAGGCATTTTATCAGTTCACATGGTGGGCTATAGGTTGCTTCCAATTATTGCCTCACCTACTTCCAAACGAGTAGAGATCAAACACATGGGAAGGAGGTAGCACCCCTAACACATGGGAAGGAGGTAGCATCCCTAACACATGGGAAGGAGGCAGCATCCCTAACACATGGGAAGGAGGCAGCATCCCTAACACATGGGAAGGAGGCAGCATCCCTAACACATGGGAAGGAGGCAGCATCCCTAACACATGGGAAGGAGGCAGCATCCCTAACACATGGGAAGGAGGTAGCATCCCTAACACATGGGAAGGAGGTAGCGTCCCTAACACATGGGAAGGAGGTAGCATCCCTAACACATGGGAAGGAGGTAGCATCCCTAACACATGGGAAGGAGGTAGCAATCCCTAACACATGGGAAGGAGGTAGCACCCCTAACACATGGGAAGGAGGCAGCACCCCTAACACATGGGAAGGAGGCAGCACCCCTAACACATGGGAAGGAGGTAGCATCCCTAACACATGGGAAGGAGGCAGCATCCCTAACACATGGGAAGGAGGCAGCACCCCTACATGGGAAGGAGGCAGCATCGCTAACACATGGGAAGGAGGCAGCATCCCTAACACATGGGAAGGAGGCAGCATCCCTAACACATGGGAAGGAGGTAGCATCCCTAACACATGGGAAGGAGGTAGCATCCCTAACACATGGGAAGGAGGTAGCATCCCTAACACATGGGAAGGAGGTAGCATCCCTAACACATGGGAAGGAGGTAGCATCCCTAACACATGGGAAGGAGGTAGCATCCCTAACACATGGGAAGGAGGTAGCATCCCTAACACATGGGAAGGAGGCAGCATCCCTAACACATGGGAAGGAGGCAGCATCCCTAACACATGGGAAGGAGGCAGCATCCCTAACACATGGGAAGGAGGCAGCATCCCTAACACATGGGAAGGAGGTAGCATCCCTAACACATGGGAAGGAGGTAGCATCCCTAACACATGGGAAGGAGGTAGCATCCCTAACACATGGGAAGGAGGTAGCATCCCTAACACATGGGAAGGAGGTAGCATCCCTAACACATGGGAAGGAGGTAGCACCCCTAACACATGGGAAGGAGGTAGCATCCCTAACACATGGGAAGGAGGTAGCACCCCTAAGCCAGTACCAATCATGCACCAGAAAGGTAATGTGAAAACGGACCCACAAATTATATCACACATTACAATAAGTGGCCTTAACATACCATCTATAAAAAGAGAGCCAAGCCGCTTGACGTTGATGGTGTTAGGATTGACTTCCAGACAAAGGAGACAGAGGAGTGTTCGAGAAGTGGCACCTGCCTTGGCTGAGTCAGAAAAGCCAACTCGGTAGTGGCAGTCTGTTCCAGAGATGGTCAAGCTAAGTGGGCCACAAGTTATACCAGACTGGGTGAAAGGGGCACGCTACACTGCAGAGCCTGTCGAGAACCTCTCCCCCAAGTCTGGGTTGATTCTATTCTGGTGGGAGATGCAGGACCCACAGATCAATTAAAATGCTTGCATATTTTTGAGAACCCAGGTTGGGGAGACAACATTCGAAACCAGACTGAGGGGGTAAGAAGGGGTGTTGAGATAGTTTTTCAGAACCAATCCTGGGGAGGGGGGTTCAGAGAGACCAAACTATTATGAACAGTAAAGACTCTGATGCATGGCCAAAACCCAATCAAGGGACAGTAGCTGAGAGGCAAGGCTTAGACTCATAGGGTGTGTGAGAGTGGTCTGGGGCTACAATAATATACACATAGAGCACATGAATAATTTAAGTTAGACAGAGAAGGGTAACAAATATACAATTACTTATTAAGCCTTTGCGTACATTCTAAACATATGAAAACTTCCAGTAAGTATTATCACAAAACTAATATCAAATATATGTATATATACACAATGGGGGATTCCAACTAGAATCCCAACATTTCACCTTCGAGACAGTTAAGCACCCGTTAATATAATCATAAGCAATGCTTTCAATAAGTGTATGGAGTAAAGCAAGTTAAGGGCTCGGACAAACAGATTCAAAACCAGTGAAACACGGATAAAACATCAAGTAGAGAAGAGAACAAAGCACTTATGAGCAAACCTCGGATGAGATTCCTAACCCTTAGTAGGTCCAGCTCTGAAATGCAGAGGGGCCTAGTGCCCAAAGTTCACCAGTCCCGAAAATTATATTGTTCAGGGAGCTTTACTATTAGATTCATAGCAATGCCAGTGGTTGTGATTAAGTGTTCCAGAAATCAGGAAAAGTTCACGTAAATCTCAGCCCTGTCAGGCAAGGGACGGCCCAGGGGGATAATGGACCAGACCAGCCTTTGTAACAATATGAAGGAGGGGTGGCAGGAACAGATAGTATAACTTAGCCTCCCTAATTCTTCTATGGGTCCTCTTCAGCGGTTCCTAGGTCCGCTGGCCCACTTACTTCTACAGTGTGCCTAATTGAGGGAGAGTCAGGGGGTTTGCAGGTTTAGAGGTTGTTTCCGGCAACAGGATTGGGTCCAGCTAGTGTGCGGTTCAGGATCTGGTGATACGGTTCTAAAGACTAGACTGCTTGACACGAAGAGATGCAAACTTCCATGAGGCACGCAACTTCAAGAGACATCCAATACACGAAGCTAGTGTCATGATCTCTGCTTCCAAAAGGTCAGGGTTTTCCCAACTCCCTTGGAAGCAGATCCATAACCCAGGTTCCTTTTGGACCCAATCCTGGCGCCAGTGGCACCAGGCTCATAAATATGCCCAGTCCCAGCGCTGGAAGCGCCGGGCTCATAATGCTTGGGTGGACTTACCTGCAGCAGACCATGCTGCTTACTTGCCTGCCAGTTGAGCCTCTGATCCTCTTCTGTTTGGAACTACTTTTCCTGTTGGGTGGGGCAGGAGCCACTCCCTAGATTCAGAACACTGGAACTCTTCTGGAAAGCAGGAACTCTTTTCTTACCTAGGCATGGAAGGAGACACCTAAGCACTACAGGAGGCTATTTAAACCACACCCGATGGATGAATCTTGCTTTGCGTTATTCTGCATCCTCTGCAGCAGAACGCTCATCGTGTCTTCTGCATCTGATCCTGGGCCTAAGGAAAAAGGCTTACCATCCTGAATCCAGTCTTCAGCAACACCTATAAAGACAAGAAAGAACAGGTTAGCATTACGGTCTTCAGTGACAGCTCTTCACTTACCTGGTCCATCGGCTGTCACCAACGCCTCGCGCTGCATTCCGGCATCTGAAAGACAAAGGCTTACCTACTCTTCGTGCGCTCCGGAGGTCTTCACACTGCATTCCGGCATCTGAAAGACAAAAGCTTACCAACTCTTCGCACGCTCCGGAGGCCTTCGGCGCTGCATCCCGCATCTGAAAGACAAAACAAGGTGCGTTTAAAGACATTGGGGAACTTTAATACTCACGTGCCATTACTCCTTTCCACATCTAACCCAGTGGGTATTCCGGCACCCTGCAGCCGCTCCTAACTTGTACCTGCAAAATAAAAAGACAGTTAGTGCGCATCGTGAAGCAGGCAACAAGCGCTTACTTACGTGCTTCCAGGCGCTTCTATTCAACACACGGGCTCCATCTTCAACTCACTTCAGCCCGGCATCCGCCATCGCCGGAACCCTGCAAAACAAGAAACATCATTACTAAAGACTCTAAAGACATTAGAATTACTCGAAACTTACCGTTCATGCAGTAAACGACAGACAGCAGTCCTCTGAAGTCAAGAGGCCTGCTCCCCTTATCCAGTGAAGAAACTGGTTACAGCACCCTGCCCCGAGGCAGATGGAGAGCACGGCGTTCACTTACCTAAGGTGAGAGCGTTAACCTTTGGGGTTCTACAGGAGAAGAGAAAGGGAAGAAGAGAGAGACATTCAATAACCCAGTTCCTTAATCCCATATTTTCTATCTGCAGACATCTTACCCTTCAAGTCAGACATACAGTGCACAGAGGTCCAGCCCAAAGAGCCAGCCGTGTGTTACACATCACCTTTGCAGATACGGTATACGCCCAGTTAAGACCGGCGCCTCTACGGGAATCAGGTGAGCGTTACAGCTAGTGGGATTTTGCATGAGTGACCATGATCAGGCGGCACATGTGATCTTCTTTTGGTAACCAAAGAAGCATGCTCTTCCCAGCTTCTGTTGAGACTGGAAGACAAAAAATCCAGGAGCAGGAGTCTAGTAGCACATGTTGAAGATCCTCCAAGTTCCAAGGATGCACTCGGAACATCAACGGCTGCAGCAGGGTAGCCCAAGAGAGTGATGGTCAATCCACCAGGTAGTCCAGGGACACTTCAGAAGGTTGTGCAGGCACGGCCCCTCAAGCAGGGGAAAGGATAGGTTGTTCCTACTGGTCCAGGGGTTGAAGCCTTAACAAGGGCCTTCATGAGAGGAAGGAGGAGCAGGGCTTCGTTCGGACTTGGCTGGGACAAATGGTCAGCAGCAACAGTAGTCCTTGGGTCTTCAGCAGGCTGCACTGCTTCGGAGGGGTCAGCTCCAGTGATAATCTGTGAAATGGCTGCTGGAGCCCTCTTTTTATCCAAGATTCAGACAGGAATCGCCCCAAAGTCCTCCAATTGTAAGGATCTGCAGCATTCAAACTTGCAGTGGCTATCCAATCATGGACAGCCACTGGCCAAATATTCTACCCAGCAACAAAACTGTGTGGCTTGGATGTGGACTTGGACCAAACAGTCCCAGCTCCCACATCCGGCCATACAAACACACACCGCCACTTTGCCTGGGAAAGCAGAGGCTTTGCCCGGAAAAGGACTTTTCATATATGGCAATTTTGAACCAGAGATGGCACGAAAAAGGCCATAGCACATAATAGCGAAAGATCAGGTGAAAATCTCATGGCACTACTATTTTAGAGTATATGATACTCTTCATTATTATGATGGTATTTCCTGAGCGCGGACCAAGCTTCGAGAAGCAGCAGAGCGCTTTACAGAGGTATACACCAAAACAGATATATAAGGAGCGCTTAAACAGGAGTACAACATTACAGATGCATAACAAAGTGCTTTTCAGTGGTAAAAACAGAACAGATATACAGCGGGGGAAGGATACAGAGAGGCACACAGGAGGGGTACAGCTGTTCCGGGTGGTGGGGAGGAGAAGTGCGGGCGGCGTCTAACGAGTCAGATGGCACAATGGCCAACATGATGGCCTAGGTGTTGAGGAGGAGAGACCCCTTGACGAGGTGGGTCTCGAGCTCTATTCTGAATTGTATTACATTTGTTATACGCCCAGACCCGGGGGTATCACGGCGTAGTTACAGACAATGGGAGAATGCAGTCTTAGAAAGAACACAGAGATCCACAGGAATAGCAATCAATAATATACAAAGCAGTCAGGTATAAACAGTTAATTGGAGGGGATTAGTGCTCTGGTTCAGTTAGAACTTATTGAAGAGCCAAGTCTTCAAGAAGCTTTTGAATTTAGGGAAGGAGGTTTCATTCATAATGTGGGAAGATAGCGCATTCCAATGTCTGGGGGCCAGTGTTTTGAAGCTACTATCCCCTGCTTTCTCTCTTTTGTATCTGGGGGTTTCAAGGTATGCATTTTTGTTGGACCTGAGGAGTCTGGTCTGGGGCTTCATCATGACTGTGTTGTTGAGGTATTTGGGAGCTTTGTTAGCCCTGCATTTGTGGGTGATACTCAGGGTTTTAAATAGAATTCTGGATGGGGAGCCAGTGGTGGTCTCTTCTGGTGTTAGAGATATGTTCGGATTTTTTGATGCCTAGAGCTGCTCTGAGGGCTTTGTTCTGCATGAGTTGAAGTTTGGCTATGTTGGCTTTGGAACTGCCAAGGAATAGGATATTACAATAGTCTAGCTTAGACAGTATGAGTGCTCTGGCTAGAGTAACACAGTTGTTGGCTGAGAGGAATTTACGGCTGAGGGAAATGAGTTTGGAGGTGTAGGAAGTGGACGAGGCTAGTGTGTTTACTTGTTTAGACATGGATAGTGTTGCATCTAAGTAGGCGCCAAGGGTCTTGACTTGTTTAAGAACAGGGATTATGGTTCCATCGATGGCGAATAATTTGAAAGCGGGCTCAAGGGTGTTGATTTCGCTGGAGGAGCCTAGTATGAGGAGCTCGGTTTTGTCATCGTTGAGACAAAGGCTGTTATTAGCCATCCAGTTTTGGATGTGCGAGTAGATTTGGTTAACCAGGAGGGAGTCTTGTTCATGATTGCCTGAGAGAGGAATGAGGATTTGGGTGTCATCGGCGAAGTTGGTATAGATGACACCCATGGTATCCAACGCTGCAAATAATAGCTTGGTGTAGGCATTATACAGGGTGGGGGATAGGCAGGAACCTTGCGGCACACCTGCAGGGACTGGCACTGGGTCTGCTGATTCTTTGCCGATGGATACTCTGGAAGTCCTATCAGCCAAGAATGATTTGATCCAGTTGGTAGCGTTCTGAGCTAGGTTGAAATTGTTTGCTAGAGTGTTACAGAGTTTATCGTGGTCAACCAGATCGAAGGCCGCTGAGAGGTCCAGGAGCATAAGTAGACAGAGTTTACCTGCTTCTCTAGTGGCATCCATTTGGATCTTCAGATCAAGGAGGGCTGTCTCTGTGCTATGGTTGGGACGGAATCCTGGCTGGCGGTCTCCTAGTAATTGATGTTGTTCCAAATGGTTCTGAATTTGGCAGTAGGCTATTTTGTCAATTATTTTTAGGAGAAATGGGAACGTTGTAATAGGTCGGTAATTAGTGGGTATTGTTTGATCCAGGGATAATTTTTTTAGAAGTGGTGTCACCCAAGCTTTTTTAATACTGGTGGGGACTGTGTTTGTGAGGAAAGAGGCATTGATGAATTCGGTGATGATAGGTGTGAGGGCACATAGTTTCACTAGGTGGGAGGGGAATTAGTCTTCTTTACAGTTGGAAGCTTTGAGTTTCATTATGGTGTCAAATACTCCTTTGTTAGTCACTGATGTGAATTGAAATGGGGGGCCAGTAGTGGCATTAGATGTGGTCATTGATATGGTGGGTGGAGTTTTGTCAGCTAAGAGCGTTTTTTTACTATCGATTTTATTTTGCAGTAGGAGGATTTTCGATGAGTGCGTTTTGAATAGTGGTGCACCAGTCTTTGCTAGCGTTAGAAGGCGCTGAGGTTTGACAGGGGTTTTCGAGCTCTCTAAGGATGGTAAACAGTCCTTTGCTGTCTGAGGACGCATTAGTAATGCGGAGGTTGAGGGCGTTGGCTTTTTGGGCGATTATTGCTGATTTATAAGTTTTGTTGGCTTCAGCGAAGGCTAATGCCGATTCTGGGGTATTGTTTTTCTTATGGAGGTGTTCAAGTGATCTTTTTGTGCGTCTTAAGGCTACAAGTTCCTCATTAAACCAAAAACAGGAGCGTTTGTCCGGTCTACGGGGTTTTAGTGGTGATGGGAGCAAGTAGATCAATAGTTTGGGTAAGGCATTGTTGGTATTGTTCTGCTAGATAGGAAGGGTTGTTGGTGCCTAGAGCCGTATGGGCAAGGGCAGCACTCAGGGCTGGAGTGAGTTTGTTGGAAGAGAGCTTTTTGATATTTCTAGTTTCGAAGGTTTCTGGTTTTTTAGGGGTGATGTGCTCTGTACTGGCATTGTCTATAGTGAAGTTAATTACATAGTGATCTGACCAATTGACTGGGAGGATGGAGTCAATGGTGACTAGAGAGTTAAGAGTGAGAAGCCAGTCTAAGGTTCTTCCTTTTGAGTGGGTGGGTTTATCTATCAGTTGTACGAAGTTCATTTCTGACATGACTGTATAGAATGTAGATGCTTCTGAGTCCAGGGGGTCATTGTATCCTAGGTTAAAGTCACCGAGGACTATGCATTTAGTTTTAGGCTTGATGAGGGGCGTTAGGAGTAGTGGGATGTCCAAGTCGGGGTGGGTATTTTTATTGGGTGATCTGTACACCACTAGTAAATTAGTAGTGGTTTTGGGGTTGGAAGTATACTTAACTAGTAGGAGTTCATAAACTTGTATCTGTTCTATTGGGCAAGGTCTGATTTCCAGAGTGGTTTTGGCTATTATGGCAACTCCACCTCCTTGGGTATTTGTTCTGTCTGTTCTAAGGATGCTGAATCCTGGTGCAATGGCAAGGGCTAGAAATGGTCCTGCTGCTGGGTAAAGCCAGGTTTCAGTGACCACCAGCATATCAAGGTGATGATCCTCAATGAGGTCATGGATATCTATAGCATGGGCACCTAGTGAGCGGGCATTGATGAGTGCACTTTTGAGGGTTGAGGTAGGGGCAGGGGGTGGGTGTGTTACCTGAACTGGGGGAAGAATCAGTGGTTTTGTTATTGGTTTGGTGTTGGAGTGGTGCGTTGTGGAGGCTTTTTTGTTGGAAATTAGTGGGCGTGGTGTTTAATTTGGTCGGTGTATTGGGTGTGGTGGTGATTGAGGTAGCTCGTAGGGACATTTTAGTTCTAGACATGAGTCTGTTGAGTCTTTCAATACCCAGGATGGGTGTGGTCCTATCATTAATGCTAATAGGTGTGGTGTGTTTGTATATAGACGGGTTGGGACTAAGGCTAGGGATGTCTGAGGTTGCTACATTCTTGATGGTGGTGGGTGTAATGTGGGATTGAGGAAATGGTATGGGGAAAAGGGGGTGTGTGGGGAGGAAAGGGGTGGGGCAGGGGATGGGGAAGTGGCATGGACAGCCTAGTCTAGCTAATCCTTCGCCAACCTTGATGAAATGTCCTCTGGTGCATGGTGTAGCATTAGGGACTATACAAAAAGGGAACATGATACTGGTGAGGAGCGCCAGCATTATATTGGTGGGGGCTGAGTGGGCAGAGATAGAGTTCAATGAACTATTTAGGCACAAGGGCTGGGTGCAATAATCCAGCGCAGGCAGGCAATGCACTAATGTAGTCACAGCATCAGCCTGGGTAGCTAGTAGGGTGCACAGGCAATGAGTCACCTAAATTCGATTTTTTCAAGCAGGGCACAAACGCATAGGTCAATAACAGGATGCACAGGCAATGGGTCACCAAAATTCGATTTTAGCAATCAAAGCGCAAAGGCATAGGTCGCTAGCAGGGTGCACAGGCATGGGTCACCTAAATTCGATTTTTTCAAACAGGGCACAAAAGCATAGGTCACTAGCAGGGTGCACAGGCAATGGGTCACCTAAATTCGATTTTTTCAAGCAGGGCACAAAAGCATAGGTCACTAGCAGGGTGCACAGGCAATGGGTCACCTGAATTCGATTTTTTCACACTGGGCACAAAAGCATAGGTCACTAGCAGGGTGCACAGGCAATGGGTCACCTAAATTCGATTTTAGTTAGTATAGTGAGAAATAGCATTATATTACGATCCGAGGATCATACTTTACTAGGGGAGTGACTATGTGTGGGTACACAGAGGTATGGAGTTCCACATAGTCTTGAGGCGTAGGCAGAGAAGGCTGGTTTTCGGGTCCTTTCCTTTTTGCAGTGGCAGATTTCAAGTCTGCATGTGTCCTGGCTACTGGTGGTGCTTTGTCCGCCAGAGACGCAGAGTTTCTCTACAAGGTAGCTGGGTGTCTTGAGGGCAACCGGCTTATAGATGATGCAGTAAGACTTTAAGGTGATTAGTGCGTGGAGTGTGTCAGTCAGTGAAAGTCGATGAGGGCCTGCGTGACGTGGTCGTATTAGCGTAGACTCTTGATATGGCGTGCGGCTGCATTTAGGACACTTCTCAGGGGCACAATGGAGGATGACAGGAGGTCTTCAAGGGGTGCTGTGCCCCCATCCAGGTGGGATAGGACCAGTGCTCAATGTGGAACTGTTAGGGAGAATTCTCTGTTTAGGCTGAATTTCCTAACCTAGCGAGTCCCCCAGCAGCTTTGCTGGATTTCTGGAGTTTGTTTTTTTTCTCCTGCCAAGAGTGAGTCTCTTTTCTTCACACTCTTGGACATGATTTGAGGGGTTCCTTTGACTGTTAATGTGTTTTATGGGCTATGGAGTATTTTACTCCATAGGGTCTCATGTGTTTTTACTATGTGTGTTACACAGCACCCTCAGTGCAGTGACACAGGGGTGTCATAGTGAAACCCTACCATAGACTCCATACCCTGGGACTGACTACTGTCTCCCAGGGCATGTCAAGTCACCATTGGCTTTAATAGTCCCAAATTATGAACAGAAACCAGTACAAACCATCATATTGTGGACGTACTGGTCGGGGCAATTCGATTGCCCTGGGGTCTGTTAGTCGAGGGGGTCCCTCCGTCCCCCCTGATCGAGTTTTGGCTGGTGGCAGTGGATACTAATTTATATATTCGACTGCAAATATTTCTCTATGGGATTTTCCCATTGTTCGAGGCTACCAACTTTAATTATTTAATTCTCATAGCCTCTTACATACCGCCGGTTTATTTATTTAATATTAATTCGCCGGTTGGTATTTTTTTGCCAGAACTCGATTCTAAAATGGCGTTTGTGTTCTCTTCTGTGACTCCAACCCAATTCGAGCCCTTTGTTCCACTTTTTGGCGGGCTTCTCCACAGAAGCCTCCAAAAGTGGTGCCACTCTGTCTGGGTACCACAGGGGGATTGGGAGGGGGTTTAGGCACCCTGGACTGAGTTACCTTGGTAACCCAAGTGGCAGTCTTGTGTGATTGGCCCAAGTGGTGAGCCGGCCGGCTCCCCACTTAGCATGTTTTGATTGACAGCTAGGCTGAGTGAATGGGGGTGTGCTGCATAAAAGCAGGGCTTTTGGGACTGGAACTTTAGAAGTCGCCACAGGACCTGAGAATCCGACGAGGGAGAAGCTGAGCCGACCTGCTACGACGACACCACCGGTGGAGCCCTGCGGAACCAACTCACCACTTCCCAACGACAGAGAAGATCTCCCGGCTGGGGAGTCTTCTTCCCCTGACTGGTGGGCACAACCAGTTTACCTTCTTTTCCTCGCATCCCAGGATGTCTTGTGGTCGAATTGCCCGTGCCAAGCACCCCGGCAACCGGATAGCCACTTACCACTGGACCGCGAATAAAAGGACTGCTCCTTTTAACTGAGAACTCCGCGGCTGGTTTCTTCCCTGGCAGTGCAACGGACTCCTGTCTTCCTCCCCGACGAGATCCTCTCTTCCCCCGGATGAAGCACTGACTTGCATCCGCTGCCCGGAACAACTGCACCCGCTGGAGTATTCTCACCACTTTAAGGTACTGTGTCCGCCAGGCCTCCCTTTCTAAAGATTGCTACAAGGTAATAATAATTCCTTAACCTTCTGGACTGGACTGGGCTGGCCGCCTTGACCATCTAACTGGTCCCTTTCTTTTGGTCCAACTCTTTCTGAACTGATTTCAAGACTTTTGGGCACTTTGAACCGTGTGACCTTGGACACATTTCGACCGGAGCCACTTACAGCGTATCCGGCTTTCTGAACTCTAACTTCACGGTTTGATTCTGCCTTCCTCTCTTGCTGTGTTCTTGTGAAAGTGTTGGGATCTGTTTCAATTTATACTCTGCCTTTCTCTCCCTTTTAAACCAAATTATTAGAGTGCCATCTGCGTTAAGCGCTCACCGCTGTCTGAAAATAAGTGGGACTTTACTTAAGACTTGTCTAATATTCTTTTAAGGGAGTGTAAATCTTTTAGTGACCATGTTTTTGAACTGCTTAATATTAGTGCCTGTGTGTTTTATTAGATGTGGTTTTAAATAAATAATGATATCTCTTTTACACCAAGTTCTGGTCAGTGTTTGCTTGTTCTACTGTGTTCTTTTGACCTATTGTGAATACTCTGTATACTGCCTAACTCTTCTTGAGGGAAGTCTGATTGCTCAGCCACAGCTACCAAGTGAATCTGTGTGGTACAGATTGCTTGTCACGATGCCCGCTCCCGGGGAACCGGCTCAGGCCCTGCGTCCCCGAAAGCGGACATCAAGTCCCCGGGGAAGGTCCCAGCAACCCCTTATAGGGGCCCTTTGGACAGCGTCCTAGCGCCTATGGCGCCAGGCTCATAGAAAACGTCAGTCCTGGCGCCATAGGCGCCAGGCTCATTATGAAAGTGTTTGGGTGCACTTACCTGATGCAGACCATGCTGCAGAACCCCGGCCTCCTTGAGGCCTGAAAGGAACTACTTTACCTGTGGGACTCATTTACCACCCGGGCGTGGTCGGGGAAGGATACATACCTGATTGGAGGAAGGACACATTCTAGGAACTTCTTCCAAGGCTATTTAAACCACACCCGATCAGCTACACGTGCTTCGCGTTGTTCTGCATCTATCAGCTGGACGCTCACCGTGTCTGCTCCTGCATCTTGACTTCTGCCACACCTGCCAGCATACTGAATCACCTGCAAAGGGAGGGAACAAGAGAACAGAAGAAGGAAAAGGCCTCACCTGCTAAATCTGCATCCCAGAGACATTTCGCTGACAATCCTGAAAAGGAAGACATTTATTTTTAAAAGCACATCGCATCGATCGCTGCAGCGCCGCATTCTACTCCCCTTTACAGGGCGCCTCCATGTTCAGCAGCGACCATCCGGATTTGCAGTCGCGCCCCCGCCCCTAGGGGGAAAAAGACAAGAACAAAGGTGAGAGAAAGAAGGGAAAAGGGAAGCTAAAACTCCATGCCAAGACTTACCTGTTGGGTCATTCCCTTTTCATTTCGGGTCCGCGCCGCATCCAGGCATTTTCGGACCCCGGCCCCTAAGGGGAAAAAGACATCAGCGTTAATGAGTGAATGAAAAGACATTACCAAAACACTCATTAAAGACTTACCTGATTTCCACAAGGATTTCACCGCTCACCTCGGGTCGGTGCCTGTTCCGCGGCATTCCGTACCCCGGCCCCTATGGGGAAAAAGACACTAGCATTAGAACATTAATGCATGGACACAAGGGGAACCACTTATAGAAAAACGTACCTGGAAGCCAAGCAAGTTTAGTTCTCACCCATCCGAAAAATCCAGTGACGTAACTGGATACCAACGCGCCCCTGCATCAGAAGCAGGATGGAGAGCTCGTCCTTCCAGACCCTAAGGTGAGACGCTACGGGGAAGCACAGAAGGGTTTTGAGGAGGGTGAGAGGGGTAAGTGGGAGGCCGATTGCATTACCCCGCAGATAGTTAACCCCCTATTCTCACCTACAGAAGTATACTTCTGCGAGTCAGACAAGCGGGATCTGGGGCTCGGTCCAGTCCGTCTTCCGAACCCTGCGCATCACCTTAGACGAGGTCACAGCAGCGCGAACCAGGCCAGCGCCCCCGTGGGAGTCAGGTGAGCGTTACACTGCTACCAAGTGGGTTTACTGCCAAACACCTGTAGTCTTAAATCTTTTGCAGTGGTCCCAGAGGGAACTGCACAGGTTTCTGCCTAACAGGAACCCGAGGGACTTAGGGCAGGAGGTGAGCTTGGGTGTGACGCCCTCACAGATCATGGTTGTTAGCCAGGTCTGTAAGTCTGGGTGTTCAGTGTTGTTGGTGAGGAGTAGGAATTCGGTCTTGGAAGGTTTGAATTTCAATTATGCACTGGATATCCAAGATTGGATCAGAGAGAAGCAGGTTTGGAGCCTATGAATTTCCTTGATGGAGTCAGTCGATCTTGAGGTATATCAGCGTGTCGTCGCCGTATTGGTGGATGTGAATGGTGTGTAGGGTTAGGAGGGCTCCCAGCAGCTCCATGTATAGATTGAAGATCACTGGGGAGAGGATTGTACCCTGCGGGACTCCACAGGTGACGGGTAGCATCAGCGGTCTACAGGAGTCAATCTAAACAAACTGCTTGCAGTTGGCGAGATATGTCTTGAACCGCTAGTAGGCAGAATTGCATGCAGTACCCTCTGGGACCACCATATACAATTAGGACTACAGGTGTAAGCAAAACCAACCTTTAGTATAAGTCTGTACTACACAGTTTGTGGTAGCGAGCTGAGCAGCAAGGCTTATCTCAAGAGGGAATGTGAGCAGTAAAAGAGGTTACACAGAGGTCTTACAATCACAGAGATTCAAGTAGATACTTACACTCAAGGCTTCTTGGTAAAACACTTATTAATTTATTACACAATCATTTAGAAAATATTCACTAGAAGGAGGCAACTTAATATTATACACAAACACACTTCAATACCAAACCAATACGTTTCTGAACAAATTAGGCTCCCCTGAAATAGGAGCAAAATGGCATTTCAGTTATGGGAGTAAAAAGGCACAAGTTAGCAGAATAGATCACAAATACTTTCTTAGGCAGTGCAAATAGTTACAGTTCACTAGAGGACTCGATTCAGTTCAATAGGCCTAGGCAAGAGTTAATGGACTAGTGTCTTGGATAGGAAAGAGCAGTTCTTGAAGTAAACTGTAAAGTCTTTGCAAAAGTTCTCAGAAGTAGTTTGTACGAAAAAGAATCATATGTTAGGTCACAAGCTGATTAGGCCTGCAAGTTGGGAAAGTTCTGCGAACTTTCACCGCAAGAGGTAAGTTCTCTCAATCGGGTTGGCACAGTACCCTAATATGAAGAACATGATGCAGCAGAAGACGTTGGTTCCTGGCAGTTCCTGCAGTTCTCACTGTTCCTGAGCCTCAGTCGTGGGGACAAGAGAGAGGACATTGGGGGACTCCTGCACTTCACAGGATCAATCGAAAAATGTTAGAGTCACTTCAGTTCCAGTAGCTGTAAATAGAGCACACAAGCTGGTGTCCTTCCCCCTGGTTAATCCTAACCAGCTCAGAGAATGGTATCCAGGTGGCTTACAAGTTGATTGGTCCCACCAACTCAAAGGGAGAAGTCGTCCTTGAAGGGGATTCTCAGTCGAGATGAACTTGGCAATTCGGTCCTGCATCAGGCTTCACCGGGCAAACCAACGGTCCAGGAGTTGCAGCAGCCTTCCTCTTCCAGCTCGTCTTCGGTTCTTTCGTTCCAGTGGTCGACTCTGCTTTCCAGTCCAAGAGACTCGCCTTTTGAACCGTTTTCTCGCTTTCATTCCAGCCTAGCTGCCATTAACCCAGCAGGGTGGCTGTCCTTGCCGGACAGTCAGCAGCCAATCACGCCAGACGGTTTATAGTCAAAGTCGAAAGTCATAATGTTGAAAGTCAAAATGTCTAAAAATTAAAGTCGAAATAAAATTGTCGAATTTCTTTTTTTATTTGCTTTTTGTCCGAAATGGGGGGTTCACCCAAACCCCCCCCCCCCAACACCCCGTTTTTGTAATTTTCTTTCGTTTTACCACTTTTTTTTTACTCCCGGAACCCAAAAAAACAAATAAAAAAATAAAACATTTGACATATTTTTTTTGACATTATGTTTTAGACATTTTTGTAATTCAAAATGTTTTCGACATTATGACTGCACACCATGCCAGAGTGCATTTGGGTCTTCTAGGAGACTAAGCACAGGGAGTTTCGAGCACCTCCCTCACTTCCTGCCCACCCCAGACACTCAGAGACTTCAGTCCTGAAGCCCGCCAAAGGCATAGAAACAAAGGGACCAAACCAAGTTTGGCGCGCAGAGACAAACACTAGAAGGACCTTTCCAAAAAGAAATGGTGAAAAAAGGAAGACCAGACCTGTTTAAACAAAGGGGCTTAAGGCGCCATCTTGAAAAACATGGCTCCCACGATTTTTAGCTACCGGCGTTCGCAGTCGGGAAAAATCCTGGTAGTTCGTTGTAAAACCACTGCCACCAGCCATTTCGATAGAAAAGGGTAGCATTTGACTGCTACATACGTTTCTAGACACAGGGGATACTAGGTAACCCCTCCAGCACTCTATAGGAAGATACAGACTAGTAAAGTCAATTTAACTTTACATTCTATGGGAAACAGTAGTTGATCCCAGAGAAGGTATTTAAACCTTTGGGAAGTCTAAAAGACATCCCTGTGTCACTGCACGGAGGGTGCTGTGTAACACATGAAAAGATGCCTATGGAGTTATTTTACAACTCCACAATCAAAGAACACAAGACTAAAACATATATTAAAATATATAAAAGAGTGGGAAAAAAGGCTCACACTCTTTCCAGGTAAAACAATCAAGTCCTCAAAATCCAGCAAAGTTGCTGGGCGTCTCCAATGTGAAGGGAATTAGCACATTTATGAGAATTCTCCCTAACACAAGCGTAGGACAAGGTACCGATTCCCTTCGCCGATGTAGGGTGTCCGTAAGTGCCTGGTGGTTTACTGTGTCAAAAGCGGACGAGAGATTTAGAAGAACCATGAGGCAGGTGTGGCCTTCAAGGATGTTGAGGGCGTCAACCACCTGTAAGGTTGCTGTCTCCGTGCTGCATCTGGGTCTGAATACAGATTGGTAGGTAGGTTTGGAGGAGATTGTTGGTGTCAAGGTGTTGCTGCAGTTGTGTTGTGTGCAGTGACTGCTTTCTTGATCTTAACTAGGAGAGGGAAGATGGGTGATGGGGTGATAGTTACCTAGGTTATCGGGATCCAGAGTGGGTTTCTTTAGTAGAGGGAGGATTCGTCCTGTTTTTAGGGTTGATGGGAAGGTGCCTTGAGTTATGGAGCTGTTAATGATCTCCGGGTAGGGAAGTAGAGCTTCTGCTGGGATGTTCTTGAGGATGGATGCTGGGAAGTTGTCAACTGTATATGATGTGGCTTTGAGGGCATCCATGGCTTCTACCAGTTCTTCTGTCGACAGGGTCTTGAATGGTTTCCAAGGTGTGGAGATTTTGCGAGGGGGACGTGAGGTGGCTCTCTGGATGCAGAGCTGGTGTCTATGTGCTGGTGAATCTTGCTGATTTTATCAAAGGTGTTGATGGCAGTGGATCTTTCGATTGTGGTATGGCAGGGTTGGGTAGCGTGTTGACACACTGCTTGTCCGCTTTGAAGAGGGCTCTGCTTTTGTTGTCGGCTTCGCCTATGGAATTCTCATAGGAGGCCATGGTTGTGTTGATTAGTTGTCAGCGGGTTGCTCAGAGTTCCTTGAGGAGCGCCAGGTCGGATGCAGTCCTGGAGCAGCGCTAGGTTTTCTCTTGTTTCCTGATCACTCTTTTGCTGAGGTTGAGTTCTTGTACATGTGTGCTGACCGTTTCGGTTTGCAGGTGCGTTGTTTTAGAGGCGAGCGCTGGTTGATGGAGGCTGAAAGGGTGGCATTGAGTTCTTCCATTAGAGAGTCGCAGTTTGGTGGAATGTGTTCGGTACATGTAAAGTGTAGGCTGGCAAGGTCTTCTGTGAGGGCTTCCAATGGAAGTTCTTGAAGGACCTGAACGTTTGTCTCCTGGGTTTCTGCTGTAAGTGCTTATCTGGAGTGGTGTGCTGGATGTTGAAAGGCACGGATAGGTGATCAGACCAGTCAAACTGGAGAGGAGAGCTGTAGTAGAGGGAAGACAGTGCAGTGATGATTAGGTCAGGGATGTTACGTCCTGCGTGTGTTGGGTCTTTTGTGTGCTGGCTGAGGGTGTTGTGAAGGCTGAGGGGAGTTTCCTTCATCGGTTTGGTGGCCTTGTTGCTTGGAAGGTTGAAGTCTCCTAGGAAGATGTTTGCGTGCATGGGGGAGATGGTGGTGACCAGGTCAATGAATTTTCAAATGAAGGCAGTATTGGCTTTGGGTGGTCTGTAGATGGACAGTGACCGTCAGTCGGGGAGAGCAGGAAGTGACAGGAAAGGACTTCGAAGGAGCCAATGTTGTCAACGTCAAATCTGGTACAGGGCCACAAGGTCTTGTGTATTATGAGTGCAAGGCCTCCACCTGTCTTGTTATGCCAGCCTCTCTGTTGAATGCTGTAGCCATCAGGGTCTAGGATGTGGGTGAGGTGGGTGTCAGCCAGGTGATGAAGATGGCGTCAAGGTGATGTGTAGTGATGAGGTTGGCGATGTCTGCTGCATGGGTGATAGCTGAGCAGACGTTGGCGAGCATCAACTTCCGTGTTGTGGATGATGAAGGGGTGTTGATGGGCTTGAGGCTGATGTGGGTGAGGATGCTGTAGTGTGAAGTCTGTGTCTTAGAGGAAGGCGTTGGCGTTGCCTGGTGATTACCTGCATGGATGGTGGGAGAAAACACCTCTCAGCAAGTGCTAACCTGTTGTCTGAGCAGGGTTTTGGGCCCTGGGTCCTGTCGGTCCAAACAGGAATTACCCTTTTCTTCGTCTGCCCTTCACTTGGGACACCCGGGCGAGTGACACCCTTGATCTAAGAGTTAAGAGCAGAAAGGAAGAGGCAGGGCTAAGAAGGTGGGTGGGGCTTACGCCAGGTGATCGAGATCCACTTGCACCTACTCACCAACTGCCACTTCATGGCATTATGTGACTTTATTGCATTATGCAGTAATATGCAAAAGTGCACAAGTCAAAAACACGGTAGAAAAATATCTGCTGCCACCAGTGCACCTTCGACATTCTAACTAACCACAAAGTTAAAAAAGAAAAGGTGATACGGATACAAAGTATTCTAACCACACTTCCCTTTAAGGAGATGTGTGCGGCTTTAAAAATGCAAGAAATCCATAAAGAGACATACAGGCTCATCACGGGTACGGCAGTGCAGTAAAAATCGGCAGTAACACTGCCACATTACCGCACTGCCTTACAACAAGCCAAAAGCTGGAGGAAAATCTGCCACTTCAGTGCCGAAAAGTCTATGGACTCCAATAAATGGGGACTAACACCGCCTACTACCACTTGTAATGCAGTGGCAAATCTGCCAGACCAAGTGGTGGTGACGGTATTTCAGTTTGTAGGTATTCCGACAGATATATGGCCGGAATACCGCCAAACTTGTAATGAGGCCCATAGTCTTTCAGTATGATGGACTTAGGGACTGATCAGTTTCCCCAGAAGAATGAGCACAAAGCAACTAAAGCATCATGCTTTACTTGCCTCCAAATAGCCAGGTCAGAAAGCAAAGAATAGCAAAAAGAAAGGGTGTACCATAGAAGTCAATGGAAGGAAATCAGTAAAAGGAAACTCTTTCCTAACAAGGGGATAGGGAGAATTCCTATCAGCAATCTTTTACAAACCCATAGGGCAAGAGTGGTCCCATACAGGATGCTCGTACCTTCAGTAGACAATACGAGTAAGGCTTGATTGGGCAGAACAAAAAGAGAAACAAGGTAATGATAGAAGAGAAAGAAAAAGACAAGGACCAAAGGCAACTTGTGCGAAGGGGAACTTTAAACCATGTGACTCATTTGTTGAACACTTTCGTGGATGGATGCTCAGCATCACCAATAATTAGAATAAGGATTGGACAGGGTCCTTTTAGAGTACATCGATTACTTTGTTTCCTCCACCCCATTCCTTTCTCAACATGTACTCGGAGCGCCTTCTTTTGGTGTCCTACAGGAATAGGTGTGCCCCCCAACCAGGCAGCCTGGCCCTAAAAGAATAACGGAGTTGGAACATCTTCCTTTGAACTGTGGCATCCACTCAGAACAGCTGCACAATAGTTGCTCATTGCAGAGAAAAGAGAACCTCTAACTACTTTGAACGAGTCGGTCATTCTCGTCATCAAAATGCTTCCTGTGAGAAAGCCTTAAAATAGGCAGCATCTCATTCTTAGAGCAAATTACCCTATATCAAAACACACTCTGGTAACCAGGAAACGTCTGGTCCGGATAAGATACCAATGTTTCATCTACACACATGACCCCTTTATACTCACTCCTGAATAGTTCTATATCCTTAAGGCCGCTCCTCACTTATTTCGCAGTCCATTGTCTCTGGCAGCAAGTTCAAATACAGAGGATTGGGGACAATACTATTTTAGCAAGTTCAAATACATAGTATTGGGGACAATCCTAGTTTATGAAGTTGAAATACAGAGGATTTGGAACAATCCTATTTTAGCAAGTTGAAATACAGAGTATTGGGGACAATCCTATTTTAGCAAGTTCAAATACAGAGGATTGGGGACAATCCTATTTTAGCAAGTTGAAATACAGAGGATTGGGGACAATCCTATTTTAGCAAGTTGAAATACAGAGGATTGGGGACAATCCTATCTTGTTCCTTTCTACAGTTTAAAAACATTCGTGGATGGAAACACCATTTCTGTTTCCTTCATGATTCTGGCCCAACAATGTTACCAATTCTAGTCTCGGGAGGATAGCTCAGGGGCAACGTGCGCGCCTTGGAAACAAGATGACACAGAGCAACACAGGTTCGAACCCCGGGTCCGCGCTTAGTAACCTCTGGGTATTAAGCGCGTTATAAATAACCTATCATATCATATAATTTCCATTAAAACAAAAATCTTACAAAGTCCTGAACATAAAAGTCTAAATAACTTGACGAAAATGCGATTTAGCATCGAGTGATATCGCATTGTTGTGCTCAGAACCTAGTACCATACAATTCATCTCTCAGTTTTATAAAGCCTACTTGGCATATATCTATTATTTCTATTCATATATTTGCTATTCTAAATGGCAACACCTTAGCACAGATCTGCACATCAATATTACCGGAGAAGCTGGACAAAAACATTACTCTTCTCCTCTGGTTTTTCTTTGAGAAATTGGAGCAACCAGAGTTTTACGTAGAAGACTCACACTTGGGGCAACGGCACCAACTCTTATTACAGGCCTGAACTACACAAGTATGTTGGTAGCAATGGCTGAGCAACCAGGCTTATCTTAGGAGGGAGAAAGGCTGTAGTTGAGTACAAAGACCTTTGAGCACACCTCTAGTCAAGGAAACACTTATACACTGTAGCTTTATAAAAATAAGCCCTGAGAAGCAAAGGGCTGTATACTGTTTTGCTGGGCGCATGCTGGAATTTGGACATAATACTTTTCGGTCTGCACACGGACCATTGTGCGACCACTATGGAAAGGGAGCAGCTGACCCTTTAAGCATTTCATCTCAGCTCAGCTGTGTGGGCGGAGCACACTGACGTGCTGCCTGAAGTAGCAGAGCAGTCCGCCCTTGCGGCGCTAAGCCCTGAGAAGCGAAGGGCTGAATACTGTTTTGCTGTTTGTCGGAAGGGCGGTAGGCACAAGGAGACACTATTGTCGCATACCCGCCTGCCAGCCGTGAGTGGATTCCTGACGCGGCCACCTCACTCTAAGAGACCACGAGTGATGTCGCTGCCCATTTCAGAACTGAGGTAAGAGCATTGGCCTAACAGACTTGAGGGGAGAAGAAGGCATCTAAGTGGTGGGGGAAACGTATGAAAGTTGTGTTCCCCCATACTAGTACATAGCAGACACGAGGCCCTCAAAAAGCTACTCATCTTCTGCCTCAAAGATCATGGTTGGAGTATAAAAACTCATTAAAAAGGTATAAAATAAAAATAATTGTAATTTTTTTTTAAATCCCCTTGGAAGGGACAAAAAAGGCACGCAAAGTGGTGTACCTATGCCCTTCGCAGACAATTGGTGCATAGTAGATACCACACTGGGGCCACATTAATTAGAGAAAGTAGTGGACTGAGCGACCATAATTGCAAGTTAAGTGATATAATTCTTGCTCACAAAGGCAATTTGAAGTATTCAGGAAGCCAAGGAGCACAGGATGTGTAGACACACCAAATGTGCCAGAATGGGATGGGTCATACCTGGAACCCTTGGCCAAGTCAACCACAACAGAAACACCAAGGATATCTGAAATTGCATCTTCCTTGAACAAAACACCTATAACAACGAAGGCTCAGGTTCATAGAACCTCCCCACAAGCTGTTGAAGCTAAAGATGGTAAAACCACTCAAAAGGAAATATTGAACCAATGGCAACATGGATTGCAATACACAGTCACCACAAAAAATATTAATAAGAAAATTAAGGAACATTTTGGAAGAAGGAGAAACAAACGTCTGAATGATGCGAGTGGAGAAATCGTAGCAACATGGAATCTGCATACATCAGCAATGGAGGGTGGGGACTGTTCTATGAGAGAAGAGCAGTCCCTGAACATCCCCCTAAACGGACAGAACAGGAATGATAAGGAGACCCCAGATGCCCCCCTCTACAAAAGGAACTTAGGGAAATCCAAGAGATACAAGTTGACAAAAATATATCACCACAAGGGGAAGGCAGCATGAAAAGTCAACAACTAAACAATACCACACTGCAGGCCCTCAATTCTGTCCTGAACTCTTTAGTCTCAGTCTTCGAACTACTAAAAGGAGAAGTACAAGTGTAAGCAGGGATTCTACTCAAGTTATCAAACGAAGTGACCAAGACTGATTCCACTATAGTGGGATTAAATAATTTATTGAACACCACAATTATACCATTGGTGAACGACACTAGAATTGAAGTGAAAAAACGGGGCCCGGACATTTTAGCAATTCTCAACCATCTGACAGAAAGCAAAAGTGAAGAGATGAAAGCAAGAACTGATCTCGAGGAAATGCTAAAAGCCATGCAACCATCCATATCTACCAAGGATATGCATCGTATACAGCCTCCCGAAAGTACACAAACTTTCGACGACACTCCACTTTCAGAATCAGTGCTGGAAGAGTTTGTGAGGCTTGCCCAATTGGTAGAAGATCAATCAGAAACACCAGAAGAGATATCTGCAGAAAAGAAAAGAGGAATCCAAAATAGTTTCGGAGGACAAGGAGTTAATTTGGATTGAGGCAAGCAGTCAAAACTCTAAGAGGAGGAGAAAAACAGAAAAAAGCCGAAGGAATTAACAAAATGAAAGCGATACCCCAGACGACAAATAAAAAAAAGGGATAAAAACAAAGAATCAGAAAAACAATAAAACAAAAAACAGTGAGTTACACAAATTCCTGGTAAATATTACAACACCCCCTTCAATAAACAGAAATGAATCAGAAGAGAAATTATCAGGAGCCAATCAAGATGAGATTAAGCAAGCACGCATTTCAAAAAAACAAGAAAAGGGTATAGACAAGCAAAGAGCGACGCTACAGAAAAAATCAAAGTCGGGAAGTTTGAGTGTGGGCCTCCAGACACAAGTGCAAGAGAGAGACTGAGAACCCAAAAGCCAACAAAGAGAAAGTTGTAGAAAAAGAGGCAGATCCTCAGGCTTCAGCCCCTAAGAGCAGGAATCGAATCAGTGCTGGATCCATGGTCGGGCACCAGGGTCAACCCCTACAGCTAGCCCCAATTCGGGAGCAAAAAAGAACAGCTCAAGCAACACTGAATGCCCCAAGACAAGATATAGTTAAAGAAAAAACAGGAGTACTCCTAAAAATGGCACTGATCTTTGTAAATCTGAAACACCTAGTAAAACCTCTGTCGGCAATCTGCAGACAACAGATCCCACTTCGGTAAACACAAAAACAGGTGAAGGCAAACAATCTACCATCTCGGCGGCTGGAAACGGAGGGGGTGAATCAAGAGAGGTAGAGCATGACCAGGCCCGAAACATCCAACAGCAGGAAGAACCTGGAGACTTCGGTCACTCCAAACAAGAGCCCACCACTGGGTTTGAAATACCAAGATTATGGCTAAAAACCCCCCAAAAAAAACAATAAGAACTATACCTCATTGAGTATATGTGTGATTCTATCTAAGCTTAATAAAGTTAAAAGCCTTTTCCTATTTTCCACCAAAGATATAGAATATGTGAAATTTCCAGATCGCAAAGACTCCTTCATGGTAGAGACAGGCGTCTGCTCGGAAAAAGCCTACTTAGCCATATTAATGGCCACAAGAGACATAGAACAACAAGGTCTACAAATATCAAGGGTGCCATTTGAATCAAATATGGAAGAACCAGCACAGGGATGTGATTCAGGAAGAGATGGCTTACAAAGAAATGGGAGAGGACCGGCTGGTCCGAGACAGGATGACCAAAAAACAAAAATGATGAACAAGCAGAGTCATCACAAGAAAAGGTAATAGCGGCCCTCCAGGAGATACTAAGCCAGATCCTCCGGAACTTGGGCTTAGGGCCACAACAACTTTAGTAGGTAAGGCCTCAATTCAACAAGCTGGAACACACGAGGTTCAAATATACTGAGAGTGCGGAAAACAAGGGACCATCTGTTAAAGGAAATGGACATTCACATGTTCCAGGAGACCTGGCTGGTAAATCCTATAATAATAGAAGGGTTTACAATACACTGTCTACCAGCCTGTCAAAAGTCTAAGGGAAGGCCGGCCGGAGGTCTGCTTGTGGCAGTCAGAAATCGTATCATGAAGAACTGGACCCTCTTCTATAAAAATGAACTTGGAATCCTGGCATGTAAAACCCAATTGAACATAAGTATACATAACCCAGTGGTAATAATAATGAATGTCTACTAGAATCCTGCCTCCTCTGAACTTCAAATATTCCTTATTGAGTTGGCTGCTCTGCTGACAAACATCAAGTTAGAACAAGGGGGAGCACAAATTATAATAGCTGGGGATTTCAACACCGAATGTATCCAAACAACAAAGAAGAGGATATCCAAAAGAGGAAGACTGGGACCTCAGGAAAATAAGTGAGAAATTTGAAGGCAAAAAGTCTATAAGTCAAACCTGGCAGAGAGGAAGCTCCTCGTCTATTATAGACTATATATTTGTCAGCCAGGGTCTCCTCCCTCATTCGTCTAACCTGAGGGTGAAACGAGACCAAGGAAGCGATCACTCTAGACTAGAATTATCACTGGAAGACCTAATTATGGTTCCTCAGATGATGCATAGTCAGAAAATGATAGGAAAAATGGAAGACTAAAATTGGTAAAATATGGGTTTGGTGGTCAGGAACTCAACAGAAAATTAAATAAAGCTTCACATTTCAGAATGCAGGACAACTGTCGTCCAGGCAAGTTTGCAAATTTCATCTGGTCTATGGTTCCACCAAAAACACCAAAAATGTATTGTACACAAAAACACATGCATGTCTTTGATGAAAATACATGGATCAAGAAGCGGGAACTTAGAAGACAGCTACGCTGGCTGAAGTCTTGTAATATAAATGAAGAAATCTATAATCAAGAAATTAAAGAAGTCAAAAATAAATATAGGCACTGGTCAAAAAAACAAAATGATATGACTGTAAAAAGACGGGAAACCAATGTTACAACTACTGGCTGAAACTAACTCAAAAAGTTTCTGGGCCGTAATGGGCAACTTAGACTTGCAATCAAACAGCTGCTTATGTAATTTAGTACCGGAAGAGGTGTGGGTCAAGTATCTTACGGAATCCTTTAAGAAACCAATAGGAGAGGAAGAACACTGAATACCAGTTATAGATTGGAAACGAAGGATAACGGAGGATGAGATCGAAGAGACAATAATTGTTCAACCTCCAAAGCAGCCGGGACGTAATGTCCGGACACCGGGCCAAATGGCCTAATGTATCAGGTCCTTAAGAATGACACAGATTTATGGGTCAAGCAATTAAAGCAGCTATTTGAAGAGATTCTGCAGATTAAAAAATTCCCCCCTCATCGAAAACAGCTCTAATAATACCACTCTTTAAGGGGGGTGACAGGATCAGACCAGAGAACCATCGCCTGAACGCCCTCCTGGACATCGAGAGCAAAATGTTTATGAAATTGCTGTTAAGCGAACTTAACATCTGGGTTGAGCATGAGGAGGTACTATCACGCTTCAGAACAGGTTTCAGGCGTGGCCTATCAACATCAATAAATGGCCTGACCCTAAATATGATAAGCGAGCCAGCAAGAGAAAAAGGGGGCTCGCCAGTATATAGCGCATGGATAGATTTAAACAAAGCTTTCGATCAGACAGACAGGGCGAAGCTCTGGGCCAAACTAAGGGCAAGAGGGATACCAGAAACTTTACTATCAATTCTGATGGACTTAGAGGGACTACGGTCAGGGTTCGGCTGGATGAACAAGGCCACCTTTCAGAGTCAATACATGTGGAGAGGTGGGTAATAAGGCAAGGTTGTCTAGGTTCGCCCCTAATCTTCAACCTATTTCTTTCGGACCTGAGAGAGTTCCTAGAGTCATCTGCACTGGCCAGCCCTGAAGTAAATGGGAGGAAAATATTCTGGATGGCATATGCGGACAATATCGTCCTCCTGGATAAGACGGCAATAGGGCTGCAAAGACAGCTCACAAAACTAGAAGAATATGCTACTGTAAATGGACTAGCAATAAACCCAGGGAAATCAAAATTCTTGGTTTTCAAGCATCCGCTGAAAAAAAATCAAATTTAAGAACTGGGTCCTGAATGGGCAGAGTATCCCACGAGTGGAGGAATTAATTTACCTGGGGTACAAGATCGTTGCACACTCTACAGAAATGAAAATGGAGATGGACATCTTAAGCAAGATGCAAAAATTGCTCCCGCATTTGAAAAAAATCAAAAACAAATATTGCAAATTTTTAATTTTGCCAATGATTAAGTACTACAAGATGAAAGTAGTTCCTATCTGGCTTTATGGCCTGGAAGCCAAACCACATCTTTGGAACCAAAACTTGTCAAAAATTAAAGGCAGGCTATGGAAAGAGGCTCACAACCTACCATCTGTCACGGAGTTCCCCCCTTCTAACCTGAGTCCGATCTTTGCTGGATTTCTTGGTCGATGCCTTCTTGCGGACGGATCGGGTCTTGAATAAGGCTGCACGAGTCTCTTCCGACTCCAGCGTGCGTTCAAAGTTCCGGGATGCAACGATCCAGGAATCCGGGAAATGTAGAAAGTGCACTACTCAGCACACGAGTCCAGGGAGTTAGAAAGAAAGGAGAGGGACTAGGAATGGAGTTAGTAGGGACAGAATCAGGGAAGCAATACCGCAAGCTATGGAGCACACGTCTGGTCGCTACTTCGCAATAGCATTGAGACGCGCGGAGCCGCGGTCTATTAATAGAACACGCTATGTCCAACGTGTAGAGCGAGGAAGCTGTTTCACGCTGGACGGCCATGTTGGGAGTACCAGGGAGTGCAAGCCCCGTTGAGAGAAGGACCAGGAAGTCCAAAAGGGGCGCGTTCTGTAGGTCATGACACCATCAAGTACCCCAGGATGGCACTTGCGATTCGAACTGGGCCTTAACTCACTGGAATGCCGGGCAGAGTGGAAGTTGGTTTCATTATACAGAGAGATTATAACACCCAGACCAAAATCTCTATATGAACACCTTAAAAAAATGACAATCCACTCCAAATCTAAACTTCTTTGTAAACTAGAACTAAAGACAAAAACTCTAATGGCAAACACTCAATTAGACACACAAACGCTTGCTATGACTCCACAAAAAATAAAGAGAAATCTGGAACAGCTAGATTGGATAGAGACGATTTCAAAACTGCGGAACTCAACACCAAAGAACACCTTCCTAGTAGTGGACAAAAAATTGTGTTCACTACCTCGATATTTGGAGAAGTACCCAGACCCCAAGGCGAGGGATAGCTTTCTAAGAATCAGATTGAATATATTACCCACAGGGGAAATATTGGAAATTCGACGACAGGGTGAGAATGCCATTCCACTCCAAATATGTACTATTCCACGAAATCAGTCTCTTTTTCACCTACTTATGGAGTGCGAAAGGACTTTGAACCTGAGACTCAATACATTTTAGAGATTTGTTATGAATGAGGAGAGAATTGAATCAGAACATCCCTGAAACAGAATGATTTCAGGCTATGAAACTCTTCTTACCAGGGCAGTGGTTGAAACACTAAGAACTATGCCTTTTAAAATAGCACACTGGCTATTGATGCACATTGACCCCTATAATCATCATCTGAAACCACATCTTTCATGTATAGGTCTTCTGCACATATTTTAATTTATTTTGATTTTAATTTGCATTCAGAAATGGAAAATGGTAACATTTTACTCACTTCATTTTGTAAAGGTTTTAAATGTTTTATAAAACAAATACAAATAAAAAAAGATATATATATATATATAAAAAAAATATATGCTTATTTATTATATAGACTAGGCAATGTTAACTTCAAAGTAATTCAGGCAAGTAAAAACAGTTCACAAAGATAGCTATTTACACAAGATATTTGATGTAACAATACTCATTTCCAACAGTCGACCTTTAGATGATAATCTGGTAAGTGCAAGAGTAGTTTCTGGTTAGCAAATCATACATTTAACAAACATTCACAGAATTAGCAATACTGAGGGGTTAACAACTCTAAGCAAGCCTTATATTTAGAAGTCCAACCCTATCTGGGGAATGCACGTGTCAAAAGTCAGATGGGGAAATGGGGGTGGGAGGGCCAGTAACCCTTGGGTGGCAGAACAAAGGAAGGTAGATTCTGTCAAAGTAGTCAAATGCTTAGGTGATGCTTTTCGTAGAAATTAACACATTTTGATTCAAAGGGTTCAAGCGAGGCCACCTGAAGGATTTCAGGCCCTAGGACAGCTGTCCTTGGGCACAGGAGAACATGGTTGGGTCGTCCAACCCAACGTGACTCAAGAAGCTTAGGAGGAGTGAACAGCAACACAAAAACTGCCTATGTAAGTACCTAGAGTTAGCGTCTTCTATGATGAAAAGCGATGAAGAGAGCACCTCCTGTTCTGGTAACTGGCCTTGGCAGCTAGATGAAGAACTTTTGGCGAGAGCAGATGGCCAGCCTCGGTCACAGGGATGCCCATTAGAGGATCTTCGCAGCACTTGGTTGTGGAAGCTCGACCCAGGCTTTGAAGCAGCAAGGTTTGTCACCCGGCAGACTTTCTTCCTTCTATCGGTCCTTGACTCTTCAGATGGGACTTCTATGCTCAGGCTGTAGTCTCTTTAGGCTCGGGAAGATGCCCACAAATTTGCAATCGGAACTGCGCTTGACGAGCCGATGCACTGAAGCAGGGCCAGAGGTCACAGGGCATTTGGGTTTTGCAGGCCTGCAAGGTCTCAGCACTTCGTGGGATGCCTCAAACTGGAGATGGTCTCGAGACTGGTTAGGCCCACCCACCAGTCCAAGGGAGGAAGTCGTTTGGTCTGGATCTTTCCTATCGCACAGAAGAAAGGGCTGGAGCTGCAGTAGTCACGCAGTCGGCTTGGCGGTCACAGGTGGTGGATGTAGACATCATCCTTCCTCAGAATGTTTCTTCCAGTGGTCTACTCTGTTTTCAGCATCAAGACCCTCACCTTTTATGCAGTATCCCAGCCAATCAGCATGCATGCAATATTTAGACTTTGGGTGGTGTGGTCCCAAGGGGACAGCCAGGCACCTAGTTGAGACTGGATCTAAGCAGACACACTGGAGGACAAAGGTCTGAGGGGTATCGGTGTCCTCCTAGTTTCCTGTCCTCCCAAAACACTGGCGCCTCTGGGCAGGCCGCCCGTCCAAGACAAAGGAGTCAGCAGGCCCTCCCCGACCCAGGTTAGCAGACAAAGGCTCAATAAAGGGCCAGCCATTGTGAGTTGGTGAAAAAAGAAGACAGGCACCATTTTAAGTCAATGGTGAATCATGTATCTTTTACCGCAGCTGCCATGAAAAGCCGGTAGAAAATATCCACTGCCACCAGCCACTCAGACTAGTTACAGGAGAAGTGAGAATAGGAATACTATGTACCCTCTCAGCCCTCCACATAAGGCGAGGATCTCACAAAAGGAAAGCAAAGATGGAATAAAAAGTATCCTATTCTGGTAACATAATATAAAAGAAACCAAAGAGGGAAGCTCAAACAGCTCTCAACAACACTGCACAGAAGGTGCTGCAGTAGTAAAATACAGATGCCCCAAAAAAGATGGAGGAACGCAGACGCCATCAAGAGAAACCAAAAAGGCTACAAAATTAGATGCTCTGTGCGGGTGAAATTATACCACGATTTAAGTCCTTTGACTACCTGGGCAACAATTTTTCCAAAGCCTTGAATGGTAGAACATATGTGGTTAAACAATCGGCCAAAATGAGCCGACAAATTGGAGGAATTTTCGTTTTATCTTGAGATGTAAGGGCCAGCCCTTAGACGTAATCATTAAGATTTATGGTGTTCAAACACTGGCCATCACCATGTATGGTGCCCCCATTTGGGGCTTCACAAAGGTTGGGGAGATCCAAGTAAAGGAAAATACATTTTTCATGACAGCTGCTGGGGCTCCCAAACTCAGCAGCGTGCATCTCAGTACATAGAGAACTGGGAATGGAGTTCTGGGAGGACAAGTGGGCGTTGGCTCCGATCTTATTTTGGCAACGAATTTGCATCCTTGTGTCATTTTATTATTCGGACATTGGTGTGGAAAGTGGGTTGGCAAAAAATTCCTCTCCTTGCATATATTTCTAATACTCTGGGGGAGGCCAACCTTAGTGCTCTCTTTCCACCAGTCTCGCTCATTACCAAGAGCGAGGGGTCCGGCCACAAATTTGTGGCTAGAGAGGCCATAGTAAGGAAAAGAATACTTCGGGAATATGGTAACAAATGTGATGAATACCATTCTATGATTAGTAGGCCCTCGGGGATTCAGCCCTATTTAATATGGAGCCCTTATAAAAAGGATAGGTGGCCTATAACAAGGGCAGGTTATGATTCCCTGCTTCTGCAAGCAAATACAGCTGGGTGTAAGGGAGTTCAAGACGGGGCCGGCTGTCCGGTTTGTGGAGATCAGCTGGAAGATTTAGCTCATTTAATGTTTTTCTGCCCGGGTTACGCAGGTATTCGCATGGTAACTCTGCTGCCTGTCCTAAGGAAAACCGGGATACGCCACTATAAAGCTACACTCATCTTTTTACTCAGTGCTGATACTGTTTTTACAGTGTGGGCTTTGCTCACATTTTTAAAAAGAGCTATGCATTTTAGGAAAAATCTGTTGAGGCTCCAGGGAGACGAAAGAAAGTATGAATCATATATACAGGGGATATATTGCGCTTACTAATCCCATTGTGTCCCTGTTCAAATAGGATCCTATATGTGAATTTTTCATTGCTCAACTTTATTTGTATGTCTTATTTTAACATCATAAGCACAAGTATTTTTTTCACAAGAATTGTACATTTTTATTGATTGTATGCATTTGTTTGATGAATTTTTTTAAAAATTCAAATAAATATGTTTGACTGACTGAGAAAATGAGAGAGGAAAAAGGTTCCCCCTCACTCACCTCAAAGCCCAGCAGAAGTGCTGCGGGACTCACTAAATGGGGAGAATTACCCACAAGATGGAAATTCTACCTAACACTTACCTACACTTTAAATAGCTCTTGCAAAGTTGAGGTGAGCAAATGTGAAAATAAACCATGACACGCAACTAGAAAATCATTCACTTCAATTCAGTTCCATCAAAAGCTATAGTGGACCGATACAACGAATAGAGTGGACCGATACACCGGATAGAGTGGGCCGATACACCGGATAGAGTGGGCCGATACACCGGATAGAGTGGGCCGATACACCGGATAGATTTGAAATACCTATCAGGAGACCAGGATTTCTGTACAACTATAAAGGGAGCTCCTACCTGTGAAAGGTTGGAGATGATGCATTTTAAATCAAAGTTTCATGGTCCTCGGAATAATCTTTGTAATAGAGGTACCCCCTCTTGATCTATACTCTGACCATAGCCTGAGGGATAAGGTGCCCAGCTTGCGCCTGTCACAATCACAGGGCTGCAGCACCTAGGCAAGAGTGTTAGGGAAGAATTCAATTTTATAGGTCCATAAAACGTTTGCTTTTTCCTGTTTTTTTCTGGAGCTTTGTCCTATGTGTGTGGTCAGATGCACTTATACTTAGGCTTCCCTGCACTGAAATTCTTTTTGACATGCTGTCTTATACGGACATGTGGCTCCTAGGCGAGGAGAGGCTTTTTAAGCACCCATTTTGACCCTCACGTGATTATATCACCCTATACTAGTGATTAGGAGTAGGCTGGTGCAGAACTGTAGGTTGATGTCTGAAAGATTATGAATTATTATTTAACACTGCAATTGCTCTGGACTATCCTCCAGGCCACCATTCTTCAGCCGGCCAAGCCATTACAGATGAAGAAAGCTCATATGCAAATCAGGCATGGTCCATTCCCACAAGAGGTAGCCCAGCCCGTACTGTTAATTCACATCCCTTCTGGACACGACCGCAAGCAACCCCAGACATATTTCAGCTCACTTATGTTGTCTAGTATGATAATTAGTTTGGACGCTACTGCAGTCAGTTATACTGAATTAGTAGCCCAATGTACACGTTGCCATTGTGGCCAGGTTAAGACCAGGTCAGGAGAGACTGCCAATTCCTCAGATCAGTGAATTTGCACCTGAATTGCTGGAGGTTTTGTCATGAAGATGACCGTTGAATTTAACCCTTTTTGGCTGCTGGACGTCTTTCCTGGGCTGGTCTTCCTCCTCCATCTTGTCCTCTTTTCAAGCTGGACTGGATGTTCAGTGCTGGGACCGTTTTTGGGCCGTTCTGGTGCTGCCTCCTGTGTCAATCTCTCGGGTCTAGCGCCACAAGGTAGGAGGTCTCCATGGTGCAGAACAGTGGCGGGTCACTGTTAATCGTCCTCTGCTTCTTCTTGGTCCGTCTTGAATTGCCTTCACCATTGCTCGAGTTGTGGGACTGTTTACCGTTGGGTGGCAGTCCAGTGTAGCCCTTTCAGTTGTCTGGATCAGAATTGTTGGGTTCCAGATTCTTCTTCTTTTGGGTTGACTGATTGGTTGCTAGTAAGGGCTGCTAGCCCCTAGGTACTGTATACTGAATGTTATATTGTGGAAGAAGTCTTGTGATCCTATTCCCAAGCCAATTCCTCTGAATCTGGGTCTGAGTACCTGCCCCAGAACATGGGGTCCTGGCTTATTAATCGGCTTCCCATCAAGGGTTCCCTGAATTGAGGAGTCATGTTTTGCAACCCCTTACACTGAGGTTTGCAATCATAATACATTGCCATAAACGTTGCCCTACTTCAGCTGCTTTTACTGGCTAGATCTCGAACCTGGCTCTGGAACTCTTTAAGGACTCTCCTTTCATACTCTGGGGTTGGGTATTCCTTTTCCTGTACTTGTTGGGTATAACAGATACTTACCTACCCTTCACCCAAACATACAGCTCTGGATTGTTCCACTTTAATCCCACAGGAAACTTTTTACAACTTAAAAATTCCTCTTAAAGTGAATTGTATAAGTTACTCACCTGAGCAAACACATTTAAAAAAATTCTCCTTGGAGTTTTCTGCCAAAGACTGGAATTTAAGCAAATACCCCTGATATTCTAGAGATGTTATTGTATTAAATCACTGCAGTGCACTCCTGCTTTAGAGCTTTATTAGGATACATTTTCTATATACATTTCGAGAACCCCTTTTCTAGGAGACAAATTAGACTATACTGGTCTGGTAATGCAAGTCTAAGTCCCGATTACTCCCTAAAGGCAATGTATTAGGAGTGGGAATGATCTGCCTTCTGTCCTTTTATGCATACACTGTTTTACCGTGGGTTGTGGGTAACCCAACATACTTATCTGAACAAATAGTTACTATCTGTGTAACTCTTACTATACCTGTGCAGTGCCCAGCTTATGTCAAAGGGAGGAAGGATAGCTAACAGGCAACACGTTTGTCTTGGAAGCAAGACAACGCATTGCAACACATGTTCGAATCCCGATCCCTTGCTTAGAAACCACTGTTAAGGAGACTTCTTATTTCTGTACTAATTTCCTTCAACCTTAGAGTGACCCAGCTCTTTTGCTGGACTTTTTAATTTTAACCCTGGAGCGAGTGAGACCTTTTTCTCACTCTCTCATGTGTTTTGACCCGATTTGGATTATGTCTTTCCTCTGTTGTTGGAGTCTGACAAACTCCATGGGCATCTACTTTTTGTATGGTGACACACAGCACCTTCCTTCAGTGTACTGTCACACAGAAATCCTTTAGATTTCTCAAAAGGTTTAAATACCTTTTCGTGTGTGAATAGAATAGTAAAGTGAAACTGACTTTACTTACCTTTTCGCTTTTGTAGGCCCAGCACACACCATTTTATGTGGAGTTCTGGAGGGTTACCTAGTAGACCCTTATCCTACATTCTCATGTAACATTTTTAAGTTACCCTCACTACTTTAAAAGCTGCTGGCAGTGGTTTAATTTGTCCTACCATTGTGATTTCTACCGCAGGCTGAACCCTCAGCTGCAGTATAGCACCCATGGGTGACCATTTTGTCAAAATGGCCCAGGTTGTCTTTTTCGCCATTTTCTGTTTGTGAGGTCTTTCTTGTGCGTTGAGCCAGGTTTGAGCCCTTTGTTCATTTTGCCTTTGGCGGGCTTCAGCCCTGAAGCCCACCTCTGACTCCAGTGTGTCTGGAAAGGCACGATGTGAGGGAGGTTCCCAAAACTTCCCTGTCCTTTGTCTCTAGGAATGCTTGAATGCAACCAGTCCTGCATGGCTGGCTGGCTGTCCGTTCAGGACAGCCACCCAGCTGTGTGACTGACAGCCTAGGCTGTTCATGAATGGGAGAAACCTGCTTAAAAGGCAAGGGTTTTGGGACTAGAGGCAGAGTCGCCCACTGGGAGAAAGGCCCGACGAAGAAACCGTGAACGAAGATTGCTGCATCCTCCTGGACGTTTGAATTGCCCGGTGAAGCCCTGTTGCTGTGCTGAAATTCCTTTTTCGATTCGACAGAGAAGCTACAGAAGGGACGACTTCTTCCCTTGGGTTAGTGGGAGCAACTCCACTGGACCATCTTCCCCGACTGGCTGTACTTCTTTGCTGCTGCAAGAGCAGAGTGTCAGGGGTCTAGAAATCCGCAGACGTGTGCAATGTCTGAAATCCAGCTAGAAGCTCCAGGAGTCTCCTAAGGACCCTCCAAAAGCAGGATGACCAGAGCTCGAGTACCCTCACTAGAATGCAGGACCCAAAGAGTGAAGGAAGCCCAACGGGTATCCAAGTACCGCGACAAGGCTGTTTACTAAGAGCAGAAACCTTAAAGTGCAGCTGAACCGAAAAGAGCCCATAGCTGCCGACGACCTCCAGACTACCTCTGCAGGAGCCCTCTAGACGTCTTCCCTCTTGTCCCCACGACTGAGACTCAGGGACACGGGGTCTGCACAGCTGTAACAGGACAGAATCCAGCTGGACCACTCTTCTTCAAACCAGAGGTACTGTTTAGACTTGAGGTACTTACCTCTGTCTTTTTAGCAGTCCTTTTCTAAATTGGGAATTGCACTGGCTTATCTTTAGAGTTCCAACTTTCCTTCCACAGGCTGACAGCTTGTGACCCTACAAGTGATTCTTTAACAAACTCCTTAAAGGAATGGTTCGCCCAAAAAATGTTATTTCAAAAATAGATAGGCATAAACGATTGGCATTTTTTTTTTTCGAAGTCCCTATGTAAAATTTTGAGCAATTCAAGCTCAAAAATTGAAAAAGCAAGCACATGGGCGCATCCATTTTGTGAAATGGCTGCCCGCCTGTGCTGGCTTTTACGGCACTAATGAAGTGTAATGGCAGCTGTAGTAAACAAGAGCTACCACTGAGTGGCTTTTCCTTCATTGGTGCCAGGACTCGGAGGACACGGACCGGAGACTACAGGCAGAAAAGCTGCAGCTGCATCTCAGTAAGTTGTTATTTATTAGAGCCCCAAATGGGAAAGCAGATTTAGGCAGAAACACTGCAGCATTTAGCAGTAGGCGTAGTGTTTCTCCCCACAGGGAGCCCTAGAGCCCCAAATGGGAAAGCAGATTTAGGCAGAAACACAGCGGCATGTAAACACAACCGTGTTGCGTTTCTGCCTGCCTTTGCTTTCACTTTGGGTCTTCCGGGCTCTCCTGAGGGAGCACCGGAGACCCAAAGTGATAGCCACGGCAGGCAGAAACACAATGCGGTTGTGTTTGAAAACGCTGCGGTTTTTGTTTCTGAGTTTCTCAGGCCCCTCCGAGCCTGAGAAACTTAGAAAGAAAAACCGCAGCGTTTTCAAACACAAACGCGTTGTGTTTCTGCCTAAATCTGCTTTCCCATTTGGGGCTTTAGGGCTCCCCATGGGGAGCCCTAGAGCCCCAAATGGGAAAGCAGATTTAGGCAGAAACACTACAGCATTTAGCATTTCCCATTTGGGGCTCTCGGGCCCCCCGTGGGGAGCCCGAGAGCCCCAAATGGGAAATCAGATTTAGGCAGAAACACTGTGGCATGTAAACACAACCGCGCTGTGTTTCTGCCTGCCTTGGCTTTCACTTTGGGTCTCCGGTGAAACGCGGTTGTGTTTGAAAACGCTGCAGTTTTTCTTTCCGAGTTTCTCAGGCTCCTCCGAGCCGGAGGAGCCTGAGAAAATTAGAAAGAAAAACCGCAGCGTTTTCAAACACAATAACGTTGTATTTATGTTTGCGGTCTCTTCAAAAGCTACCGCAAACAAAAATACGTTTTTAAAGCTGCGGTTTTATTTCTAATTTTTCCGGGCTCCTCCAAAACGCAGCTAGTATTTATTTTTATTAAAAAAATAGCACTTACCGAGATGCAGCTGCAGCTTTCCTGCCTGTAGTCTCCGGTCCGTGTCCTCCGAGTCCCAGCACCAATGAAGGAAAAGCCACCCAGTGGTAGCTTTTGTTTACTACAGCTGGCTGGCTTTTCCTTCATTAGTGCCGCAAAAGCCAAAGCGAGCACAGCAGCGGGCATCCATTTCACAAAATGGATGCCCCCATGTGCTATCTTTGAGCTTGAATTGCTCAAAATTTTACATAGGGACTTTGAAAAAAAAAATGGCAATCTTTTTTTTTATATTGCCTATCTATTTTTGAAATAAACATCTTTGGGTGAACCATTCCTTTAACTTTGTGCAAAATTTTGGTTCTAAGAAGTGCCTCAGCTCCAAAGACTGTTTCCGATTGACTTTTGCTGTCCTGGCTCCCTACAGACTCTTCTATTTCTGTCCCTCATAGTTGGTAACTTGTTTTAGACTTATTGCTGGAAAAGGCTTGTCTACATTTCATTGGATGATTTAAGTGTCCTCACATATACTGAGAACCTGTTTAACCTTTTCCTTCCTTTAACCTTTCCTTTCTGCAACCTCAGAATCGGCAAAGTATAACTAGTGTGATACATAAATGCCATTACTGTCCTTGTGATTAAAGTCACCTCAGGGCGTAGGAATTGTAAGAAGCATATCCAAAGATTATCCACTAACTTGTGCTGATCCTGAAAAGTAACTTTAAAGTATATTTACCTTGCAACATGAATTGTCTTTTTAAAGAATGCTTATTGAACATCAATGTTTAAATATTGATATATTAATATAATACCCATTTATAACAGAAACTTTGAGTGTAAGGGTTACTTGTATTTACGAATTTCATTGCTACAGCTCACATTTACCCCTCTTGAGATAGGCCTGGCTGCTCAGTCACACTACCACTTGTGTAGTACAGACATGTACCAAAAGGTTGGTTACCAAATACAAAGCAGATAAGTGTTGTGTAGTCTCACAGAGTGTGGCTGCATCAATTGTTACCTAACAACCACTCGCTGGTATTAAGCGCATTACAAAAGAATAATTATACAGATCAATTCCAAGGGATACAGTGCTGTTAGGCAAAGTTTGTATGCAGTGCCCTTTGGGACCACTACACACAACTAGGACAACAGGTGTAAGCAAAACCAACCTTTGGTATAAGTCTGTACTACACAGTTTTTGGTAGCGAAGCTGAGTAGCCAGGCTTATCTCATGAGGGAATGCGAGCTGTGATGATGTTACACAGAGATCTACAATCACACTCAAGGGTTCTTTGTTAAATACTTTTTAATTTATTTAACTGTCAGTTATAAAATATTCATAAGAAGGAGGCAATATAAGTATATTTGAGTGTGATTATTTACACTCAAATATACTTCAGTACTGTACACTCTAAGTTTCTGAGGCATTCAGAATACTTTGAAGGAGGAGCAAAAAGGCATACGTTATCAGAACATAGAAAGAATACCGTTATTTCCTAGGCAGTGCAGATATTTTGAGTTCACCAGAAGAGTCAATTCAATTCAATAGGCTAGGCCTAAGTCAATGGGCTAAAGTCTTGGATAGGACAAAGCAGTTCTGGTAGATAAACGGAAAAGACTCTGCATAAGTTCTTAGGAATAGCTTGTAGCAAGAAGAATCATATGTTGGGTCACAAGCTGATTAGGCCTGTGAGTTGGGAAAGTTTCAAGCACTTTCACCGCGAGAGGCAAGTACTCAGTCTGATTTTACAGTACCTTTACAAGTGAAGAAAAAGATGCAGCTGGTGACCTCTGCTCCTGGCAGTTCCTGCAGATCTCGCTGTTCCTGGACCTCAGTCGTGGGGACAAGAGGGAGGACGTCGGGGAACTCCTGCACTGCACTGGGACTGGTCGAAAAGCTGGCAACTGGCAAATCTTCAATTCCGGTAGCTGTAGTCAAGCACACAAGCTGGTGTCCCTCTCCCTGGTTATTCTGTTTCCTGCAGCACTCTAAGGAAAATACAACCAGCTGCGAGAATGGTATTCAGGTGGTTTAGTGTCGAGTTGATTGGTCCCACCAACTCAAAGGGAGAAGTCGTCCTTCCAGGGCTTCTATGTCGAGATGAATTTAGCGATTCGGACCTGAAGCAGGGCTTCACCGGGCAAACCAACGGTCCAGGAGTTGCAGCAGCCGTCCTCTTCAAGCTCAACTTCGGTTCTTTTGTTCCAGTGGTCGACTCTGCCTTCCAAGCCAAGAGACCTGCCTTTTATTCAGTTCTCTCCCATTCATTCCAGCCTAGCTGTCACTCACCCAGCAGGGTGGCTGTCCTTGCCAGACAGTCAGCCAGCCAGCCAATCACCACAGAGTGCATTTGTGTCTCCTACGAGACGAAGTACAGGGAGTTTAGGGCACCTCCCTCACTTCCTGCCCACCCCAGATACTCGGGCGTCAGTGGCGGTCTTGACTCCTGAAGCCGCCAAAGGCGAATGGACAAAGGGACCAAACCTGGTTTGGCGTGCAGAGCAAAACTCTAGAAGGACCGTTCCACAAAGAAACGGTGAAAAAAGAAGACCGGACCTGTTTTTACAGAGGGGGCTCAGACGCCATCTTGAAAAACATGGCTCCCGCTATTTAACGGTACAGGTGTTCGTGGTCGGGAAAAATCATGGTCGTTTGTTGTAAAACCACTGCCACCAGCCATTTTGAGAGGAAAGGGTAGCATTTGATTGCTACATGAGTATCTAGACACAGGGGATACTAGATAACTAGATAACCCCTCCAGCACCCTATTGTAAGATAGGGTGTGCTGGGTCTAGGAATTTAAAAAAGACTAAAAGAAAATGTCACTTTACTCACTCTGGGAAACAGTAGTTTATCCCAGAGAAGGTATTTAAACCTTGGGAAAGTCTGAAAAGATTTCCCTTTGCCACTGCACTGAGGGTGCTGTGTGACACAGATGAAAAGATGATGCCCATGGACTTGTCTAAAACTCAATAACCAAACAAAACACAAGAGTAAAACACATTTCAAGAGAGAGTGGGAAAAACCGTCCCAGTGCCCAGCTCACATCCAAGGGACACAGTGCCCAGCTCAATTCCAAGGGACACAGTGCCCAGCTCAATTCCAAGGGACACAGTGCCCAGCTCAATTTCAAGGAATACAGTTCCCAGCTCACATCCCCTTATCAAATGCTCCACACAGATGAGGCCCTAGAGTATCCAATGCAAAACCACCAAAGATCGATCCTGGAAACAAAAGGCCCATAGTGAGGTGGACACCCTAGAAGCAGGAAGGTACGAGGATGCCAACAACAGGATTCAGACTCCAATGAAGCAGAGCGGGTTAACAGATGGGTGTGTTATACATATTATGCAGGTAATAGGTTTAGTAGTTATTTATTCATTGGCTGGATAAGAGTGTTCTGTCTGCACATTGAACACCAATGACCATACAATCCTCCTGGTCCCACTGCAGCTATGGCTATACAATCCTTCCGATTCCCTGGCATCTATGACCATGCTATCCTAGTCCCGCTGCACCAATGGCCATACAATCCTCCTGGTTCCCTGGCACCTATTGCCATGCTATCCAAACCCCAGTGCACCTATGGCTATACAATCCTCCTGGTTCCCTGGAACCTATGGCCATGCCATCCTCCTAATCCTGCTGTACCTATGGCCATAATATCCTCCTGGTTCCCTGGCACCTATGACCATGCAATCCTCTTAATCCCCCTTCCACCTATGGCCATACCATCCTCCTGGTTTCCCAGCACCTATGGCCATGCTATCCAAATCCCAGTGCACCTATGGCCATACAATCCTCCTGGTTTCCTGGCACCTATGCCCATGCCATCCTCCTAATCCCCCTTCCACCTATGGCCATACCATCCTCCTGGTTCCCTGGCACCTATGACCATGTAATCATCCCAATCCCCCTTCCCCCTATGGCCATACCATCCTCCTGGTTCCCTGGTACCTATGGCCATATCATCCTTCTAATCCCGCTGTACCTATGGCCATACACATCCTCCTGGTTCCCTGGTACCTATGGCCATATCATCCTTCTAATCCTGCTGTACCTATGGCCATACACATCCTCCTGTGGTGTCCTGGCACCCATTGCAATGCCATCCAAATCCCACTGCACCTATGGCCATACAATCCTCCTGGGTCCCTGGCACCTATGACCATGCAATCCTCCTAATACCCTTCCACCTATGGCCATAAAATCCGCTATCCATCTCATCCCATTGCCCCTATGGCCATACAATCCTCCTGGTTCCCTATCACCTTTGGCCATGCTATCCTTCCAATCCCACTATGGCCATGCAATCCTCCTGGTTCCCCGACACCTATGGCCATGCTATCCAAATCCTAGAGCACCTATGGATATACAATCCTCCAGGTTCCCTGGAACCTATGGCCATGCGATCCTCCTAATCCCGCTGTACCTATGGCCATACCATCCTCCTGGTACCTCTGGCCACGCTATCCTAATCCTGCTGTACCTATGGCATACCATCCTCCTGGTTCCCTAGTACCTATGACCATGCTATCCAAATCCTAGAGCACCTATGGATATACAATCCTCCAGGTTCCCTGGAACCTATGGCCATGCAATCCTCCTAATCCCACTGTACCTATGGCCATACCATCCTCCTGGTTTCCTGGCACCTATGGCCATGCTATCCAAATCCCATTGCACCTATGGCCATACAATCCTCCTGGTTCCCTGGCACCTATGGCCATGCCATCCTTCTAATACCCTTCACCTATGGCCATACCAGCCTCCTGGTTCCCTGGCACCTATTGCCATGCTATCCAAATCCCAGTGCACCTATGGCCATACAATCCTCCTGGTTCCCTGGCACCTATGGCCATGCCATCCTTCTAATACCCTTCACCTATGGCCATACAATCCTCCTGGTTCCCTGGAACCTATGCCCATGCCATCCTCCTAATCCCGCTGTACCTATGGCCATGATATCCTCCTGGTTCCCTTCCACCTATGGCCATACCATCCTCCTGGTTCCCTGGCACCTATGGCCATGCTATCCAAATCCCATTGCACCTATGGCCATACCATCCTCCTGGTTCCCTGGCACTTATGGCCATGCTATCCAAATCCCATTGCACCTATGGCCATACAATCCTCCTGGTTCCCTAGCACCTATGGTCATACCATCCTCCTGGTTCCCTGGCACCTATGGCCATGCAATCCTCCTAATCTTGCTGTACCTATGGCCATACAATCCTCCTGTGGTTTCCTGGCACCTATGACCATGCAATCCTCCTAATACCCTTCCTCCTATGGCCATACCATCCTCCTGGTTCCCTGGCACCTATGGCCATGCTATTCTTCTAATCCTGCTGTACCTATGGCCATACAATCCTCCTGGTTTCCTGGCACCTAGACATTGCTATCCCTCTAATCCCATTACACCTATAGCCATACAATCCTCCTGGTTCCCTGGCACCTAGACATTGCTATCCCTCTAATCCCATTACACCTATAGCCATACAATCCTCCTGGTTCCCTGGCACCTATGACAATGCTGTCCTAATCACATTCCGTTATGACCATGGACACCTATTGGTCCCACTGCATCAATGGCCATGCAATGCTCCTGGTTCCCTGGCATGTAGGGCCATGCAAACCTCCTGTTGCCACTGCACCTATGGCCATGAAAACCTCCTGGTTCCCTGGCATCTATGGAAATGTAATCTTCATGGTCCCACAGAACCTATGACCATACAATACTCCTGGTTCCCTGGCACCTATGACCATGCTATCCTTCTAATCCCGCTGTACCCATGGCCATACAAAACTCCTGGTTCCATGGCACCTATGACCATGCTATCCAAATCCCATTGCACCTATGACCATGCCCCATTCACAGCTTGAGTGAACTAAAAGGCCAACAGCGGATTTTCCGGTGGGCTGGTGGGTCATTGTGTCAATATCAACATTGGCTACATGTGTTATTTCATGGTGAGCTATGGCTACTGGATGTGGGGGCCAGTTGATGCCGGCTGGACCTGCACTGCTAGCCCTGTCAGCAGAACGCTTGGTTGACAGCGAGCAGGCAGGGAATCCTTATGAGAGGGACCTGCACTGCTAGCCCCGTCAGCAGAACGCTTGCTTGACAGCGAGCCGGCAGGGAATCCTTATGAGAGGGACCTGCACTGCTAGCCCTGTCAGCAGAACGCTTGCTTGACAGCGAGCAGGCAGGGAATCCTTATGAGAGGGACCTGCACTGCTAGCCCTGTCAGCAGAACGCTTGCTTGACAGCGAGCAGGCAGGGAATCCTTATGAGAGGGACCTGCACTGCTAGCCCTGTCAGCAGAACGCTTGGTTGACAGCGAGCAGGCAGGGAATCCTTATGAGAGGAACCTGCACTGCTAGCCCTGTCAGCAGAACGCTTGGTTGACAGCGAGCAGGCAGGGAATCCTTATGAGAGGGACCTGCTCTGCTAGCCCCGTCAGCAGAACGCTTGGTTGACAGCGAGCAGGCAGGGAATCCTTATGAGAGGGACCTGCACTGCTAGCCCCATCAGCAGAACGCTTGCTTGACAGCGAGCAGGCAGGGAATCCTTATGAGAGGGACCTGCACTGCTAGTCCCGTCAGCAGAACGCTTGCTTGACAGAGAGCAGGCAGGGAATCCTTATGAGAGGGACCTGCACTGCTAGCCCTGTTGGTTGACAGCGAGCAGGCAGGGAATCCTTATGAGAGGGACCTGCACTGCTAGCCCCATCAGCAGAATGCTTGGTTGACAGCGAGCAGGCAGGGAATCCTTATGAGAGAGACCTGGCCCTGCGCTTGACAGTGAGCAGGCAGGGAATCCTTAGGAGAGGGACCTGCACTGCTAGCCCCGTCAGCAGAACGCTTGCTTGACAGCGAGCAGGCAGGGAATCCTTATGAGAGGGACCTGCACTGCTAGCCCCGTCAGCAGAATGCTTGGTTGACAGCGAGCAGGCAGGGAATCCTTAGGAGAGGGACCTGCACTGCTAGCCCCGTCAGCAGAACGCTTGCTTGACAGCGAGCAGGCAGGGAATCCTTATGAGAGGGACCTGCACTGCTAGCCCCGTCAGCAGAATGCTTGGTTGACAGCGAGCAGGCAGGGAATCCTTATGAGAGGGACCTGTACTGCTAGCCCTGTCAGCAGAACGCTTGCTTGACAGCGAGCAGGCAGGGAATCCTTATGAGAGGGACCTGCACTGCTAGTCCCGTCAGCAGAACGCTTGCTTGACAGAGAGCAGGCAGGGAATCCTTATGAGAGGGACCTGCACTGCTAGCCCCGTCAGCAGAATGCTTGGTTGACAGCGAGCAGGCAGGGAATCCTTAGGAGAGGGACCTGCACTGCTAGCCCCGTCAGCAGAACGCTACGTAGTCCCATGTCGAACATTACAAAGTGCCAATAAAACATTTCAAATTCGGTCTTTGCCAATTTCCTAATGTCGTGTCCCTTTTGCTTCTTGCATGGGAATGAGGGAATGTCCTCTAGCTGTTCTAACCTATTCTAGAATGCATTCATTCTGCAGTTTCTGAACCGCTGGTTTATATTGCTACCTCACAGCTTCTTCCACTTGTTCCAAGAGGTGCTCTCCAGATGGCAGGGACTTAAATGTACACGATGAGCAATAAGAATAATATACATTTCTGGCCACAAGCATAGATCTAGGCGATAGGAACCTGAAGGTGAAGCCTCTAAATTCTGCCTATCCTTGGGTCAAGCAATTTAGTTAGTTGCAATAAGAGTTAAAGATTCAAGTTTTCATGCATGTTTACATCTGATTACTTCTAATATGATGGTCATGCTTCAGAAACCTGGCACCACTAACCATGTGTCTGCAGGTGCCAAAAGGCTGCCCAACTCTAACACTCAGACTAGGGGCTCTAGCTCCAGACCTGAGACAGCAAAACACTGAAAGGGAAGTGGAAAGTAATCCGTACCAGCAGGAAGCATTTCTTCTTGTGATTTTCGGATGCGTCTCCTTTCTCTTGCAGATAATGGTCGATCCTTAAAGGAAATGAACATCATAAGACAAAGTCAGTACAGTAACTGTGCCCAGCCCCAGACAAATGGCATTGAGTCTTAATTTTGTCCAAAGTAACTTTGCTCTGCCCCATTCACATGGAGTAGTGTTCACTATCCCCATAGTAACCATACCCACCTCATTCACATGGCATACAGTGTTCACTATCTTCATCATTACCACGTCCACCCCCTTCACATGGCATTCCATATTCCATATATACACAGTTACTGTGCACAACCGCATTCACATGGCGTACAATATTCATTATCTCCACAGTAACCTTGCCGAACTCCATTCACATGGCGAACAGTGTTCATTATCTACCCAGTAACCGTGTCGAGTCCCATTCACATGGCGTACAGCGTTAATTATCTCCACAATAACCATGCCTTACCCCACTCACATGGTGAACAGTGTACATTATCTACACAGTAACCGTGCCAAGTTCCATTCAAATGGCGTACAGTATTTACTATCTTCACAGTAACCATGCCCAGCCTCTTTCACATGGCGTGCAGTGTTCATCATCTACCCAGTAACCGTGCCGATGCCAATTCGCATGGCATAGTGTTCACCATCTTCACAGTAACTGTGCCCAGCCCCTTTCACATGGTGTACAGTGTTCATTGTTTTCCCATCATAGTGTGAGAAACCTGAGGGTATTCTCACTCCTACTACCCTTGGGTCCTCTTCTCGGGTGGCCAAGGGACAGCCATCACTCTTGGATTCCGACCCTGGGGTTGGAGAAGCGAGGGAGGATCACCAGGGTGGAGAGACCTTTACAATTGGGGTGCCCACAGGAGAGACATGGTATCCCCCTTTTCCTGTTGAGGACCAATCTGACCCTCGCCTGACCTTTATGGGTTACGATAAAGCTGATTACCTCATTTCCCCACGTGACACTTGACCGTACTGGGAGGAGGAAGAGGGGACTAAGAATAATGGGCACTACCCCCTTATACCAATTTTGTACTAGGATGAGGAGGATGCCTGCAAAGTGCTGTGAGGGTCAGGCATGTCCCTTTAACAATGGTTAGGCAAGTCTAATTAGGCATCCACACCTGCAGCCTGTCAAGGGACTGCAGGTGTATAAAGGGAGACCAGTGGGGCAGAGAGACCTGTGTGGGAGAGACCACCAGGGGACCCTGTTGGAGAGGAGACAGCCGTGGTGGGACCACAGCCAGGACACCAGCAGATATCCCAGAGGATTAACAGGGCCCATACCAAGTGGGCAGTGTGCTTGTCGCAGGTCTGTAACCTCTGTGACAGAGAGCAAGCAGCAGCAGCTGCGAGTTAATCAGGAGAAGAGTACGTCGCGCGCGTCCGTAAAGAAGCACTCAAATTGCAGGCTTGCAGAGTTAAACAATCGGCAGGCGAGCACGGCTTGCGAAGGCGGACTTCCCGGCTTCAGAAATAGAGAAGAAAATGCGGGAGCTGCTGGAAGGAGACAGAGTCGGTGGGGGCACTGGAACACCGGTGCGCTTCTAGCAGACTGCATTTAAGTTTAGGTACTCTAAAGTAAGAAAAACAAATGCATACTGAATACCGAACTGAATGGAAACATTAATGCATATTGAACACTGAATGTAATGAAACCCTGAAGTTAAGCATATTAAATACTGAATTGAATAAAACTGTATGGGCAAAGCAAATAAAGAGGACAGCTAAGGAGCCGATGTGAAAACGAATTACTGGAAAAGGGACCAGTGTGACAGTGTCATAGAAAGGTGGGTGCGAACAAAATCTCCTCAAAGTGAACTTTTATGAGTGAATGCAGTGTGGCAAGGCCAAAGACTGGCAAGAGGTGTGTGACACGTGATGGCAGAGACAATAGGCCGACGGAAAAAAGCCAGAGGAGTGTAAATCTGCACATCAAGCCAAGAGGCTGATAAAGAGGAACTGAGTGAAGGTGACTTGGTGCACAGGGGCAGATATTGAAGAACCTGTGCGGGCTGAAAAGCCTAGGGGATCCTGGTTGCGCAACCTGTGATGGGTGGACCATATGGTCTGACAACTGCACCTAGACCAGTGAACCCTGAATGCTGAAAACCAAGGACATTGTTAAAGAAACTAATGAAGAGCACTGTAAGTGAACTGGTGATGCAAACCAGAAAGAGGGTCAGGACAATCCTTGAGTTGTGTTGAACTTTTCTTTAAAAAGACTGTATTAAGTGTAAGTGGCAAAGGTAAATTCTTGGGGAAGGAAACCCGGAGACTTGAAGAACTGCATGTGTTGTTTTGAGAACAGAGCCTCGAGACCTTTTGTTTTTGAACTGTGCTGCTTGGAGCTTGGGGACGGGAACTATGACAAACCCGAAGGTGTCTCACCCACTAGTTCCTGGGGATCTGTCATCCAGATGGCCATGACAAGGCCATCGCTTTTGGATCCAGTTTCTGGGGGTGAACCAGTGCGGATCACCTGGGTGAGGGGTCTTCGGGGAGTGGAAGTGGGACACAGGATGGTGTGACGCAGTATTCACTTCCCTGTAACTCCTTTACCCCATCCTACCAAGTAGGATACTTAGGAACTTAACCCCCCACTTTCCCAACACAAACATGTCCTCATAGCCAGCTCACTATACCTGTTCCAATACAATGGTCAAGCAGGCTCAGGAAATTACTGCTGACTATTACACACACACACACCTGACGTTCATTAGACTTCCCCACATGGATAAAAGGCGGAGCATGAAAACACACGAGGAAGCAGCAGTTCCAAGATGGCAGTTTAATGCATGGGAAAGACAGCAAAACTAAAGGAGGACTGCAAGGAGGGAAGTGCCCTTGACCTTTTCAACGAAAAAGACAGTTACTTTCTTGAACCTTCGAGAATAGGAAGCGTAAGACCAGGAATCGCGGCTGAAGAATCCTACATTGTGTGTCGGAGGCACCCATGGCTCACCTGCCTCAATAGTCAAGGCGGGGAGAATAGTTTTCCACCTTTACTGTCCTTGGCTCCTACAACAAAGCAGCTCCAGTGAAGTCAGCACAGCCGGTGAGTTGGGGAGACTGATACCAGACCGGTCTGTGTTGAAGCCGAGGTTGCAAGCGGCAACATTGTATAGTGAAAACTGAAAAGAACAGTCTATGAAGCGTATGCAGCAAGCAACACGAACACAAACTGCAGATGAGTGATTGAACTTTGAAGCCAAGATACAATACCGTAGACAGGAATGGTCCGACACCACATGGGTGCTCATTCCAAAGTGTCTGTTGGGTATGCAGCTGAAAGGTGTCAAATGTGAAGAGTGATAAAGAATTGTGAAATCGAAGTGGTCCTGCAAAGGGTCAAGCAAAACCCAGTGCACATTCGAAAGTCTTCAATAGTTGATGAAAAAGTATATGAAGTTGGTCCGAGCGCGGCAGAGTAAGGGAGGCCACTTAAATATATTTTATTTTGGGTAGAGACACAATTATTTTGGTGCTTTATCAATGATATGTGAAATCTTTTAGACACACCGAGCGCCGCACGCAGGGCCTTGTTTTGGAGGATTTGAATCCTATGGATGAGTTAGAATTGTATTGCATTTTCTTTACTTTATTGCTTATTGGTTTATGTGTTTAATTTATCTTGATCTGTTTTTGCTGTTTTAACTGTAAAATGTAGGTGATCTTAAATTGGCGTGTGTGTGTGTGCACGCGCATGTGTACGTTTATAGTGTGATTTATGGATAGCTGCTTAACCTTTGCTTTACCTACTGTAAAGGTGTCGAAGAAGGATGCTGACACAAGGGTGGGATTTTCTGTTGGTAAAAACTTGTATTCATCAAAAAAGAAGAAACCCTCACTATCCCCATCTCCTAAGATGGGTTTCCCTGCCTAAACCTAATACTAATGATCTGTCAGAATGTCAGTCGAAATCAAACTCCACCATCCTGTGTCACACCTACTTCTATCCTTTACACTCAAACTAAAGAATAAGTCAACAGAAAGTCCCTTCTCCATGAGAATGGCTCCTTTCTCCTGGTATTTAGCTGGTATTCCCAGAAATGTTCTTTGGCAAAAGGATGCCAGGGGTAATGAGTCCCTTCCCCTGGCTTGCCGTTCCCGCTAACCTTTGCACCAGTCACCTTTCAGAACCAGGTGCATGTACCACTGCCGAATGAGGTATGCGTTTAGGGCGAGATGGCCTAGCTCAAACTTATTGACCCAGGGATTTTGTATGTGCACAAGATTGTACTATACACATGGCCTAAAAATAGATCTGTATTATATAAGCGAATATTAAGTATTGTTCAGGGGTGGGGTCCTGACAATAAGTGGGAGCGTGATCTCAGAGTACAGTTTACAGAGAAACAGTGGTTATGTGTGTAACCTCACTAAGAATGTAGTATAATTCAAGGTTTCGACTCATACAATTTAAAATTAACAGGCTGCACTAGCCTCTGGCAAAAAATCGGTCGTTTAATACAGATTGTGCAGGAAAAGATGCGGGCATATTGCACATATTTTACACGTATCCCAAACTATGTGCATACTGGGAGGGGGTGTCCAGCGTGTTACAGGAGGTCAGTGAGCAGCAGATGGAGGTCACGCCAGTAGCATGCATAATTGGATATATTGGGAAGCTGTCAAGAGGTTAAATGTAGGTTTGTAAACCTGGGTCTGCTGCTGTCGAAAAGACGCAGACTGTTGAAATGGAAACTGCATCATACACCTACAGTAAATCCATGGTTAAACAATGTCATTTGTGCCAATGGAGAAAAAAAAAAGAAAAAAAAAAGAGTTTGAAATCCATCATTAGTGCACTCTAGTAGTATGCCAAAAGACATCTGGTCAGACATTCGCTGATACCTTAGAAATCAAGCAGCTAATCATATGCACACAGTGACCCAAGTTCTAGACGTTTTCGCTGCTGCCAAAAACAAACTCCAGCTATGTCAATGTACTATTGTACAAATGTGCTAAATCTACTGTTATCAGGAATACGAGGTGTTGCCAAGTGTTATTAAATAAAGTTTAAAAAATAACTTTCGGTACCAGCAGAATGACTCCCTTCTCCTGGTATGGGTTCATACACTCCAATATAGTTCACACCAAAGCCAGGAGGAATGACTCCCTTCGCCTGGCATCTCCAGATCAATGAGCTTTCAGTTTCTTCAACTTTCAAGAGCAGGAGAAGGACTACTCTTCTCATTGTATTGGTCAGCACACCCCAATATAGTTGACAACAAAGCCAGGGGTAAATGACTCCTTTCCCCTGGTATCTCCTGAGTGTATCAAAGGCCTTTGACCAGATTGATAGGTCAAAGCTGTGGCACAAGCTAAGGGGGAAAGGAATCCCGGAATATCTGCTCTCAATGATTATGGACTTTCATAAGGGGAATACAGCGAGGGTGCGATTAGATAATAAAGGACACCTATCAGATTCAATACCAGTGGAAAGTGCGGTAAGACAGGGTTGTTTGGGAGCTCCCACATTTTTCAATCTATTCCTAGTGGATGTGGGGGAACATCTGATGCCGTCTGCTTTACCCAGCCCGGTACTAAACGGTAGGAAGATCTTCTGGCTGGCTTACACTGACGACATTGTCCTGTTAGATAAAACTGCAATTGGCCTTCAGCGATTGCTGAATGGGCTGAGCGACTATGCCGCAACTAACGGCCTAAAATTCAACCCAACTAAGTCAAAGATCATGGTGTTTAAACATCCTTTGAGGAAGATCAAGTTTAAACACTGGGTGCTAGATGGCCAAGTAATCCTGCGAGTTGAAGAACTGGTTTATTTGGGGTACAAGGTCTATGCGAGCCCAGCAACCTATAAGACCTAACAGGATATTGTGAATAAAGGGCTCTCACTAGTTCCCCACTTAAATAAAATCCACTCCAAGTACTGTAGGTTCTCTTTTGTTCCAATGAGAAAGTACTATTCTGCTTAAATTGTGCCAATAGTTCTATATGGCTTAGAAGCCAAACCACAACTTTGGAACTTAAATTGGTCATTGTTGGAGGGCAGAATATGGAAGGGGGCTCTAAATTTACCCCAGAGTACCCCTGGGTGGCATTTGAGGTACGAACTAGGGTTGAATTCTCTAGGTTGTAAGGCAAACTGGAAGCTGCTCTCGCTCTTTAGAGAGATCATCAGTCTGAAATTGTCATGAACTACAGAACACGTCCCTTTTGGACTTCCTGGTCCTTGTCACAATGGGGCTTGCACTCCATAATACTCCCAACATGGTCGTCCAGAGTGAAACCCCTTTCTCGCGCCACGCGCTGGACGTAACGTATTCTATTAATAGACCATGCCTTCCGAGGCTCCGCGCGTCTCAATGCTATTGCAAAGTAGCGATCCGACGTGTGTCCCGTAGCTCGCGGTATTGTTTCCTTGTACCTGTCTATCTACCCGTTCCTTGCCCCTTCCTTTCCTCCTAATTCCTGGACTCGTGTTCTAGTTGCACCTTTCCTAGTTCCCCGGATTCCTGGACCCGCGTCCCGGAAACTGAACGCACTCTGGAGTCGGAAGAGACTCGGGCAGCCTTGCTCAAAACCAGGTCCGTCCGCAAGAAGGCAGCGACCAAGGACTCCAGCAAAGAACGGACCCAGGTGAGAAGGGGGGGAACTCCTTGACAGTTTGAGACGCCACCCGACCGAACTCGATAGCGACATGGAAGCCCCTGTTCAGGACCTGATGCGTGGCATGCAAGAACTATCAACCGAGGTCCAAAATCTAAAGGCGGAAAACGCTGCACTCAAACAATTGGTCCCATCCTGGGATTCGGCCACAAAAGAAAGCGTCTTGTTGGGCGGCATTGTTGACAAATACGATGGGTCGGCAAAAACCCTTCGTGGATTCCTGGTCCACTTTACATTTAAGCCTTATTACTTTTCGACTCCCAGGGCTAAGGTGGGGTTCATAATTTCCCACCTTTCCGGGAAGGCCTTAACCTGGGCTACACCCCTCGTTAACTCTGGTGATGCCCTCCTAGATGACTATGATGGGTTCATACAGGCCCTTAAAAACATGTTTGATCGCCCTGAGCAGGTCTTTAGTGCCCAGGAACGTCTGTTAAACTTTCAGCACGGTTCCCAGGATATGCTCACTTATGTGACCCGATTCAAACAATTGGCCAAGGAAGCTGATTGGTCCTCTGAGGCGTGTTTCACCCTGTTCAGGAGAGGACTGAATAATGAGATTAAGGATGAGTTGGCCAGAGTGGCTCGACCAAACACATTCCAGGCACTAATGGACTTTGCCATGCAAATAGACTTCCATATCCAGGAAAGAAAGGCTGAAGAGAAGAAATCCAGGGGAAATCCTTCCAAGGTGTCCTTTGAGAGCACCGTCAGAACGGACACAAACCCAGGCTCAGTCACAGAACAAGAACCCATGCAGGTAGGAGCCTTCCATGGACCCATATCCCCGCAAGAAAGGATGAGAACGATTCATACGGGGTTGTGCATGTATTGTGCTTCGGACAAACATTTGGTTAGGGAATGTGCGCTAGCCCCCCCTCAGCGTTCGGGAAACGTCAGCTCCCGATCCTAGATGGAGCAGAGCTTCGGGAGATAGATGTTTGCTCCGCATCAATTCCATCCTTGAACTCTCCTGGACAAAACAAATTGGTCATACTACATGCATTTCTATCACCCTCCAAGAGCAAGACCTATCCCATTTTGGCCCTGGTAGACTGCGGAGCAATGGGGATCTTCATTGATCATGATTGGGTTGCTAGTCACCAGATTCTGTACGAGACACAAAGTACCTTGCAGCCTGTGGAAGCCATCGACGGAAGACCCCTCACTTCAGGGCCCATACGCCTGCAGACCAAGGAGATCTAGCTCTCAATAAATCACCATCAAGAGCTGATTAGGTTTGACATCATTAATTCAGCCCACTACCCCATGGTATTGGGTATGCCCTGGTTACAAAAACATAATCCGTATATCAACTGGACAGCAGGATCACTATTCCTAGGCTCAGAGGTTTGTATGTCTCACTGCCTATTCCTGGAACCTTCATTAACACCCCCTAAGGAACCGCCTTTAGAACACCCTTTGGCCATTACGAATACCTGGTCATGCCCTTTGGACTAGCTAATGCCTCGGCAGTCTTCCAACTTTTTACGGATAGGGTGTTCTCTGACATGTTGTTCCTCTTCGTCATTGTATATCTGGATGACATATTGATCTTTTCCAAAGACTCTCAAAAGCATGAAGAACACGTAAAGGCAGTACTACAAAGACTCCGTGAACACCAACTCTTGGCCAAACACAAAAAATGCTTGTTTCACATTACCTCTGTTCACTACCTAGGATTTATCCTTAGCCCAGAGGGAATTAGTATGGACCCTTCAAAGGTAAAGGCCATTCTGGCATGGCCTGCTCCCACGTCCGTGAAACAAGTTCAATCCTTCCTGGGAGTAGCCAATTTCTACTGAAAGTTCATATCCACCTTTTCCGAGATTGTTCAACCGATCGTTGCTCTCTTAATGAAGGACACCCCTTTTATCTGGTCCACACAGCAAGACACAGCGTTCCAGCGTTTGAAGACCGAGTTTACACAAGCTCCTATCTTAGCCCAACCCGACATAAGCCGACCATTTCTAGTGGAAACGGATGCCTCTAATTACGCCATAGGAGCAGTGTTGAAACAGAAATTAGAAGATAAGCTGGAACACCCCATTGCTCATCTTTCACGAACCCTGACTCTGAGTGAAACACACTACTCTGTCCTGGAGAATTGTTAGCCATCCGCCAAGCCTTCACCGAATGGCGGCATCTACTTCTAGGAGCTAGACATCCAGTCCATGTCCGTACGGACCATCGGAATCTTCAGATTCTACAGTCATTGTAATGTAGAAATAGTCATCAAGCGCGTTGGGCCTACTTTTTTGCCCAGTACCAGTTCCACATCACTCATGTCCCTGGATCACAAAATCTGATTGCCGACGCCTTGTCTCGACGTCCTGACTACGTAACCACTGAAGATAAGGCATATCCTAAGATGTTTTCCCCCACGATCTTCGTAGCTCAAGCAGTCAACCTCCTGGAAGAAATCGGAGCACAAACCCAATCCTCTGAGTTATGGAAGGATATGTCAAAGAAAAATCAATGTAATCTGAGAGCCAAGGAAGGATATTTATTCAAGGATAATGCACTGCTCATTCCTACACAGAAATTACAACAGAAAATAATAAACCTCGGTCATGACACTTCACTCCGGGTATCGTGGCATCACCAATACCCTCCGTCTTATACAGCGACAGTTCTGGTGGCCTATGATGAAGACTGACATACAGCACTACGTCCAAGCTTGCGTTGTCTGTGCTCAAAATAAGCATGATAACAAGAGACCGGCAACCAACACAGCCAACTAGGCCATGGTAATTAATTGCTACAGACTTCATTGTGGAACTACCACCATCTCGAGGATACACTACTATCATGGTTACCATAGACTTGTTCACTCATATGGCTCATTTTACTCCCCTCAGTAAACTACATTCCTCTTCCGGAACACATATTCCGCCTGCACGGATTTCCTTCCAAGATCATATCTGATAGAGGACCTCAATAAGTCTCACAATTCTGGAAACATCTGTCGAATTCTGGGAATTCAACGTGGCCTCTCTTCAGGGTATCACCCCCAAACCAACGGAGCCACAGAACGTGCGAATCAGACCCTGGAACAGTATCTTCAATGTTTCGCCACCAAGGTCCAGGATGACTGGTCACTCCTGATACACGTTGCAGAATTTGCCTATAACAACTCCGAACATTCAGCGCTCAAAACCAGTCCTTTTTATTGTAGTCAAGGGTTCCAGCCATTGGTTTTACCCTCTGTTCTTCTTCATTCTACACCGGTACCCACTGTTGACTCCTGGATCGAAACCCTCATTAACATACACCAGGAGGCCAAGGAATACTGTTATGCTCACCTGGCTCCCACAGGGGCGTCAACCGGACACAAACATCTGCGACCTCCAACGTGAAGCGTAGTGCAGAGATGACAGACTGGACCGCCTAACCTCGTCTGCTTGACCCGTATAAGTATTCTCCTGCAAGTGGAGAAAGGGATTTAGCCACCCGTGGATTCTAGTAATGGCACCCCACTGTTCTCCCCACTAATCACCACCGATTCACTTTCAGTAAGCTCACCTTATGTTTGTAAACAATGAGCTCTCCATCCTGCGTGTAATGCAGGGGCGCGTAGATACCAGTTACTTCACTGGTTTGAAGGCGCTGGAAGAGTTCTGGATGAATATTAACTCAGAGGTTCCAGCCGAGAAACCGTAAGTATAAAGTTCAAAGAGTTCAATATGTCCGATGTTCACTCTTGTACATTCCTTTCTTGTGTTGCAGCTGGGTCCAAGGGAAGATTGTCTTGTGGCAGCTGATGGTGTAGAGGTTGTATTTGTTGGCTTTTTCGGCTCACCTTATGTTTCTTTTGTCCCCTAGATGGTGGAATTCGGCGGAGAAAATGATGGAGGCTGCGCCGGATCGGAAAATGCTGTGAGGACTGGTGAGTATGGCGCTGCAGCTGGCGATGCGACGCGTGTAGAATAATGTCCTTTTCAAGTTCGAAGACATGATGGGTCCGGAATTCAGGTAAGGATTGAAATAATATCTGTTTTCTAACCTTTTCTTCTTCTTTCTTCTATTGCTAGGAGCTCTGTATTCGAGACGGGCGTGGCTGAAGACTGGATGCTGACTGAAGGCAGGGTGAGAGTTACGCTGCTGGATGCAGAATAACGCGAAGCATGTGCTGCTGTTCGGGCGTGGTTTAAATAGCCTCCAAAGTAGTTCCAGGTAAGAAGTCCCTAGAACCACACCCAAGTAAAAAAATAGTCCCTGTAGTAAAATAGTCCCATCCAGGCCTCACGTTGGCTTGGGTTAATTTGCAGCATGGTCTGCATGAGGTAAGTAAAGACTATGAGCCTGGCGCCTGTGGCGCCAGGACTGAACCCAGACAGCCCCCAGCCGGGGCTGCTGGGGTTTTATTAAATATCTGGATGCCTGCTCCCGGGGCTGATGGGCTTGATCCGGATGCCCGGGGGTAGGCATCATGAGAATACTTAGAGAAGGCCAGATCGCAGACCAAGAGATATGCAGATTCCAAAAGAAGACCAGGCCCCTCTTATGCAGTCGGTGACCAAGTATGGTTGTCATCAAAATTACTACCCCGACATCTAAGACCAAACAAATTGGCCCCCGGTACTATGGTCCATTTCCCATCAAGGAAATTATTAACCCCGTCTCATACCAGATCAAACTACCAGACTCCTGGAAGAAAATTCATCCAGTTTTTCATACCTCTTTATTGAAACCCTACATTCCATCCTCCCGGAAATCCTGTAGACCTCCTCCTCTGCTGGTCGACAACCAACTGGAATATGAGGTATCCCGGATTTGCGATTCCAGGTATAAACAGGGCCAGCTTCAATACCTGGTTGAATGGAAAGGATACCCTCGTAGTGAAAGAACCTGGGAACCTATTTCTAATATCAAGGCTAGGCAAACCTGGAGGAAAGGGTCTTCAGAGGAGGCATGCTGTCATTAACTACAGAACACGTCCCTTTTAGACTTACTGGTCCTTGTCACAACAGGGCTTGCACTCCATAATACTCCCAACATGGTCGTCCAGCGTGAAACCCCTTTCTCGCTCCACGCGCTGGACGGAACGTATTCTATTAATAGACCGCGGCTCCGCGCGTCTCAATGCTATTGCAAAGTAGCGATCCGACGTGTGTCCCATAGCTCGCGGTATTGTTTCCTTGTACCTGTCTATCTACCCGTTCCTTGCCCCTTCCTTTCCTCCTAATTCCTGGACTCATGTGCTAGTTGCACCTTTCCTGGTTCCCCGGATTCCTGGACCCGCGTCCCGGAAACTGAACGCACTCTGGAGTCGGAAGAGACTCGGGCAGCCTTGCTCAAAACCAGGTCCGTCCGCAAGAAGGCAGCGACCAAGGACTCCAGCAAAGAACGGACCCAGGTGAGAAGGGGGGGGACTCCTTGACAGAAATCGGACTCATTGTACGAGGACATTAAGGCCCATCTTCATCTTTGAAAATCGGGTGATCTGCAGAATCTTAAATGCAGAGTGGTTTAGATCTAGAATCCTTGATTGGAAACCCTTTGAAGGTAAAAGGAGAGCTGGAATTAATGGACTGGATAGATACCATCACTAAACTAGGACATCTTGCCCAAAGAATCTGTTTCTGGTCGTTGATAATAAATTAGGTTTCCTTCCAAAATATCTTGTAAAATTTACAGACAGAAAGATCAGGAACAACTTCCTTAGGGTTAGGTTAAACATACTAGCTACTGGAGAGATATTAGAAATTCGAAAGCAAGGGGCCAAGGCGGTAAAAGACTGCAAAGGTTGTGAGGCCCCAGCAAATCAGTCCCTACGGCATCTCTTAATGGAGTGCGCAGGGACATGTTCCCTAAGGCAAAAAAAGCTAGGAAGATTTGTTGAAAGGCAGGAATGGTTAATATTAGAGAGCATGTGGTTCAGAATAATATCAGGGCAAGAAATCCAACTGACAGCGGCAGTGGTGGAGGTATTAAGGGCACTAAACCTCTTTCTCTAAAAGAATATTGAACACAGAGAGGGTGGTTTAGTGTCATCAGGTTTCTAGGCGGATAGTTTTCCACTAAAACAAAACAGAGCCCTGGCAGGTAGGAACGTTTCAAAAGACCCAGAGGTAAAAAAAATAGAAAGGGGGACATAATCGCAAAGGGGAGCAATGATGCGGATTTCTTACTATAGAGGGGGTGGTACTTGCAGTCTCCACAGGTATAGTTTCCCTCTCTAAATGGGGGGAGGTGGCTTTGCCTTAAGGCTCTCTGGTTTTTTTCCTTTTTGTTTTTTTTGTCTTTTTTTAAGGTTATCAGATTGTGCTTTCTTCTATATGAATGGAATTTGAATATTAATATATTACATTGTAAAGGCTTTTCTATATTTTGTATGGATTTTTAAACCAAATACAATAAAATAAAAAATAAAATAAAAAAAGGCTTTCAGTCTCTTCACCTGGAAAATAACTCCCTTCTCCTGGTGTTTGAGAGTTCTTTTCCGTATCTCTCAACGTGATGTTTCTTTTGCCCCTTTCTTGTGGAAGTAACAAAGTCCTAAATCCTTCACAGGGCTTCAGTGGACTCTTCCCTGCCACTGCAATGAGGATGCTTTTCTCAGATGCATAGTATACTTATGTTTGGGTCCCAGACCCTTCTCTGGTGGTCAGTGGGTTTATTTTTGCCACTGCGATGAGGAGGTTTCTCCTCTCATGCTTAGTTCACTTCTGTTAGAATCGCCAACCGTTCTCTGCTGGTCAGTGGGCTTGTTGCCACCATTACAACAAGGAAATTCTCCTTGGATGCTTGATAAGCTTGAGCTGGGGTCCCAGACCCGTCTCTGGTGGGCAGTGGGCTTATTGATGCCACTGTGACAAGGAAGTTTTCCTCGGATGCTCGATGAGCTTATGTTACGATCCGAGACCCTTGTGGTCAGTGAGCTTATTGATGCTATTGCAACGCGGAAGTTCTCTTCGGATGCGCAGTCCACTCATAGTTTGATTGCTACTACTGGACTCTCTCCTCTGCTTCTGCAGCAGCACGATTGCTCTGAGCTCTACTGGATTGTTCGGTTTCCTCTTTCTGCTTAGTTTTCTGGTCCTCTCCAGCTGGTCCAAAGGAGATGTACCTCAGCACTTCACCCACTCCCTCCGCTCTTCAGTTTCTCCAGTCAGCCGACAGGATTCGAAACTCCCACCATGGATAGTTTCCACACCTGCTACCTCTCCCTGCTGGGCTTGGCTAAGTCTTTAGTCATCCTTCTCTTCTTATACTTTGTTGCCAGTTCCGCCCTGACGACCTGTCAACGTCCTGTGTTGTTCTTGATGGATTGATCTTTATGCATCTTCGCGGCCTCCTCGTACCAATACTAGCACAGTCAGTGATCTTTATGTCTTCTGTGCTGTTCTTCGTCCTGGTGCTTTCTGTTTTGGTTGTTTCTCCTACACTACAGAAATACATGGGTCTACTGTCAAGAAAACAGTTTGGCATGAAAGGGGGGTTTTATGGAAGGTTGGGGTGTGACGTTGGCCAACGGGCTATACCCTAGGTGATCGTCCTTATTCCCAGAGGGGGAGACCCCGCACCCATATGCAGTCGTCCCACATTAAACCACCCTTAGTGGGACTATTGGGTGGTGGATGCACCTCCCTATCTACATGGGAAATTATACCTAGCAAATCATCACACTACTTAAGAGTTAAAGACCTAATAAGTTAGTGTCATTTTGTACTTCTGTGTTGCTTGATTTGCTTGGCTACTATGTATATAATTAACTGAACTATTACACCACCCCTATATCTGCTGAGGTCTGCCTTACTGCGCAGTCCAATCTGCTTTGATAGAGAATGGCTAGACCGAAGTGTCAATTACCCTGTATTATTACCCTGTTCATCAACTAGGGTGGCCTCTCAGACCCCTCGCAGAGAGCTGGTTCTGATAACCAATTAGAATAGAAATGATGGTCATGCCAGTGCTTCCTCCTCGGAAGAGAAACGTGCATGATTTCTTTGACAATAGCAGTGAAAGAATTCAAGCACAAGGAGACACAGCATTGCAAGACACCACCAAACATGCACACTGAAAAAGGTACAACAACGTCCTATACAGTCTGTCAACACTCCTTACATTCTCATTCTACAGCACTTGTCTGCAGTCTGACTCTTGTTTCCGTCTTTATGTCAATTGTATTACATGTTGATAAAAGTATTGCAATCTGCTAAGGATATGAAAAACCAAGCAGGCATCAGTCTAGTTTGAAAGTCTTATAACGGCAGTCTTACACACTTCTAGCTCATACCCTCACTTGCTACATAGTGGACGGTGCTTACTCTTTAGTCAAACAGATTCATAAATGGTTCCCAAACATCTGGAGGTTTCTTCCCTGTTCTGTATTCTAGACTGCTTTCTCCAAGCCCACAAGATCTGACATTTCATGTTAGACATGAATCAATTCAGACATGAAAGTTGTCCTTCCAGTGTCCTGAGGCAATTTTTCTCACAACCAAAGCGCCTTTCTTGATCCACAATCTGAGATGACTAGAAACGTTTTGCATTGGTCTTTTGGGTGGATTGTAAAGGATAAGAATGTCTTTTGACAAACCGATTTCTGCGACTGATGAGCGACATTGGCTCTTGAATGTACCGCCGCCAGTCTTTCATGCTGCTGCAGGTCACCAGCATCTGGGAATGGCTTTCCTGGGATTACTTATATGGGCAATATCTTTTGAAGTGAGTGCATGTTTTGCGGGAGTGTTAATAGTCCAAGTCTGGAATGATATCATACACTAAGTATATTTTCCCAGGCCTTATTTGTAAGCAACATGTGGAGTATCGGTTCCCAGACTTTTCTTTTCATCCAATGCAGACAGATTGTCTAGAATTATAAACATGTATATGTTCGATGCCTTGATGTGGGGTTTGTGTTGATATGCATGGGCTTCAATTTCAATACTCTAGCCGAGACTGTTCAGTATACTTCTAGTAAAGAGATCACTTCTTTCAACACCAAATATTTATTTTATTTGTTGCTTTTATTTCAGCGGAAAAAGCCCACAGGGCTGTACAAGTCATATTAGGTAGTTACAGGTGCATTGAATAAGCAGCACAAGCCTTCACAAGTCATTATAAGCATAGGCCGCATGGGGTGTACTGGTCATGATAAGGGAATAGTTTCTTACCTGTAACTCCATTTCTCCAGCATTGGTATCTTTCATGGATTCACATGCTTAGAATATTCCCCGTCGTCAGACTGGGACCCCTCGGTACACATATATAGCCCTTTCCAATAGGAAAACTTCCGACACTTTTGTGTCCTATCTACGTCCTTTTAGGACCCGCCTACGCATGCTCCGTAGGCCGTCCCCGTATAAGAGGCCCGCCCCCGCGGTTCCCCTTCAGATTTCGGCCCCTCCAAAGTAGGAAGGGTTAAATTTATCCATTAAATACATTACATTCCGGGGAGGTTGGCGGGCGCATGTGAATCCATGAAAGATACCAATGCTGGAGAAATGGAGTTACAGGTAAGAAACTATTCCCTTCTCCAGCATTGGATCTTTCATGGATTCACATGCTTAGAATAGATTGTATAGCAGTAACACTTGAGACGGCGGTGAGAATGTAATGTAATATACCCTCAACATACTACACAATGCATATGTACAGTAGGAATAAGTTACCGCATATAACCTTACCCACCTAAAATAAACTGTCATTAAAAAGGTATACAACAGATTCTCCACAGCGTGGAGCTTACCTTACTGAAACAGATGGCGCAGGACAGCTCTTCCCATCTGCACCTCGTCCGCATGCTGCCTGGCAAGGCAGTAGTGGCGGGTAAACGTGTGGGGCACTGACCATGCCGCAGCTTGGCATACGTCCGTCAACGGAATTCCTGGCCATAAAGCTGTTGAGGAGGACATCGATCTTGTAGAATGGGCTCTAGGATGTCCTTGCAGTGGCCTTCCGGCCTTAGAGTGACAAAACGCAATCGTCGATGAGACCCATCGAGCCAATCCTTGTTTAGAGATTGCTTTTCCTCTCGTCGACGGACCATATGCGACGAACAGTTGTCTAGTAGACCTGAATTCCTGTGTACGATGTAGGTAAAATTTCAGAGCCCTCTTAACGTCCAGGGTATGAAGAGCTTTTCCTGCTGCCGATGATGGTGTGGCGAAGAAAGTAGGGAGAACAATGGACGAGTGTTTGTGATACACTGCCGGAACTTTTGGGACGAACATAGGATTAGTTGCCAGGACTACTTTGTCCTTAAAGAATCTTAGGTATGGCGGGTCTACGACCAGCGCTTGCAGTTCCGCGATTCTTCTAGCTGATGTGATAGCAATCAAGAATGCCAACTTCCACAAAATGAATTTTATGTCGGACGTGGCCATAGGCTCAAAAGGCGGTTTCATTAAGCCTGCCAACACTGTGTTGAGACTCCAAGTCGGGGGGAAACGTTTTTCCGGGGGAAAAGCTCGAAATAAACCCCTCATGAAGTGTTTTACAAGTCTGTCGCTAAATAGAGGAGACGACTGCCTTTTCCTTGTGAACCTCGAGATGGCCGCCAGGTGCACCTTTATCGATGTGGAGGATAATCCCCTCTCCGCCAAGAGGAGCAGGTAAGGTAGAACTTGTTCCGGCGTTACCGACAACGGTTGTAGGCCCTGTTGTCCCCTACACCATTCGCAGAACCTCCGCCACTTATAGGAGTAGGATTTGTTTGTAGAAGGGGCTCTAGCCGCCTGCAGAATTTTTTGACAATCCTCCGAAACGTCTAAAGCACCGAACTCCGAAAAGTCAGGAGCCAGGCTGTAAGGTTGAGACTGTCCGGGTCGTGATGCCACACCGTGCCTTTGTCCCGGGATAGTAGGTTCGGGGCTTTCGGAAACCCTATGGGATGTTCCAGCGACAGGTGAAGCAGGTCGGAGAACCACGGTTGCCTTGGCCAGTATGGTGTCACTAGAATTACCCGGCAATTGTATCTGCGTATCCACTGTATTGTCCTCCGTATGAGGGGGAACGGGGGAAAAGCATAGAGGAACATGTCCGTCCATGGGAAGGAGAATGCCTCCCCCCTGGAGCCCTCTTGAGGCCATCTGCTTGCGAATTGCTCGCATTTCTTGTTGTCTTTGGTCGCGAAGGCGTCCAGAGGGGGGTGACCCCATTTCTCGAACACTTTCATCAGGTGAACTGTGTCCATTTCCCACTCGTGTATCTGGGCCATGCTTCTGCTGAGGGAGTCTGCTTGGGAGTTCCTCACTCCTGGAAGGTGATGAGCCACGATGGAAATGTCATGCTTTAATGCCCAATGCCATGTTTTCTGGGCTTCTATGGAAAGAGTTCTTGATCGCGTCCCTCCTTGTTTCCTCAGATAAAACATGGCCGTTGTATTGTCGGTCAGTATTCGTACTCGCAAGCCCTTGATGTGTGGTAGGAATGCCTTCAAGGCCCATCGTACTGCTCTGAGTTCTAACACGTTTATGTGTAGGAGTGACTCCGTTGGAGACCAGCGACCCTGCGTTTGGAGAGCACCCATGTGAGCTCCCCATCCGGTTAGGGACGCATCCGTGACTATGGTTCGCTGAAACTCCGGCTCCTGTAGGGGTACGCCATTGTTCAGATTGTGGAAACTCTGCCACCACTGAAGGGTCCGAAGCAGCTTGTCGTCGTCGATGGTTATCTTGTCTGACCACGATCCTTGAGCCTGCGTCCATCGGTCCGCGAGGAATTCCTGGTGCTTAGAGAGGCATCAGCTTCACCTCACTGATGATCCCCAACAAGGGTGAAACACGTGTATGGGGTTGCTGGTGGTACTCTCGTTCAGTTTGGAATTGCCATTGTATTTCGGTGCTGGACTGCCCCTGGGCAGGACAAAGACTGATATGCAAATGGATATTTCCCATCTGTGAAAGGCACAGTGAGTAAAAGCAGTGGCTGCGAACTCTCAAGTGGTTAATAACCACTGAACAGGTTATCATGTCTGTTCTTGCGAGAGAGGGGCGCCCGCTACCTTTGTAAAACTGGCCTCATGAATAGGCGACGGTTTTCCACCAGATGGATGCAGGATGCCATGGCCCCTAGGACCGAAATGTATTTTCTCACTGAGATCTTGGTGTTTCGCCGTAGTCGGCATGCTTGTTGATTGAGTCTTGAGGTTCTGTCGAGAGAAGGTTTCACTAGCCCTAACTGGGTCTCGAACTGTGCCCCCAGGAATACCAGCGATCTCGATGGCTGCAGAGAGGATTTTTCGAAGTTTATGGCGAATCCCAGCTGTTGTAGAAGCTGCATGGTGGCTTGTAAACTTGTGTTGGTCGACGCTGGGGAGGATCCCCTTACCAGCCAGTCGTCGAGGTATGGGTATACATGGTGGCCTTGCTTCCTTAGCCAGGGCGCTACTGGAGCCAGGCATTTAGTGAACGTTCTGGGGGAGGTCTTGAGCCCAAAAGGAAGAACCATGAATTGGTAGTGAGTCCGCCCTATTACAAATCTTAGGAATTTCCTGTGTTTCCGACACATTGGAATATGGAAATACGCGTCCTGTAAATCCAGGGACGCTAGAAAATCCCCCTCTTGAACGGCGCAGATCACTTCCTGCAGAGTGAGCATCTTGAATTTTAGGCTCTTCAAAGATTTGTTGAGATCGCGTAAGTCTAAAATGGGACGCCATTTGCCGTTCGGCTTTTTTACGACGAAATATCTTGAGTAGACTCCTTGACCTCTCTGTGATGTTGGTGTAACGCTCACCTGATTCCCGCAGAGGCGCCGGTCTTGACTGGGTGAATGCCGTATCTTCAAAGGTGATGTGTAACACACGGTTGGCTCTTTGGGCTGGACCTCTGTGCACTGTATGTCTGACTTGAAGAGTAAGATGTCTGCAGATAGAAAATATGGGATTAATGAACTGGGGTTATTGGGTGCCTCTCTCCTCTTCCCTTTCTCTTCTCCTGTAGAACCCCAAAGGTTAACGCCCTCACCTTAGGTACGTGAACGCCAAGCTCTCCATCTGCCTCGGGGCAGGGTGCCGTAACCAGTTTCTTCACTGGATAAGGGTGCAGGCCTCTTGACCTCAGAGGACTGCTGTCCGTCATTAACTGCACGAACGGTAAGTTCTGGGCACTTCAAATGTCTTAAAAGTCTTTTGTAATGTTATCTCTTGTTTTGCAGGGTTCCGGCGATGGCGGATGGCGGGCTGATGAGAGTTGAGGATCGAACCCGCGTGAGGAATAGAAGCGCCTGGAAGCACGTAAGTAAGCGCTTGTAGCCTGCTTCACGATGCGCACTAACTGTCCCTTTTATCTTGCAGGTACAAGTTCGGAGCTTTAGAGAAGCTGAAGGGTGCTGGAATACCCACTGGATTCGGCGTGGGAAGGAGTAATGGCACGTGAGTAATAAAGTTGCCCAATGTCTTTAAACGCACCTTCTTTTGTCTTTCAGATGCGGGATGCAGCGCCGAAGGCCTCCGGAGCGTGCGAAGAGTAGGTAAGCCTTTGTCTTTCAGATGCCGGAATGCAGCGCGAGGCGTTGGTGACAGCCGATGGACCAGGTAAGAGATGCGCTGCCACTGAAGACCGTAGTGCTAACCTGTTCTTTCTTTGACTTTACAGGTGCTGCTGAAGACTGGATTCCAGGATGGTAAGCCTTTGTTCCCTTAGGCCCAGGATCAGAAGCAGAAGACACGATGAGCGTTCTGCTGCAGAGAATGCAGAATAACACAAAGCAAGATTCATCCATCGGGTGTGGTTTAAATAGCCTCCTGTAGTGCTTAGGTGTCTCCTTCCACAGCCACGCCTAGGTAAGAAAAGAGTTCCTGCTTTCCAGAAGAGTTCCAGTGTTCTGAACCTAGGGAGTGGCTCCTGCCCCACCCAACAGGAAAAGTAGTCCCAAACAGAAGAGGATCAGGGGTTCAACTGGCAGGTAAGTAAGCAGCATGGTCTGCTGCAGGTAAGTCCACCCAAGCATTATGAGCCCGGCGCTTCCAGCGCTGGGACTGGGCATCTTTATGAGCCTGGTGCCACTGGCGCCAGGACAAGGTCCAAAAGGTCCCAATTGGGACTGGCTGGCACTCGGAACCGGGGTTATGGGTCTGCTTCCAAGGGAGTCGGGCAAGTCCTGATCTTTTGGAAGCAGAGATCATGACAGCACCCCCCCCAAGGCCCCTCCCAAACCGGGCTTCTCCGGGGGTTTGGGCTTGTTATGAAATGTTCGATGAAATCTTTTGATTAGACGAGGCGCGTGGACATATTCTGCAGGTTCCCAGGATCTTTCTTGGGGACCGTAGCCTTTCCAGTCAATCAGGTAAAATAGTTTAGATTTGGAGATCTTGGAATCCAGGATGCTTTTGACTTCAAACTCGAGTTCTCCATCAACTAGAATAGGTTTTGGAGATGTAGTTAGTCGGGTTTGAGGTTGCACGGGTTTTAATAGAGAGACGTGGAAGACCGGATGTATCTTCATGTGAGGGGGCAAGTCCAACTTGACCGCTACTGGATTTACTATGGTAGTGATGGAATAGGGACCAAGGTATCTTGGGTTGAATGTGCGTGGTCCTTTTAGAGGTAGATATTTGGTGGATAACCAGACTTGATCTCCTACTTGATATTGAGGGGCTTCCTTCCGATGTTGGTCTGCTCCTTTCTTGTATTGTTCTTTAGCCCTTTGAAGGTGAGAAACGGCTTCCTTAAAGGCTTGGGTGATTGTAGAATGCAGGTGGTCTACTGCTGGTGTTCCAAGATCTTGGAGTGGATCCAACTCCGAGGTTCGAGGGTGACTACCGTATAAAAGAAAAAACGGGGTCTTCCCAGTTCCCGAGTGGACAGAGTTATTGTAGGCATATTCGGCTATCCAAAGGATATCTTTCCAAGTTTTTTCAGTTTGTTGTAGCATGCAGCGCAAATACTGTTCCAGAGTTTGATTGGTCCTCTCGGTTTGTCCGTCGGTTTGAGGGTGGTGGCTGGTCGAAAGTCTCACATCAATTTGAGCCGACCGACAGCAACTTGACTACCTCGATCCGAAATTAGAACTGAAGGAAAACCGTGCAGTCGGACGATGTTTTCGAGAAATTCTCGGGCCAGAGTTGCTGCTGTTGGTAAGCCTTTGAGTGGAATGAAATGCGCCATCTTGGAGAATAGGTCCACGATTACTAGGATCGTATTGTATCCGGAGCATGGAGGTAGATCGGTGATGAAGTCCATAGAAAGCGTATGCCAAGGGCGAGGCGGGATGTCAATAGGGCGTAAGAGGCCGGCTGGTTTTTCCTTTTGACTCTTGTTTTGGGCGCATACTCCACAGGACATTATAAAGTCTCTGATATCTTTTTTCCAAGACGGCCACCAGAAGTAGCGCTTGATCTTTTCCGAGGTCTTGGTCATACCGGGATGTCCTTCCATTAAAGAATCGTGATAACAAGAGATTACCTTTTTCTGTAAATCTGTGCTGGGCAGGTATAACCGTTCTTGGAAATATAATAGGTTGTCCTTCACCGTAAAGTCCTTTCCCTGCAGATGCCAATTCTGTATGTCTGCTGGAGTTACCAGTAGCCTGGCTTTATCCTTAACTTCCTCTATGGATTGTGTGGCGATTACACATAGAATTCTTTGTTCGGGAATGATTGGTACAGGTTTAGGATTGATCAAATGTTCTTCCACTCCCATCCGAGAAAGGGCATCAGCTTTACCGTTTTTTGTACCAGGTCGATAGGTAATTATGAAGTCAAACTCGGCAAAGAATAGTGCCCAACGGAGTTGCCTAGAGGATTGAGCTTTTGCGGTTTTCAAATATTGCAGGTTTCGGTGATCTGTAATCACAGTAACGGTGTGTCGGGCCCCCAGAAGATAATGCCGCCAAGCCTTAAAGGCGGACTTGATAGCTAGAAGTTCCTTATCAGTAATAGTGTAATTGATTTCAGGAGGCGAGAATTTGCGGGACCAAAATGCCACGGGATGCAACTGATTGGTTACTGGGTCCTTTTGTGATAGAACTGCCCCCATGGCAAGGCTCGAAGCATCAGTTTCAACGATGTAGGGGAGTTCTGGGCGAGGATGTTTTAAGATCGGTGCAGAGATAAATCTAGTCTTCAAATTCTGGAAAGCTTGTTCCGCCTCGGTAGACCATTCAAAACGTTTGTTTTTCTTTAACAAGGCGGTGATGGGCTGGACTATTCGAGAGAATTCGGGGATAAACCTGCGGTAAAAGTTAGCGAAGCCTAACATGCTTTGAACACCTTTTACGGAGGATGGCGATGGCCATTTGAGAATTGCATCGACCTTCTTTGAATCCATACGCACTCCGCTAGGTGATAATATGAACCCCAAGAATTCAACTTCGGTCACGTTGAAAACACATTTTTCCAACTTAGCGAAAAGTTTGTGTTGACGCAATCTCTCGAGGACCATTTTCACGTGTTTCCGATGTTCAGTTTCCGATGAAGAATAAACGAGGATGTCGTCAATGTAAACAACAACACACACATCTATGAGCTCTCTGAGGACATCGTTCATAAAATATTGAAAGGCGGCCGGGGCATTGCAAAGTCCGAAGGGCATGACCTGATATTCAAATAGCCCATACTTGGTGCGGAAGGCCGTCTTCCATTCATCGCCCTCTTTTACTCGTACCAAGTGGTGGCTCCTCTAAGATCCAGCTTTGTATATATGCATGCTTTTCTGACTTGGTCCAGGAGTTCAGGGATCAAAGGTAACGGATATCTATTCTTAACGGTGATCTGGTTCAGGGCGCGATAATCTATACAAGTTCTAAGGTCCCCTTCTTTTTTTGGAACGAAGAACAAAGCTGAGGAAGCAGGGGACTTGGAAGGACGAATAAACCCATTCGCTAGGTATTGATCCAGGTATTGTCGGAGGTGAAGATTCTCAGGCTCGGTGAGGGCATAAATTCTACTACAAGGAGGAGTAGATCCAGGTATCAGGTTTATCTGGCAGTCATAAGACCTATGAGGAGGTAGAGAGTTAGCCTGATCCTTCCGGAAAACATCTTGGAATTCTAGGTATTCAGGAGGTAACTGGGGAGCCTCCGAGGAAATTGCTGCCAGTGCAACACCAGGTGGAGGGTGACAAGTAGAGACACATTCTGGAAACTGAACCGTTCTTGCTCGCCAATCGATATGAGGATTGTGCTTCTCTAACCAAGGAATTCCTAGAATAATCTGGAACTGAGGGGCCTTGATCACATCGAACACGATCTTCTCATGGTGTCCATCTTGACTTACTAGCGTCACTTCTTGGGTGGTATGCGTTACTGGTCCGGAGGCTATCTCCGTACCATCCACCGTAGTAATGACGTCCTTTACAGCCTTTGGACAAAGAGTCAGATTCATCCTCAAAACCATTTCATGATCCACATAATTGCCGATGGCACCGCTGTCGACGTAAGCTTCAATCGCATGTAATCGATCCGGATGTTCAGGGCTAATGAGGACCATAGGTATCACGAAATGCGAGGTCACTGAACTGGTTTTAACGCTCGGCAAGAGGACCTCTATTCTTGTCGGGCGAGGTCGTTTCCCTGCTCAGAGTTTGTGACCCTGGTAACTGCAGCATCTACTTCCTTCTTGGCTGGTTTCACCGGACAGTCTCGAAGAAAGTGCCCGGAGTTTCCGCAATAGAGGCATAATTGCAGCTGTTTTCTCCTTTCCCGCTCCTTTTGTGTTAGTGGTCCTTTCAGGCCCCCTATTTGCATGGGTTCCCCGGAGTCTACTCCTTTGGTAGGAGTTGGTGGTTTGGAAAATACTCGAGCATCAAACTTGGAACGATCGGCCTTCCTGTTCTGCAGTCTGTGGTCAGTTTGAACGACTAAGTCAATATAGTCCGAACAGTCTTGCGGGGGATTCACTACTTGGGCTAACACATCTTTGAGCTCTCCACGTAGACCTCTATAAAACAGCATAATCCTTTTGTCCTCAGGCCATCGAGTTTCCACTATCAGTCTGTTGAAAGACGCAATATAAGCCAAAAGGTCTTGATTACCCTGTCGCAATGAAAGGAGCTCATTGTCCAAGGCTTGCCCCTGTGAATGTCTTGCAAACAGTTTTTCCATACTGAGCTGAAAAGCTTGAAAATCATGGAGAACCGGATCATCTTGATTAACTAGAGGGATCGACCAGTCTGCCGCATTGCCACTAAGGTACGAAAGCACGAAAGCTACCCTAGCTTGATCAGTTGGAAAGGCTGCTGGCCGGCATAAGAAGTGCAACCGGCACTGATTAATAAATACTGCAAACCTCTTTGGGTCACCAGAAAATCGTTCGGGCGGAGCCAGAGGTACATTCCCAGGTAGGTTGATCTGCACTGGGTTCGTAGAGGATGTTGAAGGAAGATTTGCCCCTGATGCGGGTAACGGAGTTTGTCCAGCTTGTGACTGTAGCAATTGTCTAGCGAGATCGTCTGTTCGCTCCTTGGAAATAATCAGTTCCCTTCTTAGAGCATTCGTTTCCTGACGGGCTGCATGCACTTCTGCTCTTAGTTCCCCAAGTAACTGGGCTAGCTGGTCGGTATCCGAGGTTTCCATAGCGCCTGGGTGGGAGTTTTGCGGTAGGCTTTGTGTTCTGTAACGCTCACCTGATTCCCGCAGAGGCGCCGGTCTTGACTGGGTGAATGCCGTATCTTCAAAGGTGATGTGTAACACACGGTTGGCTCTTTGGGCTGGACCTCTGTGCACTGTATGTCTGACTTGAAGAGTAAGATGTCTGCAGATAGAAAATATGGGATTAATGAACTGGGGTTATTGGGTGCCTCTCTCCTCTTCCCTTTCTCTTCTCCTGTAGAACCCCAAAGGTTAACGCCCTCACCTTAGGTAAGTGAAAGCCGAGCTCTCCATCTGCCTCGGGGCAGGGTGCCGTAACCAGTTTCTTCACTGGATAAGGGTGCAGGCCTCTTGACCTCAGAGGACTGCTGTCCGTCGTTAACTGCACGAACGGTAAGTTCTGGGCACTTCAAATGTCTTAAAAGTCTTTTGTAATGTTATCTCTTGTTTTGTAGGGTTCCGGCGATGGCGGATGGCGGGCTGATGAGAGTTGAGGATCGAACCCGCGTGAGGAATAGAAGCGCCTGGAAGCACGTAAGTAAGCGCTTGTAGCCTGCTTCACGATGCGCACTAACTGTCCCTTTTATCTTGCAGGTACAAGTTCGGAGCTTTAGAGAAGCTGAAGGGTGCTGGAATACCCACTGGATTCGGCGTGGGAAGGAGTAATGGCACGTGAGTAATAAAGTTGCCCAATGTCTTTAAACGCACCTTCTTTTGTCTTTCAGATGCGGGATGCAGCGCCGAAGGCCCCCGGAGCTTGCGAAGAGTAGGTAAGCATTTGTCTTTCAGATGCCGGAATGCAGCGCGAGGCGTTGGTGACAACCGATGGACCAGGTAAGAGATGCGCTGCCACTGAAGACCGTAGTGCTAACCTGTTCTTTTTTGTCTTTACAGGTGCTTCTGAAGACTGGATTCCAGGATGGTAAGCCTTTGTTCCCTTAGGCCCAGGATCAGAAGCAGAAGACACGATGAGCGTTCTGCTGCAGAGAATGCAGAATAACACAAAGCAAGATTCATCCATCGGGTGTGGTTTAAATAGCCTCCTGTAGTGCTTAGGTGTCTCCTTCCACAGCCACGCCTAGGTAAGAAAAGAGTTCCTGCTTTCCAGAAGAGTTCCAGTGTTCTGAACCTAGGGAGTGGCTCCTGCCCCACCCAACAGGAAAAGTAGTCCCAAACAGAAGAGCATCAGGGGTTCAACTGGCAGGTAAGTAAGCAGCATGGTCTTCTGCAGGTAAGTCCACCCAAGCATTATGAGCCCGGCGCTTCCAGCGCTGGGACTGGGCATCTTTATGAGCCTGGTGCCACTGGCGCCAGGACAGGGTCCAAAAGGTCCCAATTGGGACTGGCTGGCACTCGGAACCGGGGTTATGGGTCTGCTTCCAAGGGAGTCGGGCAAGTCCTGATCTTTTGGAAGCAGAGATCATGACAGTTGGAACTAATTCTATCACGCCCTTTGCTAACATGAGCGTTACCTCTTGTTGCAGTATCTTCAGATGGGAATGAGCGGTGAACGCAGGTGGAATTTGCGAGGGCTGTGTTTGAATTGTAGAGAGTGTCCGTTTCTTATAGTATCCAGCACCCATTGATCCGTCGTTATTCGTTCCCATTCGTCGACATATGCTGAAACTCTTCCCCCCAGAACGGTGTGTTGTATGTCACTGCTGATCTTTATTTTGCTTGTCTCTCGACGACGACGGATATGATGGTCTTTTTCTGGAAGTCTGGAAGTTCCGGTGACGGTTTGCCATTTGGGAGGCACGTCTGTATCCCTGGGAGGGGTAAGCTGATCTGCCAAAGGATCTGTCTCCAGATGCAGAGAATCTTGAATTACCTGAAGCCCCTCTAAAGGGACGAAAAGACTTGTAGTTTCTGCCACTCTGGAGGGCACCCAATGAACGTGCCGTGTCCGAGTCCTCTTTCATTCCCTTTAGGGCTTCGTCCACCTTCTCACCGAAAAGAAGGTCTCCCTCAAAGGGCATATCTAAAACTTTGTATTGTACTTCTGGCCTGAAGTAGGTACACTTAAGCCATGACTGTCGACGTAATACGACCCCATTATTGACTTGCTTGAAGCCTGACTCAGCGAGGTCCACCGCGATGTTTATTGCGTGATTTGAGGCTTCCTCACCTTCTCGGACGAGTAACATCGCTGCCTTCCTATGCTCTTCCGGAAGATGATCAAGCAACGGAGCTAGCCTGTGCCACATCTCCCTATCGTATCTGGCAACAATTGCCAGAGAGTTTGCGGCCTTTACTGTGGTCGCTCCCACGGATAGCACTTTTTTGCCAAAGGCATCTTGGCGTCTCGCTTCGTTCTCAGGAGGAGTCGTGCACTTGTGCTGGGCCTTCGCCTTCCTCGCCGCTGCCGCCGACACCACCGAGTCTGGCGTTGGTTGGGAGGATAAACACTTGGGGGTAGACTATGGAGCCTTAAACTTTTTTTCCAGGCGTCCTTTCACTGCCGGCTCTGAAAACGGGTGACGCATTGTCTGCAACCCCTCCTTCCATACATGGTCTAGTATTGGTATCGAGAACACACACCTCCTTCTCTTACCCATGTGGTCGAACAAAAAACAGTCCTTTTTCTGTTCTTCCTGGGACAAACCAAATTCTTTGCATGCCTTCTCCATCATAGAATGGAATGACGCAATGTCGTCCGGAGGGGACGGGTGAGCTGGGCTTCTAGGGGTTTCCAACTCCACCTCTGACTCCCAGGTTGGATCCCTGGAGGGGGATGATGAGATATCCGACATGGCTCCCCCGTCAGACTCCGAATCTGGCAGCTCACCTTCCTCTTGTGCCAGTGCTGAGATTGGCGTGCGTAGGTGCGTCGGTTGACGGGACGGGCCCGGCTCGTCGACGGGTGACTGTGGCAGGTTTGCCTGAGGTAGTCTCTGGTCCAACGACTGTAACAACGATTGAAGCGTGGACAGAATTTCCAACGACAAAACAGATTGAGGATTGAGAAGAGGGGCAGATACCGGTATAACGGAACCCCTCGTCGACGACTTGTCAGCCACTCGTAGCCCTAGGTCTGCTGGGCCAGCTATTCTCTCATTCTCGTCCTCCGAGGACAGCAACACAGCCTGTTCTTGTAGTAAAGTATCCGGGGGGATCGGATCAAAAACTTCAGGCCTCCAGGCCTCCTGTAGAACCCCCGTCGACGAGGCCATCGTCGACGTCGTTGTCGGTGGGACGGTGGATGCCACCTGTGGCAGGGTGGAGGCCGATGACTGGGCCGCCGTCGACGACGGTGACTTAGCAGGTGGTTTTGGCGGTCCCGCCTTTTCCACACTTGGCTTGCTTTTACTCGACTCTCGACTCGTGATCGATCTATGATGATCGCCCGAGGAGGATTTCCTTTCCTTTGATGAAGATGATTTCTTTGACGAGGAGTCTCTAGTTGAGTGACTTCCAGACGACTCTTTTTTACGTCGGTCGAGATTTCTTCGCCGGTGGTTCCGACGAGGTAGCGCGGCGTGATGTTTCGCCGATTGTGTGGAGCCTACCTCCGAAGGGGGGTGTGCCCCCGCTCCATCATTCAGCCATGCCACCAGTCGTCGACTGCGGTCTTTGAGGGTTTTTTGAGAAAACCCTTTGCATATGTCGCAGTTATCCGCCGAATGATGAGGGTGGAGGCAATATATACAATCCATATGTCCGTCCCCCTCGTAAACTTTTTTCAAGCCGCACGTCGCGCATGGGCGGAACAGCGCTTTTCCTGACACGGAGGACATTTTCTGTACTCAAATTCCAGTAATGCAAACTTGTACAAAATAGTAAGACAACGCGAGGAGATCCCACTACTTTGGAGACGGTTGAAATCTGAAGGGGAACCGCGGGGGCGGGCTTCTTATACGGGGACAGCCTACGGAGCATGCGTAGGCGGGTCCTAAAAGGACGTAGATAGGACACAAAAGTGTCGGAAGTTTTCCTATTGGAAAAGGCTATATATGTGTACCGAGGGGTCCCGGTCTGACGACGGGGAATATTCTAAGCATGTGAATCCATGAAAGATCCAATGCTGGAGAAGGATTGGCAACACAAAGAGTGCACGAGGCATCATAGTTACAGGTAGATTACATGATCAGAAGGGTTCATAAATGAAGAATGCATGTGAAAAGCACACCTAGATTCCAGTGAACAGTATATGTACGGCACAGCAAGAGTCAAGTGAACAAGTGAGAAAGTCACAGAAAAAGAGTAGTCCAGTACAGTCATGAGTGAGGCCGGCAGCCACAGGTGGAACCGAAATGAGATTAATAATAATGCCTGTGAGTCACAAACATGGGCAGTTGGTGTGGGCATAGATTACATTACAGCGTGCAGTAGTGAGAGGAACGGGCTTGATAGAAGGTCCCAGAGAGCAGTAGAGGTGGAAACTCAGTGGCACGGAGCAGCTGGCCATGTGCAGTGAGCAAAGGGACTAAAATGGCTGGAGCAAGTTGACTAAGCAGCGGTACAGGAGTGCATCGGGAAGCCCAAAAGGGTAAGGTGGTAAATGCTTCATGGCCATCAGGGAAAGTTCAGGCACAGAGTTACTGCAAAGGAGGTCCACATTTAGGGGGGCTCAAGTGGGAAACACCAAGTAGTGAGTTTACCAGCTCATGGTGTGTTGCATGATCCAGTGAGGCGGCAACGCTGGGGGACTCCACCGAGCCCTCCCACCCCCCACCCCTGGACAGGTCCAGACAGATGGGCAAGACTCTTTCAGCTGGCCCTTCAAAGGGGTCCGGCAGTCGACTGCCAGCTCCTTATCCAACAGAGATCAAATACCCACGGTGGTCACGGCCAGCCAATCAGGGCGGGCCTTGTTTACACCAAAACACGAACAGCTGACTACATACCGCGCAGGGCGGCCATCTTCAAGCATCCCTCGGCGGCTTCAAGCAATGCCTGCAACGCATCTCCTGGTGGCCATGTGAATGACGGGGCAGCCACAGAGATTGTGGAAAGAGTATCACAATTCTGAACTGGTTTTTTTTTTAAAATAAATTTTACAAACAAACAATAAACCAAACAAATAGTGCATGTTCCAACAGTTTCAATACACTTTTTTTAACTTCCTAACCACTACTCCCTCTACCCCACCCCCCTTGCGAGTCTATTGCATTGAACCTTCAGTTTCCACACCCTGTGGTTCGGTCACCTCCTCCACAGGCTCAGTCGGGTCATCCAATGACCCAAACAGTCCGGCTATCAGTGATTTCCAGGCCATCAGGGACTCATTCTCCCCCCCCCATTGCAACACGCTTCTTGCCATGCCGTGGTTTCGGCTTCTGCCCATTTTTGCAAGTCCTTCCACCACACCTCTATCCTCGGCACATGGCATGACTTCCATCCCATGGCAATCCTCCTTTTTGCTAGCACATAAGCCAGGTCCCTTAGTTTGCTTACGTGCCTGAGTTTCTGTGGTCTTGGGAACCCCCCAGCAGACAGGCCCACACCGTATCCACTACCATCTTGACCCCTCTTCCTTCTAGTTTCTCCTTTGCACCTCTCCAGAACCTCTCTATGATCGGGCATGACCAGAACATATGCACCATGCCCGCGTTCTCTTCGTCACATTTGGGGCATGCTTGCCGACCTGCATTCTCAAACCTCGATATCTTCCAAGGCGTCATGTAAGCCCTGTGTGTTATGTACAACTGTATCTGTTTGAGCCTCACGTTTCTAGACACCTTCTTATGATACCCCTGCACCCTTTTCCACATCCCATCTCCCATTTGGGCCCCAACCTCCATTTCCCAGTCCATCCTCAACTGCGTGACCTCCTTCCCCACTTTCGACATCAACATCTCATACAGTCTGGAAATCTCATAACCCCCCTCAGCTATATTATATATCACGTCTATGGTGGCGTCCAATTCTTCCCCCAGCACAGTTTCAGGCCATGTTCTCTTAATCCTCTGTACCATTCTGTGGTACGTAATGTACTGGCCTTCATGCAACCCAGCTACTTCCCGTAGCCCCTCAAAAGTAACACTAGAGCCCTCCTGCCAGATGTCCCCCATTGTTGCCACCCCAGCCGGTTCCCAGTGGGTCCGGATTATCAGTCGCAGCTGAGCGTCCGCCCCAGTCAGTACTACCAATGGCATCTGCGGAGAGCATGGGGATGGGTCCCCCATCATTTGGCATGCCCTGCGCCACACCTTCCATCCTAGTAGCATCATTTTAGGGTGCCCCCCCATTTCGGCTTTGGGTGCCCACATGACTTCTTTCAAATAAAAAGGATCACAATCCCGCCCAAGCAACCTGTGTTCGGAGGTCTCTTCATCAGATAGCCATTTGGCAACATACTGCAACTGGCTCGCCACATAGTACGCCTCGTAGTTGGGCAGCTTAATTCCCCCTTAGTCATGGAAGTTCTGAAGCTTCCACAACGCCACTCTGTTTCGCGTGCCGTGCCACCGAAAATCCCTACACATGCTATTTAGTTTAGTGAAAAAACCCCTAGGAATCAGGTACGGTATATTCCCGAAGTAATGTAGGAGCCTCGGCAGGACCACCATCTTTAGCATCGCTCCCCGCCCCATCATCGCCAGAGGCAGCTTTGCCCAAAACCGCATGCACTTCTCGATGTTTCTAATGGCTACTTCTGTGTTACACTTGTGCTCCTCTTCCACAGTGTGGTATATATTAATCCCCAAGTAGCAAAACGTGTGAACCGCCCATGGCACTTGCAATACAGGTAATCACTCCGATGGAATCCCCTTGCACCCCCCCCAATGGGAACATGCTGGACTTCTGGGGATTCACTGCTATGCCAGACAAAACAGCATATCTCTCCATCACTTCTAGGATGTACTGGAGATTTTCTTCTGGGAATCGAAGGTACAGCAGCATGTCATCTGCATATAGGGAAATCAGGTGCCGCTCCCCTTTCACCTCAATGCCTATAGTGTCATATTGTTGCCGCAGATAGATCGCAAGAGGTTCCAGGGCCAGTACGTAGAGCATAGGAGACCACGGGCATCCCTGTCTAGTACCCCTGCTAAGCTGCCACCTCTCTGAAATCACAGATCCTGTCTTAACTCTAGCCAGCGGTTCACTGTACAAAATCTTTGCCCACCTCACATAGCCAGGCCCTAACCCATAGTGTTTCAGGGCCGCCAGCAGCCACGGCCACTTGACGGAGTCAAAGGCCTTGATCGCATCCAAGGACGCGATTGCCATTTCCTCATCCTTTCCACTGCCAAACTCAATGATCCTCTGGAGTCGCCTATGATTATTGGTGATGTTTCTATGGGGGACATAGCCCGTTTGATCCGGATGTATTAACTTGCTAATGACCCTTTTCAGTCTATTCGCCAGGACTGTAGTCAGTATCTTGCCGTCTTGGTTCAGCTTCAACACAGTTCTAAAGAATCCACAGCTACGCCCAGGTTTATTTGGTTTAGGGAGAGGTACTATGACAGCCTCTCTCAGTGACTCCGGTAAGTGGCCCATCTCAAATGCTTCGTCTATCATTTCTAACAGCGGGGGGGGGGGGACCTCTTCTATATATACTTTATAAAATTCACTTGGGAGCCCATCTGTCCCCGGGGTCTTACTAGTAGGCAGCTGCCTCACCACCTACCCCAGTTCTTCCAGGGTAATCGGGGAGTCCAATTCCTCTCTTTCCTCCTCCCTTATCTTGGGCAGCCCCATATCCTCCAGCGTTTCCTCTATCATTACGCGGCTGCTTACCCAGTCTTCCCCGTATAACCCTTTATAGTAATCCACAAACGCTTGATTAACTCCCTCCTGGGTATCCTCTACGCTACCATCTTCCCTCTCTATAGTTCTAATTGTGGCTCTGGGGGTCTCGCTCTTATATAACCACGCCAAAAGTCTCCCCGGTTTATCGCCTCCCGCATGCTGTCTCTCTATGTATCTTTTATAATTAAGGTTACACAACCTCTCCCAATATTCCGCACATTTTTGCTGTAGCTTAAGTATCAAATCTAGTTTCTCCGCTGTATCATCCCCAGCTTTTAAGGCCTCTTCCAGTTTTGCTTCCGTCTCCCTCAGTTCAGCCGAAACCCCCCCCCTGTAGGCCCTTGGATTTCGCCATGGCCGCCCCCCACATGACAACCTTAAAGGCCTCCCATAATGTCCCCGCCAAGTCCACACTCCCAGTGTTGGTTTCAAAATAGTTTACTATCCTCTCCCGCAAGTCCTCTCTGAAGAAGGGGTCCCTCAACGCCTCCGCTCGTAGGCGCCATGTCAGGATCCTCGCCCTCGGGGGGGGGGGGGGGGCATTATTGCCATGCAAGAATCAGGGGCGAGTGGTCCGAGAGGACCCTGGCCCTGTACTCTATGTATGCCATCTCCGCTATCATGTCAGGTGATGCAAAGACATAGTCCAGCCTCATTGATAACTGATGTGGGGCCGAGTATTGCGAATATTGCCTTTCCCCTGGGTGCCACACTCTCCATGCATCTTCCAGCCCAAAGTCATCAAGCAGTGTCTGTAGCGCCCTGGCTGCAGGGGCTGGTCTATGCAATTTCCCATCCGATCTATCCACCCTCGGGTTCAGTACGCAGTTGAAGTCCCCTCCCCAGATCACCGCGCTACCCACACACCCGCTCAGATTCGCACTCAGTGTCCTAATGTACGCTGCTGTGTTTTGGTTCGGGGCGTACGTGTTAACAATACTTATCTCCCTGTTCTCTACCAATCCCCTCAGCATAACCATCCTCCCATCTGTCTCAGCCACCACTTGCAACCGCTGAAACTGGACATGTGGCGCTGCCCATATAAGTACTCCTCTTGCGTAGGCCGAGTAAGACGAGCCCACCAACACCCCTTTCCACTTTCCCGCAATCATGTCCATCCTCTCACGTGTGAGGTGGGTTTCCTGCAGCAATGCAATGTCTATTTTCTGCCTGCGCAGATACAGCATAACCTTGTTCCTTTTTAAATAGCTGTTAAGCCCCCGCACATTCCATGTGAGTATTATAAGGTCCCCCATGGCCTGGTATAGTCCCGTTCCCTCCCCCCAGGTATCGTTTAGCTTCAAGTTCCAATCCAATCCATATAGGCTCGCATCCCATTCTAAAACGCCTTTACCCAAAAACACACCAAACTTCCCGTTCCCTTTCCTCCCCCCCGCCTCCCATCCCTTCCCCAACACTCTCCCCCCCAACTGTTGCCCAGCTCCATCTCTGGATCTCACGCTCCCCCGCATCTAGCTCTTTCCGGCTTTCGCCTGTACTCGAAGCGCCGCAGGGTGAGGCCACCCTACTGGCCATCCTACTACAACTACAACTATAATTGGGGGGGTAGGGTACTTCCGCCCTGCGCTCCAATAGCACATCAATCAACTACACATTGCCAAACAATTTAAATATATGTAACTACCACTATATTCCAGTCCATCAAGTCTCTCACAATCAGCAATATGTAATCGAACATCAGCCTCTTACAGCCAGGCCCATCGTTCTCAGCCTTCGCCTAGGTGCCCTCGGGAAGTTCGCTCACCGCCCTAGCAGTATGCATACCGTATCTGAGTCACTTTTCGCGTCCATTTTGTGTCTCTTCCGTGTCTTGATCCGGGCAGCCCTGCAGATCCAGCCATATTGTTGCTTCTTCCAGAGTGTTAAAAAAATGCAATTTGCCCTTATGCACGATCTTCAGTTTCGCAGGGTACAGAAACATATATTTTATCCCCGCAGCCCGTAGCCTCCTTTTGATAGTTACATAGCTGTACCACTGCCTTTGGACCAGCATAGTATAGTCCGGGTATGCTGTGATAGTACTCGAGGCCCTCTCAATTGTTCCGCCTTTCCGAAAATATTCCAATATTTTATTGCAGTCTTTATAGTTCAGTATTTTAGCAATTATCGCTCATGGAGGGGCCCCTGGTCTCGGCTTCCTCATAAGGGCCCTATGTGCGCGCTCCACCGCGAAACCCTGCGAGAGTTTACCGGCCCCAATTGCTTGTGGGAGTAAGTTCTCAATGTAATCAGTCGGTTCCTGGCCTTCTTCGCCTTTATGGCAAGCCCACCACGCGAATATTGTTTCTCCTCGCTCTCCCCTCTGCTTCTTCTGCTCGAGACTCCAAGTTGGCCACTTGTTGTTTAAGGACATGGATCTCATTTGCATTGTTGGTGCTGGTGTCCGTGTTAGATTTCACCGCACCCTCCAGGCAGCTTGTGCGTTCTGCCAGTCCCCCGACATCTTGTCTCAGCAGGGAGACTTCGATGCCCACTGCTTCGATTTTAGCTTCCAGGGAAGTGCGTAGGTCCATCGTCGCAACCCCCCCAAGATTCCTTCAACTCCGTGATGGCTTCTAAAATCTGATGATTATCAGCCGCTGTGCCACCGGGCCTTTGGTTGCGCTGGCCGCAGGAGACGGCTGTGTTTTCGTAAAAATATCCATTGTGGGTTGTTTGTTCTTATTCTTGCCCACGGCCCCTCGCACCGCCATATTCCGGTCTCCGTTGGGTCTCCCTAGCGTCTGAGTGTCTTCCCAACTGTAATTTCTGCTCTTCACCGACCGTCGTGGTGATCTCAAGGCAGTCGCGACATCTTCTCACCGCTGCTAGTTGCTGATCAATGCCGAGCGAGCGCTGCTCGTTCTTGTCGTGGTGCGGCCTGCATTTTCACACCTCTGTTGCCCTCGGGCCCCTGAACGTCCGGGCCAGCCCCCAAGCCTCCACGACCCAAGGCCCACAGCCACCAGGGGTTTTGTTCCGTCTTCACCTCGCCATTGCCGTTCTTTCCCGGTGGCCGACGCCTCTATTTGTCCTCTTCAGGTACCCCAGTGTCGTTTCCTTTGTTGTCGGCCATCTTGTGTGACAATGGACCGAACTGCCGCCATCGTTCGTCCAGCAATTCCTCCAGACTCCCTACTTACGATTCTCTCAATCTTTACACAATGAGCAGAGCATACATTCCTGTGCGTGTGTGATCAATTCTGGAACCCGTGGCGCATTTTCAAAGGTAGTTTTTTCGGATCATCTGTCGGATCCTCCGGAGCTACACGGGAGGCACGTCCTACTCCATGGCTCCATGGCTGCTCAAGCCACGCCCCCTCTGAATTGGGTTATGTAAATTGTAGTGCAATTTCAGGAAAGCTGCAGGACCAGTCTATCCTGATCACCTGACAGAGTTCAATAATACTTTGATCAATCGATGCTTCCCACCAAAGCGTCTTCCCTTCTTGTTAGATGGATAGGTTGAGCCAGACTGAAGAGATTGGTAGAAGATTGTTGTTGAGTTGGGGTTTCTCCCAATTTGTTGTCAGTGAAGGTACTGCCTCTGTGTCTATTGGCACAGTAACACACTTGTAACAGTGCTTTTTGTAGTCGTCGCTTCTCCACTGAAGACTATTTTGGCATTTTATCACTGCAAGATTTACTTCCTTTTTTTGAATGGTCTAAGTTAAAGGCCTTGTGGTGTTCCCTAATTCATGAGAAAACTAACGCCCGTCTTTTTTTTTAAATGGTGAGCTTTTTGTCAGAAATAGCTGGTCTTGTGAGGTTGTCATAGGCAGACAGTGCTTGCATTTTGCATGTAGTGGATAGATTACACAGGATGAGTCTCAATACTATTCATTTTACTTTTGTATTTTATTTATTTTCTTCTTTATTGTTCTTTTGGTTATAAATACAACAAATCTTTTGCACATTTTATAAAAAAATCAATTACACATTATGGTTACAGTTACAAGATAATCATCAATACAAGAAATTGATTACAGATTAAATACCAATGAAGATTTAAAATACTTATCAGGTATACAATCAGAGTTAAAAAGAGCTACTTTACATTAAGTAGAACTATAAAAGATAATACTTCATGTGGTAATTCCAGCAATTGATAGATTGTTAGGCAGAAACCTGTGCAGTTCCCTCTGGGACCACTGCAAAAGATTTAAGACTACAGGTGGTTGGCAGTAAACCCAATTGGTAGCAGTCTGTACCACCCAGATTTACCTGGTAGCTGTGGCTGAGCAGTCAGACTTCTCTCAAGAAGAGTTAGGCAGTATATAGAGGATACAGGATAGGGCAGGTAAACAGAGTAGAACAAGCAAACACTGACCAGAGCTTGGTGTAAAAGAGATATAATTATTTATTTAAAAGCACATCTAATAAACACACTGGTACTAAGTTTTAAGCAGTTCAGAAACACGGTCACTAAAAGATATACACTACTTCAATGATTAATAGACAACTCTTAGTTAAAGCAACACTTATTTTCAGACAGCGGTGAGCGCTTAACGCAGATGACCCTCTATTCAATCAGTAAAAAAGGGAGAGAAAGGCAGTGCAAAGATAGAAACAGATCCCAACACTTTTAGATGAACAGTATAGGAGGCAAAGGCAGGTTAAAACCGTAGCGTCAAAGTTCAAAAGGCCAGATCCACTTTAAGAGGCTCCGGTCGAAATGTGTCCAAGGTCACACGGTTGAAAGTGCACAAAGAAGTCTCACAAAAGGTTTGTAAAAGAGTTGGACCAAAGAAAGGGACCAGTTAGATGGTCAAGGCGGCCAGCCCAGTTCAGAAGGTTAAGGGATTATTATTAACTTGTAGCAATCTTTAGAAAGGGAGGCCTGGCGGACACGGTACCTTGGAATGGTGAGAACGCTCCAGCGGGGGCAGTTGTTCCTGGCAGCGGGTGCAAGTCGGTGCTTCGTTCGGGGGAAGAGAGGATCTCGTCGTGGAGGAAAACAGGAGTCCGTTGCACTGCCAGGGACGAAACCAGCCGCGGAGTTCTCAATTAAAAGGAGCTGTCCTTTTATTCGCGGTACAGGGGTACGTGGCTATCCGGCTGTCGGTGTGCTTGGCACGGGCAATTCGACCACTGGACGTCCTGGGATGCGAAGAAGAAAGCAAACTGGTTGTGGCCATCAGTCAAGGGAAGAAGACTCTCCAGCAGGGAGATCTCAGTCGTTGGGAAGTGGTGAGTCGATTCAGCAGGGCTCCACCGGTGGTGTTGTCGTAGCAGGTCGGCTCAGCTTCTCCCTCTTCGGATTTTCAGGTCCTGTGGTGAATTCTGAAGTTCCAGTCCCCAAAGCCCTGCTTTTATGCAAGAAACCCCCATTCATTCAGCCTAGCTGTCAATCAAACATGCTAAGTGGTAAGCGTGGTGGCTCACCACTTGGGCCAATCACACAAGAGTGCGACCTGAGTTGACAAGGCAACCTGGTCCAAAGTGCCTAAACCCCCTACCACACCTCCTGTGGTACCCAGACAGAGTGGCACCACTTTGGAGGGCTACTGTGCAGAAGCCCGCCAAAAGTGGAACAAAGGGCTCGACCTTTGGTTTGGAGTTACAGAGGCAAACACAAACGCCATTTTAAAACCGAGATTTGGCAGAAAGTACCAACCGGTGAATTAATATTAAATAAATAAACCGGCGGTATGTTAGAGGCTATGTTCAAAAGTATTAGCCTCGAACAATGGGAAAATCCCGTAGAGATATATTTGCGATTGAATATAATATGTAGTATCCACTGCCACCAGCCAAAACTCGACGAGGGGGACGAGACAGTGCCCCCTCGAACAACAGACCCAGGGGCAATCTAATTGCCCCTACCAGTACGCCCACAATATGATGGTTTGTACTGGTTCTGCTAGAAATTTGGGACTAGTAAAGCCAATGGTGACTTTACATGCCCTGGGAGACAGTAGTCAGTCCCAGGGTATGGAGTCTATGGTGGGGGGTCACTATGACACCCCTGTGTTACTGCACGGAGGGTGCTGTGTAACACACATAGTAAACACACATAGTAAAACCACATGAGACCCTATGGAGTAAAAGACCCCATAGCCCATAAAACACATTAACATTCAAAGGAACACCACAAATCATGTCCAAGAGTGGGAGAAAGAGAGTCTCACTCTTGGCAGGAGAAAAAAACAAACTCCAGAAATCCAGCAAAGCCGCTGGGGGACTCACTAGGTTAGGAAATTCAGCCTAAACAGAGAATTCTCCCTAACATAGATATTCTTCATTGTACAATAAATTCATATAGAATCACCCACAGGAATTCACAAGCTAATGCAATCTGGCACATCACCTCTCTCCACACATGGTATGCTGCCGCTGTAATTACAATTGACTCAGCACCGAAGATACAACTCCATACTTGGTCATTTTCAATTGAATTGTCATTAGTGATGAAGCAGCAGTAATTTTCTGTATAATCAGACTTCAATTTGGTGCACTGAGTAAGGAGAGGACATGCCGATTTAATAGCCAGAATACAAAATCGACAAATCTTCTCATACCAATTCATTTTTGCTCAGTTACTCAAATCAAGATTAGCTTTTGCCATCTCACCAAGTCCTCCTCAGTCTTTCCAAGTCCGATTTCTTTGCAATGTTTTCCCCATTCTTAGGTATGATGATGCGCAAGTATTTGACTGATTTGACAACCCATTTGAAGGGCTAATCTGGGTTTCAAGCACTGCCCATTCTGTTGGAAATCGAAATTATGCGAAACTTGTCCAAGCTTATTTTCTAATCAGAAAGTATGCCATGGCGAGTGCCCACTCACAAGAGGCTCAGTATTTAGGTTTGGTGTTTTTCGAAGCACATTGTCAGAAAATAAGAGTTTTAAGATCAGGTCTCTGAAATGTAAACTGCAATGTTCAAATTAGACCCAATTGCTTTCAATAGGATTTCCAGAGTTTGAACAGGAGTGAAGAGAGTGGGTACTTGTGTTTAGTTCCTCCTGGCTGTGTGTCCATTTTTCAGTGCTCATATTCCATTTGTTAGCATGTCAGATAGGAAGGTCCATGATGTCATGTCAGATGCCTTTTTGGCGTAGAGGCAGATGACAATTGTTTTAAATTTTGCTACATTGTGTCAATTATTATTATTTTTTCAATTTTTATTGTGTTATCTTAGTTAAATGAAAATTTCAACACATTCGTCATAACACCTTTTAAAGCATCAAAACAAAAAGTCCCCACATCCCCAAGCGTCGTTGTCCTATTGTTAAATATCTTCTGGGGCTTATGTGCACAGTTAATTTATATCTCTCCTTCAGGCATTTTCTTCATTGTCTCTTCTAAGAAGCCAATTCCTGCACATGTCAAACCGTTTTTCCCCGCCTGACAAAAACTTTTTCCACCAATTTTCTGCTGTTTCTGTTGCAGATGAGCTAACATACTTCCCCAGGAATAACGTTTGCATCTCTGTCAAAGCCTTACACTGGACCATCAGATGTTGTACTGTCTCAGTTTGATCATCATCTAGGCACAGACGACAGCTGCCTTCATTCGAACCTCTGTGCCCTGTTCTCCACAAATAACCATTTGTGCAATAAATGTTTAGCCTAATTCGAAGTAGTCTCCCTGTGGAATCTACTCAGAAATTGCTTCAGGTAATTTGGAATTTCGTTTTGATTACGTTGCTCGTTTGCTCCATCTGCCATGCATTTGTATGATTGTTTGTTTTTCTTCTTGTGTTAAGATTCAGTCGGCACATTTGAGTTTCTCTTTCACTCTAGCCGGATTTGTTACAAGATCATCCACTGACACACATAGCCCTTCCAAGTGCTCTTTGCAATTTTTTTCCATTCATTTAATAGAATTGAACTTTTCCTGCTTCCACTTGCTTTTAGGAAGACGTAAGGTGTTGCTGGTTTTTCTTCCAATATCTTGCTCATTAGATTTAATGATTTCCATACAATTATGGAATTCCGAGATTGTAAACCCAATTCCATTCTTATTGCGGCTATTGGTAGGGTCTGCGGTAGTCTCAGGACTTTTTTTCCAGAACCTAGACTCTAAGTGGCCAGGTACTTCAGTCAAGATTAACAATTCCTTCTCTACCATATGTCAGACACGGGACTACTTTTTGCAGATAGAACTGTCTTAATGGAAGCATCGTGAATTTCCCGTACCTTGCGTGGAGAATAGCTCCTTGTGCTGCTAATGCCATGACTTTTTCCTCCAGCTCATTTTTCCAGATGGATTCCTTTTCATTTGTGTTAAACTGTATGCCTAGGTATCTTATGGAATCTGAAACTTCCAGTCATTCCCTGCCAGTTCCCATTTATACTTCCTTGTCTTCTTTGCTCTTGTTTCTAATTAACAATATTTTTGTTTTACTACGGTTTATTTTCGAATCATTTTGGTCCATATAGATCAGGATTCTCTTAAGCCTTTTGTGTAGACCTAGTTCTGTTAGATCAAGAACCGCCAGGTCATCCGCATGTACTATTGTTGAGATCTTCACATTGTTTAGGGTCGGTGGGTTCAGTTTGTCGTCCCTTGTTTTCTCTGGCAGATCTGCTAAGTATAATTTAAAGAGGGTTGCTGCCAGGGGGCACCCCTGTTTGACGCCATTCACAATTTTAATCTCTTTCGACAGTTGACCCTCCTTATTTAGCCTGACTCTGGTAGTTGTATTTTTGTGAAAAGCCTTTATAATTTTACCAAAGGTTTTGGCCAATTCCACTGTTGCAGCTTTGACCATAGATTTGCTCCATTCACGCTGCTGAATGCCTCTTTTCGATCGATAAAGGCAATATATAGATTTGTTTTCCCTCTGATCGCTTCCATTTTCATTAACAACAGCGTAAAGATGTTCAGCTCTGTTCCTGTACGTTTCATGAATCCAGTTTGTTTTGAATCAACAATCTTTTTCGTTGTCTGCCCAGCTTGAAAGTCTTTCTTGCAAACTGGTTGCCAGCAGTTTCCCCAGCACATCAAGCAAGGAAATAGGTCTATAATTTGCTGGTTGGTGCCGGGGTCCCTTTTTGTAGATTGCCACTATAATTCCAGATGTCCACGATTTTGGAAGTTTTTGCTGAGTTACAACTCGATAATACTCGGACAATTCTGCAGACTTGTTTTTTAACGTGATTGCGGAAATACCCTCTGGTCCTGCTGCTGGTGGTTTCAGCTTATTAATTTTCTGCTTAATTAAATAATGGGTCATTTCATGGTTCCACTCTAGTTCTTCCTCTGGATCTTCAGAGGTTAGGCCCTCCTGCTCAATATTATTGAATAGCTGCGTAAAGTGGTCAACCCATTTCTTTTCTGTGTCTGCGTTACTCCGTCTACTCTGTTGTTGTAGAGTTACACCATTAATTATTGCCCACAAGTCTTTTGTGGTTTTATCTTTCAGTGCCGTTAACATGGCTTCCCCTGGGTCTTGGTCTCTTCGCTTTAAAGAGCTTTAGCCAGTTCTTATACCGTTGTCTTATCACTTTTATACCATCACCTTTTTCCATTTCTGACATTGGCCTTGCTGTTTTATACCACTCTTATCTCTCATCATAGCTTTTTCCTCTTTTCTACTAATGTTTTACTGTATGCATATTTGGGGCAAAGTAACGGTTGCTTCAAGCCAGTATTTACCACTCGGTAAGCAGCCAACAGGGGTTCATACTCGTCGTCGTTGGTATGCTCCTCCCCCAACTTCATGTACTTGTATTCAAGTTGTACCACTTCACCTTGCTTTATTCTGAAACGATTACAGGCTTGATTGATTTCCAAACGAGTTTCCGAAGGTCTTAACATCGTTTTCCTTAGTCCTTTCCAGATTACCTTAAGCGGCTTGTGATCGCTGTTTTGACTTTCCAACACCTCTAGCCGTTTTATTTTTTGCAGATGATTCCACGATACATATATGTAATCTAATGTTGAGGTCATGTTCCCGTTCTTCCAGGTCGCCTTCCCAGGTATATCACCTGCCGTCTGACCATTTGATAGACGGAAATTGCGAGAATTCATTAAATTTGACCACCGGGGCAGGTTTGACGTCAGCAGAAGCTGGCCACCTGCCTGGGTTCTTTTCGGTAAACCTGCATCTGTTAAGAGTTTAATATTACGATCTACACAAATCAAAATTAGCGGATTTTGCTCCTGTTGTCGTATGTTATCAATAAGTGTCTCAATACTATCCAGTAAACCTGCTGTATTAATTTTCTGGGGATTCCAGTACACGTTTAATACTTGGATAGTGTTGTTGTCCTTTGTCTGTGGCTCTTCTTTCATAATCACCCATTGTACAAACCGGTTTGGGTTGCCATCGCTGGACAATGACAGGTTACTGTTGTTTTTAACCAATGTCAATAATCCTGCGTGAGGTTTTCCATTTTCTCCTTTTCCTGGTGGATTTATTCTTAAGTCGTACCCTTCACATGTTGGACAGGTCTGAAGCCAGGTTTTCTGGAGGCAAATTATTTCTGCCTCCTTTAGAGAATCTAAGGTATTGTTAAACAAGTGCTTAAAAACCCTCTTGTATTCCAGGTTATCAAGGAATTGACTCCAGCGATGTTAGTCTTTGCTACCTATTGCTCGCTCTCCCCAGCAAGGGCGCCTGCTATCCAATCCAAGTTTTCGTTTGTTTGCTCCCGTAATTTCTCTCTCCTGGGGCCACGCACCTCCTCATTGATTGTTGACATTGAACTGTCAAATGTTATAGTGACTGTTGCTTTCTTGTCTATCTGGAGTTGTTTGGGTCCACCTTCGTTTTTTTTCTAAGTTCTTGTGATCCACTCGTGTTTACATTGTGTCCAAGACCTGCCATTTGTAATTAGCCCCTTGACTCCCACTTGGTGGAAGCGGCCTGAGGCTTTGGAGACTTGTACTGCCTGTAAGAAAATCTATATTAGCTAACAGGCGGCGCGGAGCGCTTGCGGCGTGTCCTGCGCCGAGTCTAGTCATTCTCCACAAAAAGCTTGAAGAGAGCACATGTTGGTGTTGACTCTCCTGGTGGAAGTGGCTTGAGGCATTGGAGACTTGTACTGCCTCTAAGAAAATCTATATTAGCTAACCGGTGGCGCTGAATGCCTGCACAGAGTCCTGAGCCGAGTCCAGTAATTCTTCAGTCAACTGAAAGGAGAAATGCGGGGGTTGTGTAGAGACGATGGTGAGAAAGACTGAGGCATGAAAATGAGGATGCGGACACCCCACGAGAAAATGAGGGTTTGAGCCGCACCTTGAGAAGTTCCCAGATGCCGCTGACGTTAGGCTCTGAAGACATGGAAGAAGTCATTGCAGACGGTAAAACGGGTAAATCAGCTCCCTTATTACTTGTTTCTCTGACCTTCCCTGCTGTGATTACTTTGGCTCTGCCCAATCTGTCTGTGAAGGAGGGCGATATTGCTAATGACAATAATGGTGCTCAAAGCGTAGGCCCTGGCCCTGTAAGGGGAGGAGCGGACCCGGCACCTTGCACGTTATTGGTCCATCCCTTTACATTAAAAAGTATGAAGATGCTCACGTATGCACAGAAAGGTTGTGAATTTGTGGGTTCACCACTTCCAGCTATGAATGACTCTGCAATTCCACACCCACAATCACAGACTCTCCATGGTGTCTTTTAAAAGTTATCCTCTTTAACAACTTATTGGCAATATGTGCCTGTAGTTGTTGGGTTGCCCTAGGGGCTCCCCTTTTAACTTTCTCGTGCTAACCTTTTTAGAACTACAGTTCCCAAGGGTAGAAAGGATATTTGGATCCCTTTTACATTTTATTAGGTGAGACTAGGACACCCATGCCAACAATAAGGTGTACCTCTGTATGATTCTCGGGGAAGGGAAAAGTATAGTTCACTAAATAAAACCATCCATTTGGGCTATTAGTTGGTCATGCTATCGGGTCTCTACAGTTGGAGATCTTCCAATGAAGGTCTACAAGTACCCACCACTAATCCTGATAAAGCACGGTTACAGCAGGGTCAAAGAAAAAGAGGGGAAAGGATACGTCAATGTATTTGTTTTACTCAACAAAAGGGTTTTTATATGTGAACATGAAATACAAATCACAATTTAGTAATGATCATTACAATGACATAAAATCAACAATCATGAATATTTTGCAAATGGTTGTTACACTTAGTCCAAACTAATCAGTGTGATGGCTATTCAGTTCCCTAGGGCGGAACCGTATATCTACGTGTGTAGTACTAAACATGAACTAAAAACATACTCGTGAGATTTGTGTGCTAGGCAAAGAAAAGAAATGATAAACACAAATTTGTGATGTTTCATCTTATTTCTGAAACAAGAGCTTGAAGGAGCAAATACAGACCTTGAGTACCCAAGTCTGTTAATTTGTCAATTTGTCCTAGAATTTAGTGCAGAATTGCATGGGAGCGGGTAGTGGAAAAAGAAAATAAAATAATTGACATTATTCCTTTGTGTCAACTTTTATTTAATTCAACTGCATTCATCTGACCTAAATGCGGGCTGTGTTCTATAAATAGACTTTTGCCATGCCCTTCGTTGGCACTGTGAAGGTTAGGGTCATGCTTCTGCTCTAAATACAAGCTGTATTAAGATAAGTATTGTGTTGGGGTCTTTATTTCTTTTATACTTTCAAAGCCTTAGGTGGAGTGCTGGGGGTATCCCCTTTCCCATTTTAAATGCAACTTTTAGGTTACAAGGACAAACTTACCTTTAATGGCTGGTGGCAGTAAACCTTTTTATTAATTCGGTGCACCTTTACAGCAGGCTATTTGCCAAGCCCTGGTAAAGGCACCCATGGGTGCTCATTTTACCAAAATGGCCCATGTCTTCTATTTGCGCCATTTTTGGGTTCCTTGTCCTGTCTTGTTCCTTCCCCTGATCTCCAGGGCAGAAATCTCTTTGTGTGATTTTTATCTTCGGCGAGAGTCCTGTGGATTCCCAGTCCAGGCTCCAGAATGTCTGTCAAGGTAGGAAGCGAGGCAGGAGTCCAAAACTCTGCAGTCCTTTTTCTTCCAGACTGAGTGTGAGAATCCAGTTCAAACTGGGAGGATGGCTGTCCTTAAAGGATTGCCAACCCTGAAAGTTTGAATGTTGCAAGGCTGTTTGGCTGGGTTCCTGCATAAAAGTCAGATCCTGGAAGCTGAAAAGGTAGTCGACCATTGGAACCAAAATCAACGAGGATGACGAAGGAAACGCGGCTGAGATGATTTCCAGTGAACGGAGAGCCTCCTCTGTAACCTGAGCCTGCTGTACCCCTTCCTTCCAACCATGCTGGAGCCTCTGAAAACAATGACCCTGACCCAGAGCCTGGTGAGTCCCACCAGACTCGAGAAGACCTGCATTTTGAGCCACCCCATGTCATGCTGCTAACTTGCACAGGAAAACAAATTAGCATATCAGTTCAACACTTTGTAACAGCATTAATATACAGTTGTATATCCCCAGACACCCGCTCCCACCCTTTAGTTCCGGCAGTCTTCTGTGGACTGTCTCTTCGCCCATCAAGTCCAATTCCTGACTCGTTCGCTCCGGTCTTCCCCTACATCGCTTCGTCTTCCTCCCTCCTCTCCGAGCTTACGTCATCAGGTCCTGATTCTGGCTATCCTCTGGGGCCTGCTCCTCTATCGATTGGGTCTGTTCGCTATCTGCCGCCCGCTGGGCATATGTCACTAGGCGCTGTTTGTATGTCAGCGCAGGTCATAGTCTATCACCGGCGACCAAATGTTTGTGAAACGGTAGTGGCGGCCTCTATTTGCTGCCATGATTTTCTCAGCAATGAAGATGTCCCAGATCTTCAACCACCACAACACCGTTAAGGGGCCTTCCGGAGTCTTCCATGTCCGAGCTATTGTGATTTTAGCGGCCAAGAGCAATTGTGTGATGAGGGCCGCGAGCGCGCCCGATTTTGGGTAGATGTCTGGAATCTGGGTCCCCAGCAGAAGTGGCTCCGGTTCTAATGGCAACGAGATCTGGGTTATGTCTGTGATGATCGCTATACATTGGGCTCAAAAGCCCGTCACCACCGGGCAGGACCACTACATGTGTAGATAGGAGCCTGGCGAGCCACAGCGACGCCAGCACTGTGGGTCCAGCGACTGGTTGAAGTGGTGTAGTTGAAGCGGTGGGAAATACCATCTCATGAGCAGTTTTATGTGCGCATTCTCAGCGGACTTAACATTTTACTGGCGCCTGATTTCCCAGTGCCACCGGGAGATTACAAGTCCCGTGGCCCGGGAAGTCAGGCGCTGGTAAAATGTTTTTCCCATTCTCATAAAGTCCCATAGGACTCTATGGGAGTGGGGACTTGGAAGCACCGGCACCGTTGCTAACGGTACCAGAACTTCCGAGAAGAGTCTGCCTACCGTGGCCACTGCATCCAGCAGGGTCAGATCTGTGTTACGCAGCGGCCCCGGCAGGCAAACTCATAGTTTGCCAGTCCGGAAACAAGGGTGCCGGTGAGCTTACCTGCACCCTGGATTCCGGACCGGCAAAATTTTAATGAGGCCCATTGTCTAGAAACTGCTGCCGCCAACAGATAGTCCCTGACGAATGCCCTACCGAATGGGTGATAGGGACAGAAACATGCTGGGCTGGCGATCATTTATTTATTTTGAATTTGTAACAAAAATTGGAGTGTGTTATTTATGTTTATGCTATTGGGTACATTTTTTCAGGATTAGCAGTGAGAGATTAACAGAAATAGTCACATTGAGTATATTGTTCAATGTACTTACTTCTCTTCTTTATATAAGTATTGAATGGGAGAGAAACAGACATACTTATGGTTTCCCTCAACCCATTTAGTCAAATGTCTGCTTTGACCTTTGCCTTTTTCTTAAAACTACGGGAGCATTAACAACAATATAGAGACCAATCAACTTTAATGGCAATGCTCCATTCTGACATGATATTCATAGAGGGATATATCGTCGCTAGAAAGGAGTCCTTGGATGGTGTGAGATATAGGGAAAACCCTTAGACTATAAGGCTAGTAACAAGTTATAGCAAGGAGTCATTAACAAATGCCAAAATTCATGCAAACGTCTAGACAGTCTGCGGCCCTACAAACTCACCAAGCAGTAAGGATGTTGAATAAATGATTGACCTGCAATTTGAGATTCCTTCTAATTCTTCAGTGAATAAGCCTGATAACACCATCGTATTAGAGATTGTGGCTCCTGACTCTTTAGCTTTTATTAATACTGGGGGGGGGGGGGGTACCGGTGAAGACACTACAGAGGTTGCTGTTGTCATGGAAATTACATCCGAGAAAGATTGCCACAGAATACCTCGTCATGGAAATCAAAGCCTCACCATCGGATAAGATCGAAAGATTCAAGGACATTTTTGAGGAATTGAACATCCCCACCAAGATTGTAGCTAAACCCTGTGAAAAGAAAAATGTGAAAGTGAAAGAATGGACTCACTAAAAAGTGAGGGAATGTATGCTAGATTATGTTTTAACTGACCCATTGTCAAAGCCATCTACATATCCGAATATAAGATGAGGCGATTAAAGACATTGGCGACAAATCTAAATGACCCCCCGACTGAGTTACATGGGTGAGTCTTGCAGTGTCTGCGACCATGTGAAGCCCAACAAACGCTAACATTTCTTACATTGGTGAAAAAAAGGCATATGGCCAATGTTAAATATGGAGCATCGACAAATCAGGGAGCCGAAACAAGGAACACCTTGATTCGACAGGAATTGCCTGCGCTCTCACAAGACTTGGTTAAGAGCAAGATCTCTTCATTGGCATTTATGACCAATAAAGTGGTATCAAGGACCCTAGGATCCCCCACGAGTTTAGAACTTTGGCAGACCTATATACACAACTATTAGGCAGAATCCTGTGCAGTTCCCTTGAGGAACACTGCAAAAAGATTAAGACTACAGGAGTAAGCAGTAAACCCAATTGGTAGCAGTCTGTACCACCCAGATTTACCTGGTAGCTGTGGCTGAGCAGTCAGACCTATCTCAAGAAGAGTAGGGCAGTATACAGAGTATACACAATAGGGCTAAAAACACAGTAGAGCAAACAAACACTGACCAGGGCTTTGTATAAAAAGTATATAATTATTTATTTAAAACACACTTTATGCAATATACTAGCACTCTAAATCAAAAGCAAGTTAAAACACAGTCAGGTAAAGTATACACACCTCCCTTGATAACTATTAGACAAGTCAAAGTTAAAACACCACGATTTGTTAAAACAGATGTGAGCGCGTAACCTGATGGCACTCCAATAATTCAGTTAAAGGGAGAGAAAAAGGCAGAGCATAGAAATAAAACAGGTCCCAACACTTTTAGGAGTTCTCAGCAAGGGAATAAAGGCAGTATATACTGTAGAGCCAAAGTTCATAGGCCAGGCCCACTTTAAATGGAGCAAAGCAAAATGTGCCCAGGATCACATGCTTTAAAATGCACTAAACGTCTTTGCAGAATGTTCAGAAGAGGTTGGGGCGATTCAAGAAGGTAAAGTTAGAAGGTCTGGGGACAACCCAGTTGGAAAGCCAAGGATTTATGGGTCACCTTGGGCAAACCGAAGAAAGGGAGGCCAGGCAGGACACAGTACCTTAAAGAGAGAGGAAGCTCCAGCGGTGGCAGTTGTTCCTGGCAGTGGTTGCAGTTCGTTGTTTCGACCAGGGGAAGAGAGGATCTCGTCGAGGAGAAAACGTGGAGTCGATGCACTGCACAGGGATGCAACCAGCCGCGGAGTTCGTCGGTAAAAGGTGTCTTCCTTTTATTCGCGGTCAAAGTAGTGAAGCTTGGCTACCCGGCCGCCGGGGTGCTTGGCACGGGCGATTCGACCAAGAGACATCTTTGGAAGGCGAAAGAGCGACTGGTTGGTCCCACCAGCTCAGAGGAAGAAGACTCTTCCAGCAGAAGATCTTCTCTTGTCGTTGGGAAAGTGGTGAGTTTGTTGCAGCAGGGCTTCACCGGTGGTGTCGTCGTTGCAGATGGTTCAGCTTCTTCCCTCTTCAGATTCTTAGGTCCTGTGGCTACTTCTGAAGTTCCAGTCCCAAAGGCCCTGCTTTTATGCAGAAAAACCCCCATTCAACAGCCTAGCTGTCACTCAAACATGCTAAGTGGTGAGCCGGGCGGCTCACCACTGGCCCAATCAGAACAGATTGCGACTTGAGTTGCTAAGGCAACGCAGTCCAGGGTACCAATTCCGCTCCCCACCCATCCTGTGGAACCCAGACAGAGTGGCACCATTTGGAGGGCTTCTGTGGAGAAGCCCGCCAAAAAGTGGAACAAAGGGCTCGACCTTGGTCCGAGTTACAGAGACGGACACAAACGCCATTTTAGAAAAGAGTTCTGGCAAAAAGACCCAACCGTTGATTTAATATTAAATAAATAAACCAGCGGTATCTTTAACATTGCACCAAAAAGTGGTGCGTTTAAAATCAATGGGAAAATCCCATAGAGAATATTCCGGTGGAATATTTCGCATGGTAACCACTGCCACCAGCCAGAAACTCGACAAGGGGGGACTGGACAGTGCCCCCTTGAAAACAGAACCAGGGGCAATATAATTAACCCCTTCCAGTACTTCCACAAGATGATGGTTTGTACTGGTTCTGTTCACAATTTAGGACTAGTAAAGTCAAGGGTGATTTTACATGCCCTGGGAGACAGTAGTCAGTCCCAGGGTATGGCGTCTATGTTTGGGGGTCACTAGGACACCCCCTGTGTTACTGCACTGAGGGTGCTGTGTAACACATACACAAAAAACAGATGATACCCTATGGAGTAAAGGACCCATAGCCCAAAATCACACAAATAGTCAGAGACATATCTCAAATCATGCCTAAGAGTGGGAGTAAGAGAGTCTCACTCTTAGCAGGAGAAAAAAAAAACCCAAAAATCCAGCAAAGCTGCTGGGGGACTCACTAGGTTTGGGAAATTAGCCTTATAAGAGAATTCTTCCTAACAACATCATGAGCCAGAGATCGCACAGACAAATATCACCAAGGCTCGTCAGATGTCTCATCCAGCGAGGAACACTCAGACGAGAGATGCCTCTCGCTGTTTGGGGTTGGAAAGGGTGGCTGATAGAGTGGATGACTTTATTTTGAACAGGAAGATTGTACTTGAACTTTTCCATTGTGTACCAAATGTACGTCAAATATTCCCTGATGACATCCTAGTGATCGAATTTCCTGAGGAAAAGCACATGGATTTGGTGTACGTTCAATTACACTCAATTATAGTAAAGCAGTCACTGCTGGCAGCAGCGGTGAGTCTCCAAATGCTTGGGTTTGATCTTACTATCATGGAGAATTGGGCATAAATGCCAATATGACTGAACCCCTCTACTCTAGTGGTTCCAGTAAGAAGCCATTAAGGGCCTCTAGATCGACGAAGATCGATATGATATGGCATTTATACTGCGCTTACACACAAGTGTTTCAAGACGCGACGAGGCAAGGGAAAGGAAACGGAGGGAAGACAGAGACAACAATCCTACTAGGTCAGGAAGGGGAAAAGTGCAAGGGAGAAAAGGGAGGGGGCAGTACAGTACATAGGATAACAGGCAAATAAAGAGAATAAATAAAAGTGCGGCCAGCTGGTGGCAAGTGCAGGGGTAAGTGCAGACATCAAGTGTCAAGTGCTAGAGGGGGCTGTAGAGATACAGAAACAGCCCCCGAGTGCAAGGGTTGCGAGGGGGGCAGTGCAGGGGTGCGACTTGCGGGGAAGAGGTGCCTGGGGGAGACCTGGGCCCGAGATCAGAGGGTAGCCAGATAACCAGTGCAGTTTCAGATTCAGCCAGGAGATCAGCAGGGGAGAGGAGGAGAGAAAGCAGAAGCAAAAAGGAAGGTCTTGAGGTGCTTCTGGAACCGAAGAGGGTTCTCCTCAATTTTCAGAGAGGCAGGGAGGCTGTTCCAGAGAGAGGCCCCAGCAGAAGAGAGAGATCTACCACCAACTCGCTGCTTGGAGAAGCGACTAACCCTGAGGGAGTTGGAGGAGGATGAGCGAAGAGCTCGAGAAGGAAGATATTTAGGAAGAGAGAGTTGAAGGTATGGAGGTCCCAAGCCCCACGTGGCTTTGTGGACAATGCAGACGGTTTTGAACTTAATCCTCGCTGCCACTGGGAGCCAGCGCAGCGATTTCAGTCCTGGAGAGATACGATCCCTAGGCTTGAGGCCAAGGACAAGTTTCGCAGTCCTGTTTTGGATGAGTTACAGAGGGCGGAGAGTAGAGGCAGGAAGATTTAGAAAGAGGCTGTTGCAGTAGTCCAGCTTAGAGAGAACCAGATCTCTGGAGACAGTGAACTTCTGGCGGAAGGAGAGGAAAGGAAGAATACCTCTGAGGAGGTGCAGCTGGGAGTGTGTCGTATTAGAGATGTCAGAGATGTGAGGAGAGAAGGAAAGTGTGGAGTCGAAGATGACTCCAAGGTTTTTAGCCTCACAGGTGGGGGCAGGAAGAGGGCCAAGAGAGGCTGGCCAGAGAATGACAGGAAAGGATGGAGCTGGTGTGCCGATGAGGAGAATCTCGGTCTTACTGGCATTCAGGCAGAGATCACTGGCAACTCACCGCTCCTGGATGGCGGACAGACAGTCCGAGATGAGAGAAGGCGAAGAGGTTACTGAGTGCGCCTGAGTGTCATCCGCATAGCACTGAAAGTTGGGGCAGAGAGCGGCAATGCAGTGGGCAAGAAGTGCCAGGTATTGGCTGAACAGTCAGCGAGAGAGGTTAGACCCCTGGGGAATACCACAGGTAGAGACAGAGATAGAGGAGACGTGTCAAACTGGAATTTATTCTTATATGTTATCATGAGATGAATCATTCCATTTTGTTCATGTATGCATTTTGACCATGCATTTAACTAGAGAAATAATCAACATTCTACACAATGGGTTTTGCTTTAGCTATAATGGTCCTATGTTTGCTGACAGCCATGCATTTATATGTAATTATTAATACTGGTCGTATTAAGTATAGTGCTTTTAGAGTGCTTCTAGGAGCTAGAGAGAAATCTGCTCTGTCTCTGTCCATTTCGGATGGCTTTTGCTGTGCGCGAAGTGGGAGGATTGTTGTTGCACATTGTGAATTGTTTTGAAAACATTCTTGGCAGACAATCAGCTATTTTCTGAGACAACCTTGGCTGGCAGAGAGCTGCTTTTCGGTTTGAAACGCTGACTGCAGAGAAAGATTGTTTTGGGTTTCGTACATGAATTGTCTCCATGCTTAGAGCAAAAGACATGATATGCTTGTCCCGTCCTTATGTAGAAATGTCACTGTGAACTATGTTCGTGCACGTAGATAGACATGCCTTCTCCTATGAAAACGCTTACTGTGCAGTGAGAGTGCGTCATTGCAAGGTATAACGGTGGGGTCTCTGTTGAGTAGATTCTGTCTGTCAGGAGAGCGGGAGTTCGGCATAAGAAGAGTGCAGCAGATGACTCAATAGATCAGAGGGGAGTCTCTCTCTGTCTCTTAGATGAGTGAGGACTCTGATGGGTGGGAGTCATGAGTGTGTGTGTGTGTGTGGCTGGGAGAGCTGCTGTTAGAGAGCTAGTGGGAAGAGGAGCTGTCTCATTATTAGGAACTTGTATGTGGACAGGGAAATGCTGAGAACTAGTAGGGGTATTGCTATTGAGCTAGAGATACAGTAGCATAGCTCAACTGGTCTGAGAGCTTGTTGCAAGGAGACAGGCCGGAAGGGCTGGGGCAGTTGCAGTAGCTTGCACTTATGCTTAAGGAGTGCTTATAAGCTCGCTTATGTAGTAATTTACTGCGATTAGTGTCATGAAATGCAAGGCATGAATAAAATGTATTATGTTATGAATTTAACCTATTACTGTGTTTCTTTGTGGTTCTCTGTGTTTCATATTGTGTCTTATTTTGTGTCTCGTTTCATGGTTTGTTTGTCCCATAGCATAGCAATTTTGCTGTAGTTTCTCAGATGCATCATTATTTTGTAGTTTCACAGAGGAAGGACCCAAGTTGGACCTGGGAGGGTCGATTGGAGAGTAAGGAGGTCAGCCAAGCCAGGGCCTGATCGGTGATGCCCAGGTTATCACGAAGACGGTTGAGCAGGATGCCATGGTTGACTGTGTTGAAGGCAGAAAAGAGATCAAGTTGAGGACACAGGGGTTGTTGGAATCGAGGTTGGAGAGCAGGTCTTCACGGATGTTCGGGAGAGCAGTTTCGTGCTTCTGGCAGCTCTGAAGCAAGACTGATGGTCAAAGTGAAGATTAAGCTGGGAGATGGCGTTTGGCCAGGAAAGGAGTGATGGCGATTGGACGATAGTTAGCCGGCCAGAAAGGGCCGGCTGTGGGTTTCTTAAGAAGAGGGTGCACAAGGGAGTGCTTCAGAGGTTCGGGGGGAAGACTCCAGTGGCGAAGGAGTGGTTGCAGAAGTCAGCCAGAGCAGGAGCCAGGGTGTCAATGTGGTTCCTGATGGTTTTGGAGGAACAGGGGTGAACCTGTTTTGAGGAGTCTTTCATAGATTGGACTTGTCTAGAAACCTCGTCTGAGGAGAACAGGGGAAAGGCAGAGAATGAGGGAGAAGAGGTGGTGGAAGAAGGGCCAGAGGAAGAGCAGGGAGTAGAGGGAGGAGGAGGAGAGGAAGAGCGAGGACAGGATGAAGAATGTACAATTATGGCCGCCTCAGAATTGCCTTTCGCACCACCAGTGAATAGACCTTTTGTCGTCAGCCAAGACCCTTACTATGACACTTCAGAACTTTTTCTGACAATCACTCTGCAGAGCACTGACAACTACAAAAAAGGTCAAAACAGTGAAACAAAGGGCATCAACATTATCCAGAGTAATATATTGGTCCTGGCTCTCAGCAGCTTTAATGGGGGCTACTTCCCATTAGCTGGGCCTGATTTTTCTATCTAATTATTTCAAACTGGGCTCATGAAATACCTGTGGCTCCCCACATCTTTTCGCAAAGGGTGAAATTAACTTGAATGTTTTTGACCTGTTGTGCTTTCAAGAAACTTGGCTACGTCACAAGACTAGTATAGATGGTTTTTCAGTCTTCCTGAACCCTGCATTGGATGGATGTTCAGGAAGACCATCGGCTGGGCTCTGGATGGCTATTAAAAAGGGCAGAGGCCTAGAAGTGAGCAGTTCTGATAAAACATGCCTGTATATTGAAAGATTAGTTGGAAAAATCAAGGGTCCAAGTCGAAAAAGTCATGCATTAAACGTTTAATAATAATTAACATTTACTGGAAACCTCTTGCAATTGGGGAAAGGGAGTTGATATGGAGAGTATCGACCTTCATCATCAAAGCGTATAAAACAAATGCTGATCCTTTAATAAATCATATGTGGTGACTTGAATTTGACATATCTAAACACTAGTTGTGAAGTCAATTGAGTAGACGCACTCTCCATGAACGCCTCAGAACGCAGAGGTCTTATATGGACTGCCCTAATAGATTCTGGAGACAGACCATGTTGCCCCACTTGGACTCCTCGTCAACAGAGTTCTGTTATTGACTATATTTTTTAATCCAGAAATTCTATCTGGGACATTGAATCTTTTGAATTCTAAGAAACTGAAACCAGCGACCATAATGTGCTTAAAATGGGATGGTTTGGAGGTTCTGTAAAACCATCTGATAAAAAAGCCTGGAAACTGTCAATAATGGATTTCAGCTAAGAGCGGTTAGTAGGAATGTTGAATGTCTCGTATCTAGTTATTTAACAAAATCCATGTTCCTAAGGGGGATAAGCACGCAGGCTGCTTTGGATTACACACCAATGCTGCATAGTTTTTTCATTAAGAACACTTCGAGAAAAAGCATGAATATACAAGCATGTATGACAGACAGCTAGTTGGGAAAAGACATGCTCTGAGGAGTGGAATTAAGCTCCTTAAGAATAGCCCCATAGCTGATACAGCTGAACCCATTAAGACCCAGAAAAAACAATATAAAAACTGGCTCTGTTGGCATCAGTTTTCTATGCACCAACAGAACGCAGAAAAAATGCTTAGAGATGACTAAATCCATCAGCAAGACAAAAACCGAGCGCAGTATGGGACTTGATTAATGGCAATACTCAGATGAACGAGCAGTCTAACGCCGTTTTGGAGTATGAATGGACAAAACACTTTGAACGTTTGTCCTCTGAACTGGATTCTTCTGAATTGCAGATCTTTACATCGCAGCCGGTGCCCCAGGACCCGCCGGTCTATCAAATGTAATTCTGAAGTGTGAACCGGAGTTATGGGCCCAACTGCTTTGTTCCATATTAGCACAACATGAGGATTGCTCGTGACATCTTTAATTCAGATCATCATCTTCATCACAATTTTTTAGAGGGGCAATAGGGATGACTATTGCCCCTTGGATGTTCTGGGGAAGATCTATGGTTCTCTTCTTCTGAAGAGACTAAATGACTGGTCCAGTAGGTTAGGCTGATTTGATCCTTTTCCAAGACCAAATATGCTTTTGCTATCCAAGTTGAAGAGCATGGCCGTAGCAAAGTCGATCTGTTGACTTAGTCAAGGCTTTTGACAGTATAACCAGACACCGGCTGTGGACAAAACTATCATCCTAGGATTGTCCTGCAGACATGGTGGATCAGCTGAGGCCCCTACACTCTGGCACTACATTAAGAGTACGCTTGAATGGGATGGTATTATTGACAGAGGAAACAAGTATATTATTCCGGGTTGTAAAACAAGGCGCTATTATAAATAGCAGATCATTATCATTATTCAACCTGTACATAACTCATTTATGAGAGCATTTAGAAACAACAAGATGTTTCCCATTGTGTATTGGTGGACATACAGTAAATAGATTACTATAGGCCGATTTGGTGTGCTGGATAGAACACCAATAGGCCTCCGGCGGCAGCTCAAAAGCCTGGAAGAATATGTTGCTGAGAAGGTCCTGCAAATACATATTGATAAAACAAAGATCCTGGTACTTCAGAACCTACAAGGTAGGAAAAATCATAAGTTTAAATGGTACCCGAGGGGCTGTGGCTGACAGACATGGAGTGAGTCATCTCTTGTAACAGCTCCCACCTGATTTGACATGATCCGCCCAAAAGGACCGGTTCGCTCTACACATGCGGCCCGAAATTACTGCCAACTTGAACTGAATATCCCAGGAGTACGCAGAGGAGATTACGGTAAAGATGCTCCTACGGAAGATCAGTAACACAACTGGAGTACCCTGACGGATATCTGAGAGTGCAAATCCAAGATGGCGACGGCGACTGGAAGAGGACATTAGCCGCGGTCGCGCTGCCCGGTAGCCAGTGCAAGGTACGTGCACAGAGGCGCTGTGGATGACAGAAGCTGCCCCTGGACTGTGAAAGTGCTTGGTGCATGTGGCGGTGAGTGTGCAGTGTCGGTGCTGGCACATGACAGCAGGAATGACCTGGCCGTGAGCTGTGCTCGCTGACGCCCGCCCGGCACGGAAGAGGCGCTCCGGCAGCTCCCCAGGAACACTGAGCCGCGGAGGCGAGAAGGATTTTGCTGTCAGTCTTGCGCTCCCGGCAACTCAGTGCAAATGCCCCTGTCTGGGTTAGGGGAAGCTGTGAACTCCTGCCGAGCAGCGTATTTGGAGAGCTAAGCCACCCAGCATATGCAAACTACACTAACGCGTAGTGGATCCGGTTAGGATGGCTAGCTTGCCACCATTGAGAACAGTACCCACCCTATTGAGGGTGAGAGAGTCTAGGCAGAAAGCTGCAGCATTTGATGTGCAATATAATAAGATTGGGGTTAAAGGAGTATAAAAACAAAAAACTACCCACATGCTCAGACAACAGGTCGATATACTAGCACACCAGATAAGACGCCTCCAAAGCAAGACTCATGCAATAGACCGCAGACTCCCTGGGCAACATTGGCTGATAATTTTCTTGGCAATCCACGGTAGTGTTTCTGCAAACTGGATGCCTCCTAAAGCTGCCAAACTGAAGGCAAACAAAACAACATTGGACAACTAGGCCTGAAACAAACAGCAGACTCCTACAGGGGAGCCACAAGCGAAGGAAGGGGATGCCAGGGCGATGAATGGTCAAGTGATGCAGGCCATAGCAGATCTAAAGACCACACTGGGCACTGGGCACCCAAATTGAAGCAGTCAAAGTAGTTGTGGGGCTGTTGTATCAGGATGTCAGCAACCTAGCAGAGCGCACCACGAGCTTGGAAAACAAAACAAAAGAAAATTCTAAAGTACTTCGCGAAACGCACGCCATTGTGCACATCCTGCAAAAGAAGGTCGGTCTACTGGAAAACCGGCTGGAAGATGCTGAAGGCAGGGCACGTAGAAGCAACATCCGAATAGTAGGGCTGCCGGAAAGAGGATCCCACGGCATACGTGGAAAATATATTTTTACAGGAAATGGGGCCTGGGAACACAAGGTTTCACAATAGAAAGGGCACACAGAGCCCTCACCAGATGCCCGCCGGCAGGTGCCCCCCGCCCCCGAGACCTAGAATCGCGAAGGTCCTGAACTACAAAGATAGAGAAAAGATCCTTTCCTACTCCAGACAAGGGGGGGAACGCTGCGAAGAGATTAAACAAAATTAGCGGTCCACAATTAGCAGAGCACAATTCTCAGCAGCGAAGGACGAGGCCGAGGACGTCCGGGCAACAATATATGTTGATCTACCCTGCTTGCCTAAAGGTCCTATATAAAAATCAAGCCATGTTCTTTGAACTCCCAGAGGAAGCACAGGCTTGTATGGATAAGGAAAGGCTATGCCTAGGCTGTGAAGGTGAAGAAGCCCGACCTACGCACAAGAGAACTGCTGAATTGACAGATAAAGGATAGTTGGGGAGGCACTGTCTGTCACATCTTTTCTGCTTAATTAATCAGATCTGGATGCCAGTTGAACACCCCAGGACAAGCGGGTTGTTAACTTGGTGGCCCGTTATAATAGAACCTGGTCCTTTCACTTTTAGTCATGGACTGTACAGCACATCCATGTGTCATACACAAACTCAGGATGGCTACCATCACACTCCCAAGGTTTCTCTTCTAGGGGTTGCTTATTTTTGCGCCCACCCGCTGCGCAGACACCTCTGGTTTAGTCTCTGGAGGCGGACAAACATGTGCAATAAGGCTGGGTGATTGTTTTCAGTTTGAGGATCTGGGGAAGTTATAGGTGGGTATGTTTTGCCTGTACTGGTTGCGGACTGGAACTGTAGTGGGAACATACCGCGTGGGTTGTGGACGGGATTATGGAGGGGGTCACTGAACTAGAGTGATGCATGTGTTCCCTTCGCGCCTAATACATGCTCATGGCTGGCGCTGTAAATCTACTCACCTGGAATGTTAGGAGTTTGAATGATTATGTAAAAAGGAATAGAGTATATTCACATATCTGAGAAGATGCAAAATAGACATTGCCTTGCTGCAAGAAAAACACTTATCAGCTGAAAAACAAACACTGTTGGCCCATATATGGAGCAGACGAGTGATCGGCTCCCCATACTCTGCATACGCCACAGGGGTTTTGATATGGATTGCATGCAGAGTACCGTTCAACGCCACTCGTTTTAAAACTGATGACGAAGGCAAAAGGGTGCTAGTACAGGCCCTTTTGGAACAAGTAGACACATGCCTGATTGTACCTATGCTCCCAATCATAATACTGCCACATTCATCCAAAGACTATACCCAAGACACAGCCCCTACAGAAACAGTAACGTTATATGGGGGTGGATCAAATTTAATTGTACTCTGAACCCATTATTGGACAAAACAGACATCAGATTTCACAAACCAACTCCACCGGCTAGGTCTCTGCAGACACTACCGTCTTCATTTGATTTGATCGATGTATGGAGGACACTCCACCCAGACTCCAGGCGCTACTCACTTCTCTGCGCTACATGCCGGCCACACCTAGCCAGATGTTTGCGTTGGCCAGGAACAGGCGGGCACCTTCACACTGGCTGAATATAAGAGTAGAGTTCTATCAGATCATGTCCCCATCCAACTACTATGGCAGTATGTGCCCCCCAGAACTCCGATACGCATGTGGAAGCTTAGACGCGAATCCTTCCAGGACGGCCGTTTCTGGGACTGCATCAAAGCCTGTATCACAGATTACTTCATTAATAATACAAGCAGTTTACCCAGTGCAGGAACTATATGGGAGGCTGTGAAGGTTGTAATTAGGGGTACGGCCATTGCCAAATCTGGCAGTGTTCAGACAATGTTAGGTAGAGACCTAAGTACAGCAGAGGAGCAATTAAGAGAAGTGCAGCAGACCCAAGCGGGTCGAAACGATACGGAAGCAGAGGAAACGACGCTACGACAGAAATGTTTGAGATGCTGGGAGAGCTTGGGCATGCAGAACTACTCCAAATACATCGAAAGGCAGCATAGGGATGGTGATAAGACATGGCAGATTGCTGGCATGGTTATATAAAAAGGAAGACAGGCGAAGTCCAATTCATTCGATACACAAGAGACAGGGCGAATTCTGTCATACCCAGTGGAAATGAACATGTCCTTCCAAGACTTACCAATCCCTCTTCCAGGAAAGACCCCAAATATCGCAGGCACATATAGAAGAAGTCCTAGCTGACATTGACCTCCCTAGACTAAGCCAGGAAGAGATCAAACGACAGGATGGACCCATTACACTAGAAGAATTACTAAATAAGATTAGATCTTTGCCGACAGGCAAAACCCCAAGCACGGACAGTTTGCCTGGAGAATTCTACAAAACATTTGCAGACGAATTAGCCCCCCACGCTCCTTGATGCATTTCTGGGCTCTTACCTATTAGCTTAAGAGAATCAATCATTATAACCCTTCTCAAGCCACACAAACTCATACAGGCTCCTAGCTATGCTTACCCAAGATAATAAGATTCTGACGGCTACACAACTATCGCTGTGCCGGGAGGAGAGGGCAGGAGCCTTCTCTCCCCCTCCAACACCACCCGTGTGTACAGAGGAGCCTGCCGTTGCCCTCATACCTGCATCGAGAAAGGTGGGGTACCATTCCCGGAAGGATAGCTCAGCAGCAACGTGCGCGCCTTGGAAGCAAGACACGAAGCAACACAGGTTCGATCCCCGGGTCCGCGCTTAGAAACCTCTGGGTGTTTAAGCACGTTATAAATACGCAACTAAAAAACAAACAATTCCTGTAACAGCGCCTCGATGCCCGCGGGCTGTGTGAGCGCTTTAAAAATGCAAAATAAATAAATAAAATTAATTTTTATCTGGCTTTTGCTCCCGCAATGCCTGAATAGTGCTCAGCAGCACTACAAAATTGGATCCAGGCAAAAACAGAGCCTAGAAGCCTGCCCACTGATCCTTCCTTCCCGGAGCTGCCATTACGACCAGCATGGTCATCATTTGAGCTGCATCTAGTCTCCTGCAGCAGCCTCGGCCTAGGATTGGCTACTTCTCCCTACACCTGCCCCGCGATCTCACTAACTAAGCCAAAGGGCCTGTCCGCGGATGGCCGCCGCCCCGCACCGCAACAACCGCCCCTGTACAATCCCCCCGACCCTCCACAACGACCAGTTGCATCAGGCGCTAACGCTCCGACTGCATTTGGGTCTTGCATCGTCGCCACAGCAGCGCCAGGAAACCATCCCCATACTACGCACTCCGGAGCCCAACTATCTCACTATTTCTTATTAACTATGATCGCCCAGCAATAGTGCTTATTTACTGTGTGCACCTCGGCGTAACAAACCCACGAAAGGCTAATAACTCAATGCCCCATACCCCCCTTATCAGCGGAATACTGTCTGAGCTTCCGAACTGAGCTCTATCACTCACCCCGCCAACCGAACTACCAGTATCACTCTCCCCTACCTACTATACTGCATACTGGACGTACATTGTACACGCATATCGCAGCACTTACTTTTCCCTCTTTGAAATCGTATTGTCTTGAAAATGCAGCCCACTATGTATTATTGTATCTACGCAGTATCAGGATTCCGCTCAGCATATTTACCTATGCCTAGGCCATATTTACCTATGCCAATGTGTGATTATCAAAGCTTGTCGGTCTAAGCCCATCAGGCTTTATCGGAATTGTTTAGTTTGATGCATGTAATCCATCAGGCACTACTGAGTCCATGGAGGCATATTACTTTTAACACACTTTGCTACTCTGTCTATGTCTGTGTTACTTTGCATTACACTGTCTTTGCAAGATATTGCACTCTAACCCTCCTGCAACTGTCTTAACAGAATATTAAACTTTAGTATTTTTGCAGCAAAAGTGCCTTGTGAGTATGCTGCTTTTTAGCCATTTTACCACTGTGCTAGGACATTTTAGCCCATCTTAACCCTTCCGCAAACGTGTTCTTATTGCAAAAGTGTCTTGCAAGTTTACTGCATTTTAGACACCCTACAACAGTGCAACTGTGCTCTACTAGGATATGGCATTTTAGCCCTTGTGTAAACGTGTTTTGCTGTACAAGTGCCTTGTGAATTTTTTGCGAGTTTGGACATCCCTTACTATATACCACAAGACTATAAGACCTATCAGCTAGCCCATCATCTACACTGTGTTTTCAAATGCATGTACCTCAAGCACTTTAACATGTCTCTGTCCCATTCGTTATACCTATAAAATATCCGTCATTTCACTCTGCCCACCTCCAGGACGTATCCACTAGCAAGCTGCTACATCATAATTAGCTTGCTCTGCTTTATCCTTCTGTCACTCACCACTATCCGGTCAGTCACTAGCATACTCAACCCTAATCAGGTGGAGCCGCAGAGGCAGCTACAGCCTTCAGCTCTAGGATCACGGCTACCCCCTTCCTACCTGCACCGAGCACCTTCAGCCTGGGAACTATACCTAGGCCTACTTAATTCCTCCCCAATGTACACCCAGTCCTAACCAGGAACAGCAAAGGCACACCCCACATCCCAATTGCTGCCATAAATATACCTAACCTTACAGCAGATTTACCCACTACCTGCCCCTACACCACAGTCAGAAACACTAGACTGAGAACCAGTCTTCTCACTCATTACAGCCGACCGGTCAAACTTAACACCAAGAATACTAACAAACACCCCAAAGGACTCACATACCAAAAACAAACTGATAAAAGACCCCACGTTAATCTGAATGAGCCTGCACCAAATAAAAACCCCTGCCTCATTCAGAAGCAGTCCATAAAAGGAGCCTTAATAAACTCCAGGTCCCTTGTAGCCCACGCCACTGAGATTGCAGACAACATTCTGTCCAATAATCTGCACTTCCTCGCAGTAACTGAATCCTATTTGCATGCGGCAGCAGGTCCATCACTCGCCCTAGCAGTCCCCGACAACTACACAATCCTCAGAGCCGACAGACCTAACGCTAGAGGAGGAGGTACCGCCATCATCTTCAGATCTACGCTAGACTTAAGAACAGCCACCTCTACTCCCTTTGCTTCATGCAAAATCTTCTCAGTTAAATTCCAAACATCACCCAAAAGTACCATTACAATCCACATAATATACAGCCCACCAGGCCCCGCAGGATCATTTGAGGAAGATATTACAACTTTAGTCGCCGACAACACCAAATCCTCCGCAGAAAACCTAATCCTAGGAGATTTTAACCTCGGTTACAATGGCCCAAATGACTTACCAGCATTAGCTCTAGCCAATGCCCTGTCTGAACATGGATTCTTACAACAACAAAAAGAAATCACCCAAGCCACCCACAAGAAGAACAAGTTACTTCTTACCTTGTAACGTTCTTTCGATGGGATGTTCCTCCGACGTATTCCTTATCTTTGATAATACGTTTCCAGCTTGCTGGCCTCGGAAATTTTTTCTGTAGAGGGCGCTGCGCGTCGACGTCCGCCGAGTCGATGTCCCTCGACGGCCACCGTATCAGCGCCGACGTCACCATGCCCATAAATAGCCACGCGCTGCATCTGTTGCTCAGTTCCGTTTTGCAGCATAAGAAAAGTCATGCCTGAATTGGTTATTTACCTTGAAGGAGCGTAAGCTGCAACCACAAAGGAAGTATTACTGCGGGGGTGGATGGGAGGGGCGATAAGGAATACGTCGGAGGAAAATCCCATCGAAAGAACGTTACAAGGTAAGAAGTAACTTGTTCTTCGAAGGGATTGTGTCCTCTGACGTATTCCTTATCTTTGATAGACTCCCATAGCAGTGGCATGTAATTGGAGGTGGGAGTAAGAATGTTATGTATCCCTTTAGGGATGGACCGAATGTAATATGGCCTTGCCAAATCTTGTCTCTTGACTAGTGGAGGAATCCAGGTTGTAAAAAAATTTTGTGAATGCATGTGCGGACGACCATGTGGCAGCCGCACATATGTCTCGGACCGGTACCCCTCTTTGGAGAGCCGAAGAGGCTGCGATACCCCTGGTTGAATGAGCACTAAGATTTTGGGGTGGCTCTTTCCCTGCCAGTTTATAACATTCCAGAATGGCCAAAATAATCCACCTGGAAATGGTTTGTTTTGTTATGGGTAGTCCTGTTAGGCAGAAACCTGTGCAGTTCCCTTAGGGAACACTGAAAAAGATTTAGGACTACAGGTGTTAGCAGTAAACCCACTTGGTAGCAGTCTGTACCACCCAGATTTACCTGGTAGCTGTGGCTGAGCAGTCAGACTTCCCTCAAGAAGAGTTAGGCAGTATGCAAAGTATGCACAACAGGCACTCAGACACAATAATACAAGCAAACACTGACCAGAGCTTTGGTATCAAAGTATATAATTATTTATTTAAAAACACACTGTTTGAAACACTCCAGCACTTTTATTGTAAAACACTCTAAACACAGTTACTATTATAATATATACAACCCTTATTCCTTATCACATAAGTCTTAGTTAACACCACTTATTTTCATACAGAGGTGAGCGCTTAACTATAGATGGCACTCCAATAAGTTTATGAAAAAGGGAGGGAAAAAGACAGAATATGGAAAGGTACATCACTCTAAGATTTAGGAACACTATTAGCAAGGCAGAAGAGCAAAAAGTCACTTGTGAGCCAAAGTCCATAGGCTGGGCCCACTCTTAGAGGGCAGAGCACAAATGCGCCCAAGATCACACAGTTACACTAGGCTTAGAAAGTCTTGCAGCGAGTTCGAAAAGTGTTTAGGGAGGCTTAGAAAAGTTTAGCCAGGGTCCCAGGCTAACCGAGGTTCGAAAGCCGGGGGCTAAATCTACCCCGTACAGTCGGTGGCAAGGGAAGCCAGGCGGAACACGGTACTTTAAGTGGGAAGGATCCTCCAGCGGTGGCAGTTGTTCCTGGCAGTTGGTTGCAAGCCTCTGCGTCGTCCAGGGGAAGAGAAGATCTCGACTTAGCGGAAAGCTGAAGGTCGTTGCACTGCCAGGGAAGAAACCAGCCGTGGAGTTTTCCGGTTAAAGGTAGTACCCTTTATTTCGCGGTCGTGGTAAAACGTGGTATTCTGGTTGCCGGGGTGCGGGGAACGGGCAAGGCGGCCACGAGATGCGTCGGGAAGGTGAAAAGACGGTGAAACTGGTTATCCCCACCAGTCAAAGGAAGAAGACACTCCGGCGGGAGATCTCCTCTGTCGTTGGGAAAAGTGGTGAGACGGTCCAGCAGGGCTCCACCGGTGGTGTCGTCGTGGCAGGTCAGCTCAACTTCTCCCTCGTCGGATTCTTAGGTCCTGTGGCAACTTCTAAAGTTCCAGTCCCCAAAGCTCTGCTTTTATGCAGAAAACCCCCATTCACTCAGCCTAGCTGTCACTCAAACATGCTAAGTGGTGAGCCGGCCGGCTCACCACTTGGGCCACTCAGGACGGAGTGCGACTTGTGTTGCCTAGGCAACTCAGTCCAGGGTGCCTAAATCCCCCTCCACCACTCCTAAGTACCCCAGACACAGTGGCACCACTTTGGAGGGCTTCTGTGGAGAAGCCCGCCAAAAAGTGGAACAAAGGGCTCGACTTGGGTTGTAGTCACAGAAGAGAACACAAACGCCATTTTAGAACCGAGTTTTGGCAAAAACTACCAACCGGAGAATTAATATTAATTAAATAAACCGGCAGTATGTTCGAGGCTATCGTAACTAAATAAATAAAGATAGTAGCCTTGAACAATGGGAAAATCCCATAGAGAAATATTCGCGGTTGAATATAAAAAGTAGTATCCACTGCCACCAGCCAAAACTCGATCGGGGGGACGGAGACGTGCCCCCTCGACTAACAGACCCCGGGGCAATATAATTGCCCCAGCCAGTACGTCCACAATATGATGGTTTGTACTGGTTCTGTTCAGAATTCAAGACTAGTAAAGTCAATGGTGACTTTACATGCCCTGGGAGACAGTAGTCAGTCCCAGGGTATGGAGTCTATACTGGGGGGTCACTATGACACCCCTGTGTTACTGCAGTGAGGGTGCTGTGTAACACACATCACAAAAACACATGAAGCCCTATGGGGTAAAAGTCCCCATAGCCCATTAAACACATCTAGAGTCAAAGAAACACACTCAAATTATGCCCAAGAGTGAGGGTAAAAGAGTCTCACTCTTGGGAGGAGGAAAAAATAAACCCCAAAAATCCAGCAAAGCTGCTGGGGGACTCACTAGGTTATGAAATTCAGCCTAAACAGAGAATCCTGCCTAACAAGTCCCAACTTGTGACCTGAGTATCCTACAAACAGTTGGTCTGCTTGCCTGATCCTAGCCATTCTGCTGATGTAAAAGCTGAGAGCTCGCCCTGGGTCCAGCCTATGTAGCCTTTCTTCCTCTTTCCCCGGATGGGGAGGAGGGTAGAACGAAGGTAAGGTAATTTTCTGAGTAATATGAAATTCAGAAACCACCTTTGGGAGGAAATTAGGCTTCACCTGTAGGACAACCTTGTCCTTGTGGAAAATTGTATGTGGGGGTTTACAGGAGAGAGCTTGTAGCTCGCTCACCCTCCTAGCAGATGTTAGTGCTACCAATAGGACAGTTTTAAGCGTGAGAAATCTCAGCGAACAAGAGTGAAGTGGTTCGAAAAGAGTGCCCATTAGGAAGTTTAAGACTAAATTTAAGTCCCATAGGGGAACCTGGAATGGTTTTGGAGGATAAACATTAGTTAATCCCTTGAGAAATTGTATCACTAGAGGTAGTTTGAAAAACGATGGTTCCTCTGAAGTGCGCTTGAAGATAGAAAGTGCTGCGAGATAGCCTTTTACAGTGCCAACTTGAAGGCCTGAGTTTGCCAAGTAGAGTAGAAACGATAACACCGTTGGTGTACCACATAAAAAAGGGTCGATATTCTCTTCCCTACACCAGCTGCAAAATTTGTTCCAACGGCAGCGGTATAAAGACTTTGTTGCTGGCCTTCTGGCCGAAAGCAACACCTCCATGACGTCATCAGGGAGGTCCCAATCCTTGTACCTCACCCTTTCAGAAGCCAAGCGTGAAGGTTGAGGGTTCTGGTGTCTGGATGGAGAACCTGACCTCCCTTCTGCGAGAGAAGATTCTCTTTGATTGGAAGACGGATTGGAGGGCAGATGGACATATCTAGAAGGTCCGGGTACCACATTCTCCTGGCCCAGTCCGGGGCAATTAGGATCATGGTTTTCCGGAATCTTCTCAACCTCCTGATCATTTGAGGAATAACAGGGACTGGTGGAAACCGTAGAGGAGTCGAAACTCCCAGTCCACTACGAACGCGTCTCCTAGAGCTCCTCTCGGGAGAAATTCCCTTGAACAGAACAGATCGCACTTCCTGTTGATGCTTGTGGCAAACAGATCCACCTGAGGGGATCCCGAAAGGGCGAAGATCTCTTGAAGGACTTCCTGAGCTAGCTCCACTCGTGGGAGACTGTGCTCTGCCTGCTCAGAGCGTCCGCTGTCAAGTTCTTCTCTCCGGCTAGGTGGACTGCCGATGGAGAGATTCCTTCCTGAATTGCCCAAAACCAGAGCTGCATTGCCTCTCTGCACAGTGGCAGTGATCCTACGCCTCCTCTTTTGTTGAGATAGTGCATGGCCACCGTGTTGTCCGTCATTATCAGGACATTCTTTCCCTGTACTGATGGCAGGAAAGCTTTCAGCGCTAGTCTGATCGCTCTCAGCTCCAATAGGTTGATGTGTAGTATGGACTCCGATGGAGACCGACCGCTGATGGTCAAGTCGTTGGCATGGGCTCCCCACCCCGTGAGTGAGGCGTCTGTGACTACTTATCTCCGGCCACGGTTGCCAAAACATTTCTCCTTTCAAGATGTTCTCTGGATAGGCCCACCATTGAAGGTTGTGGGCTACCTTGTCCGGAATCCGGAGGAGATCTGTCATTCTCCCTGAGAATTGCGACCACTAAGTTCTCAGTGCCCACTGAAGAGATCTCATTCTCAGGCGAGCCTCTGGCAAAAGGAAGATGCAGGATGCCATGAGGCCTAGCAACCTCAAAAAGTCGAAGGCTGGGAGATGTTGGGCATTTTGAAATTTGTTGACCATCTGCAGAATATCTTGAGCCCTCACCTCTGGTGGCGAGGCTTTTCCCAGGGAAGTGTCCAGGACCGCTCCGATGAACTGGAGTCTCTGTGATGGTATCATCTGTGACTTCTTTAAATTGAGGGAGAAGCCCAGCTTGTGAAGGAAGTGGCAGACATAATCTAGCTGGATCCGAGCTTGTTTCGAAGATACAGCTCTGATCAGCCAATTGTCCAGATAGGGGTGGACGTGGATCCCTTCCCTCCTTAGACTTGCAGCCACTACTGACATTAGCTTGGTGAAGACCCTCAGGGTGGAGGTCAGCCCAAATGGCAGAACTCAAAATTGATAATGAGAGTCGCCATTTGCGAACCTCAGGTATTTCCTGTGTTTGAGATGGATTGGCACATGGAAATAAGCATCCTGAAGGTCCAGAGATACCAGCCAGTCCTGGAGCTGGAGGGCCTGAAGGATCTGAGAGAGAGTTACCATCTTGAACTTGTCCTTCCTGAGGAACTTGTTCAATTCTCGTAAGTCCAGGATGGGTCTCAGTCCTCTGTCTTTCTTTGGTATGAGAAAGTAGGGGGAGTACCAGCCCTTGTGTAACGCTCACCTGACTCCCACGGAGGCGCTGGCCTGGTTCGCGCTGCTGTGACCTCTTCTAAGGTGATGCGCAGGGTTCGGAAGACGGACTGGACCGGGCCCCCAAATCTGGCTTGTCTGGCTCGCAGAAGTATCCTTCTGTAGGCGAAAATAGGGGATTAACTGTCTGCGGGGTAATGCAATCAGCCTCCCACTTTCCCCTCTCACCCTCCTCGAAACCCTTCTGTGATTCCTCGTAGCGTCTCACCTTAGGGTCTGGAAGGACGAGCTCTCCATCCTGCTTCTGATGCAGGGGCGCGTTGGTATCCAGTTACTTCACTGGATTTTCGGATTGGTGAGAACCAAACTTGCTTGGCTTCCAGGTAAGTTTTTTGATAAGAGGTTCCCCTTGTGTCCATGCATTAATGTACTAATGCTAGTGTCTTTTTCCCCATAGGGGCTGGGGTACGGAATGCCGGGGAACAGGCACCGACCCGAGATGAGAGGTGAAATCCTAGTAGAAATCAGGTAAGTCTTTAATGAGCTTTTTTTGGTAATGTCTTTTCATTCGCTCATTAACGCTGATGTCTCTTTTTCCCCTTAGGGGCCGGGGTCCAGAAATGCCAGGATACGGCGCGGACCCGAAATGAAGAGGGAATGAATCAACAGGTAAGTCTTAACATGGAGATTTAGCTTTCCTTATTCCCTTCTCTCTCTCACCTTTTGTTCTGGTCTTTTTCTCCCTAGGCGCTGGGGCATGACTGCGAATCCGGATGATCGCTGCTGAACATGGAGGCGCCCTGTAAAGGTTAGTGGAATGCGGCGCTGCAGCGATCGACGCGATGAGCTTTTAAATAAAGTCTTCCTTTTCAGGATTGTCGGCGAGATGTCTCTGGGATGCGGATTTAGCAGGTAAGGACTTTTCCTTCTTCTGTTCTCTTCTTCTCTTCCTTTGCAGGTGATCCAGGATGCTGGCAGGCGTGGCAGAAGTCAGGATGCAGGAGCAGACACGGTGAGCGTCCAGCTGCTAGATGCAGAACAACGCAAAGCACGTGTGGCTGTTCGGGTGGGGTTTAAATAGCCTTGGAAGAAGTTCCAGGTATGTATACTTCCTCCAATCAGGTATGTATCCTTCCCCGACCACGCCCAGATGGTAAATTAGTCCCACAGGTAAAGTAGTTCCTTTCAGGCCTCAAGGAGGCCGGGATCCTGCAGCATGGTCTGCATCAGGTAAGTGCACTCAAGCACTTCCATAATGAGTCTGGCGCCTATGGCGCCAGGACTGATGTCTTTTATGAGCCTGGCGCCATAGGCGCCAGGTGACTGTCCAAAGGGCCCCTATATGGGGTTGCTGGGTCCTTCCTTAGGGACTGGATGTCCGCTTTCGGGGACGCAGGGCTTGAACCGGCTCCCCGGGAGCGGGCATCATGACACCTTGTTCCTGTCCGCTACAGGTACCCTTTCTATGGCACCTTTCTCTAGCAGGTCTATGATCTCCTGCAAGAGGAGCGGATCTGGAACTTTTAGAGAGCTGTGCCCCGGTGGATGACTCTGAGGGATGTGTAGAAAGGGTAGGCAGTAACCCTGTGCAACTGTCTCCAATGCCCAAGCATCTGACGTTATAGCCTGCCATTCCGTCAGATGGTGAGTTAACCTGCCCCCTACAGGTGTTTTGTGTGGAGAGGCCTCAGAGTGGTTTGGGGGCAGCTGATGCAGATGCCGAGGGTAAAGAGGCACCTGCTGCTGCTGCGGCTTTAGTACTTTTCACCCGTCCACCTCGGGTAGGTCTTCTTTGGCCTCTTTGAGCCGGCTGTCCTCTGCCTTTCCCGAATGCGGAATAATAGCAAAGGACTTTCCTCTTCCAGAGGTTCCTGAGGGGCGAAAAGGAGTTTGGCGGATTGTAGCTCCTAACGATTTTGCCGCTGCTTTAGATGTCTGCAACTTTTCCAGACTGTCATCAGCCTTCTTTCCAAATAACGAAGAGCCGTCAAAGGGCATATTTAAAAGTCTGGCCTGTACATCTGGAGCAAAGCCAGACTTTTGCAACCACGCATGCCTGCGGATTGTTGTACATGCCGCCATGGCCCTGCTGATACTGTCGGCAGAATCGAAACCAGTTTGAAGTGATTCGCACATGGCATCTTTAATAATGTTAAGGAAGGCTTCCTTTTCCTCTCCTTCGGGTATGCAGTCAGCCGCTGATGAAGCACACTCCCACAGTGTGTGACTGAACCTGGCGAGCGTACAGGTGGCGTTGATGGACTTCAACGCCATACTACAAGCAGAGAAGACTTTCTTCGCCATAGAATCGTATCTCTTGTCATCTCTATCCTGTGGGACAGTAGGGTAAGCGGTCCTACTGCTAGATGAAGTTGCCGCTTGGACCACCAGGCTCTCTGGAGTCGGGTGTTTTGATAAGTTTCAGGGTCAGCAGCCGCTACCCTATACTTAGCTGACAATCTTTTATTGACTGCAGGGATAACTTCAGGAGTTTCCCAATTAGATGTAATTTTCCTTTGTAAGGCTGCATGGAAGGGGACCACAGGTTCCTCCTGTGGACCTTTGTCTAATATGTCTGTCAGGTCATCCTGTTGAAAAACAGGCGAAGGCGCAGACCAACCCATAAATTCAATAATTATTGCCATAAGGGTTCTATAGGGTGTTTCGGCATGTTCCCCTGGGTCTGGCTTAACAAATTCCACTTCTGGGGAAGTGTCCAGCCCACTTGCCTCATGTATTGACTCCTATAGGTCCTTCAATCTTCTTTCCTCAGAGGTGAAATCCTCTGAAATAGGCAGTGTGGTCCTCTGCAAACCAAATGTTTCCTGGTCAGAATCTTCCCCCTCTTCATAAATTGAAGATAGTCCAGGATACTCTGACCTCTGAAATGGTGTAAAACCCATCTCTCAGGCAGAAGGAGCCAAACTCGTCATTATTGGGCGAGAAAACGTCGACGCCGATGTGACCGGCTTCGAAGGCGCCGAGAACGGCGTTGAGAAGACTAGAAGAGGTCTCGAAGAACTCGAGAGGATCGGGATCCTACTCAAGGATGTCGACGACGGTCTCGGCGTCGAGCCGGAGGCCCTTGGAACCACCGTTGGCTGTGGAGTAGCCTTGGTCTTCTCTTTCATCTGCGTCGATGTCCGCGTCGACGATGGCGTCGCGTCGATCGACCGATGCGTCGAAGAACCCTTTGACAACGGCGTTGATGGCGCCGATCCATGCGTCGAAGGAATCTTCGACGACGGCGTCGAAGATGGTGCCATCTTACCCGATGGCTCGTGGAACTCTCGGGTGGAATATTTCGCCGGGTGCAGCGACTCGCAGCGTTTTGATTTTTTGGGTTTTTCACCCGGGGTATCACCCTCAGCTGTCTTCGAGGGGGTTGAGGCCGCTTTCTCAAAGACGCTTAACATTTTCTTTCTGAATTCCTCCCACTCAGCCTGAGAGCTGTGTTTTGTGGGACAGGAGACCCTTTCGGGGTAAACAGAAGACGACGAGGAAGGGGATCTTCGATGTCTCTTTTTTGAGTGTCTTGATCTCGACGAACGATGTGAGCTACTTCGAGATCTAGAATGGGAATGTTTGACGGTGAGGAGACGAATGCCTCGACTCAGCCAAAGAAACCTTCGAGGAGGTTTTGACTGAATTACCTCTCTCGAGCTTCCCCTTGCGCTCCTTCAAGGCTTTCGCTGTCATGGACATGCAGTCCTCACACTCCGAACAATGGTGCTCGGCTCCCAAGCACCACAAGCAGATCCTATGTGGATCCGTTAGACATTTTTTTACCGCAGTCTCGACATTTCTTTTTTTTTTTTTAAACTTGTTTTTATTGTTTGACTTGACAACACACTTGAGAAAACAGGGCAAGGGGCGGCCACATGGCAGCTAAGACACCAAAAGTAAGTATACATATAGATACATCAACAACAACCCACGACTGTTCAACTGTGGGGCCGTGGAGCGGGAACTCATAGATCCAACTAAATATCAGCATATGAGACAATCAGACGTACAGATGAGCATGTTAAACACTTCATTATACATTTTTCGGAGAGACAACAGCTGTACATGAAGGAGAAGGCAAGGAGGCCATGTAATCACGGAAGCTCTGCCAGACATCTATTGGGCGGCAGTGCGGATGTTGCATTGCACTCCAGGTTTCCTCAGTGTCATGAGCCCACGTAACTGATCTAAGCCATTGTGAATATATAGGTGGTCTGGGACGGAGCCAGCATAACAGAATGCAGCGGACTGCCAGCAGCATACAGAGATCCGCCAGCCTCCTGGCCTTCCTGCCCAGCTGGGGGAATTCATGAAAGAGACAATGTAGTGGGGTAGGGGGAATGGGGTGTTCCAGCATGTCTGATAACGTCGAGCAAATCTCGATCCAGAATTGCGATAGGAGTGGGCAGTGCCAAAGCATATGGATGTAGGTTGCTTGTTCCATGCCGCATCTGGGGCAATTGGAGGGGGAATCTGGGAACATGCGGTGCAGTCTCTTAGGTGTGTGATGGTATCTGTGGAGAATCTTAAACTGTATAAGCTTGAATTTTGAGTTATAGGAGACATCTTGAGTGCGAGCACACATTCAAGACCACCTCTCGTCACTGATCTCCACCTCGAGGTCAACCTCCCAGCTGTGCTTCAGCTTGGTAAAGGCCGGAACTGCTCTAGATTGCAACAATGCATATAGTCTCGACACTTTACCCCTAAAGGATAGGTATGAGCAGAGTTCCGCAACCATGGAGTCATCAGGCGGTATTGCAGGAAAATCAGGGAATCTGAACTTGAGATTTCTGCGAAGGGAGGAAAATTGTAGCCAGGCAGTGGGCCGGCGCTTGAGGGATGGGGGGAGGTCCGCCCACTCGACGAAGTTGCCTTGTTCGTATATATTGCGGAGCGACAGAAAGCCAGCTTCCGCCCAGCGGGTCACAGTGGATGGCGGGATAGGTGAGACATCCGGGAGAAAATTCCAAAGCGGTAGGTCTCCATGGAATGGCCGTGGTGTGGTAACCAGGGCCCAGAGTTTAGTGAGCGCTAAGGAGGTGCATGTCACTGGATCTGTCGAGTCGGAGTCAGCTGGTATAGGTTTAAGAATGAGGGAACCCAGCACTCGGTCAGCAGCAGATAGCCTCTCGAGTCGGACATGCGGGGGGGATCGGTGGTATTAAACCAATGGGAGGCAAATTGTGATTGAGCCACCACCCAATACCTTAAGAAATCCGGAGCGCCAAACCCCCCAAATTCTTTCGGGGTGGTAAGCGTAGAAAGTTTAAGCCTAACCGCACCTGAGTGCCAAAGGAAGGAATTTGTAATATGACGTAGTGACTTAAAGAATATATCGCCAGGCCATACAGGTAGATTGGTAAATCGATATAGGAGTTGGGGTAATACTACCATTTTAAGGATGCTGATCCTACCTGCTAATGAAATGGGAAGCCTGTTCCAACTAGACGTCTTGCCGGTCAGGGCCGTTAGATAATTCGAGTAGTTGTCCATGCGCAGTCTTATTATGGAGCGGGACACCTCAACCCCCAAGTATGTGAAACTAGATTGAGACCAGGAGAAACCCAGCAGATCCGGGGGAGGATACGTACAATCAGTAAGCGGGAACAGTGTAGATTTGGAACAGTTCACTTTTAATCCCGATATGTCACCGAATCTGGCGACGTCAGCCAGGATAGGAGCAAGGTTGATGTCTGGTGAACGAATATACAGCAGAGCATCATCTGCGTACAGAGAAACTATGTCAGACTGACCGGCCGTGCGTAATCCCCTATGGGCATGTGCCTGGCGAATCATGTCGGCAAATGGTTCGATGGCGATGGCAAAAATTAGTGGAGAGAAAGGACATCCCTGGCGCGTACCTCTAGCTATCTGGAAAGGGGCGGAGCATCTGTCCTCAGTGCGGACTCTAGCTGAAGGGGAGGTGTAAAGTAGCTTAACCCAAGATTGGAAATTATGACCAAACTTACATTTCACAAGGACTCGCCACAGGTATTTCCAAGAGACTGAGTCGAAGGCCTTCTGCATATCCAGTGTGGCCGCCACCGCCTGGGTGGTGGGGCTGACCCTGCTAATCACATTGAAGAGTCTTCTCAAATTTAAGGATGTGGACCTTCCTGGGACAAACCCAGCCTGGTCAGGATGAATAATGTGAGGCAGAATAGGGGCTAGACGGTTGGCTAACAGTTTAGCGTAAATTTTTACATCGCTGTTAATCAACGATAGGGGGCGGTATGAGCTGCACTGGGATGGGGGCTTGCCCGGTTTGGGAAGAACCGTTATCACTGCCTCCCGGAGAGAGGGGGGGGGGAGTATACCCTTTTCGCAGGATTCCTCCCAAAGGCCCAACATGTGCGGGACCAGTAGAGACTTGTATTGCTTATAGAATTCAATGGGCAATCCATCCGGGCCGGGGGCCTTGCCAGACGCTAGTGATTCAATAGCTTCGGTGATCTCCTCAGACGTGATTGGTCTCTCCAGAGAAGCACCAGCCTCGGAAGATAAAACGGAGAGTGGGAGAGAGTCTAGGAAGGAATCGATTTCCGAAATGGGGGGGTCATTGGTCTCGGAGTATAAAGATGTGTAGAATGCAAGAAATTCGGAGTTGATGTCTTGCGGGGACAGAGCCATGGAGCCGTCCGATCTTGCTATGGGTGGGATATTGGGGGCACCAAATTCGCGACGGAGCAGCCTGGCTAGCACACGGCCAGGGCGTTCACCTTCGCCGTATTTCCTCGCCAAACATGGGGAATCTAGGAATTTGACCTCACGCTCTGCAAGGGCACAAAAGTTATCTAATTCCGAACCCAGGGCCGAAAGAGTGCTTGAAGAGTGGTTAAGAACGTATTGAGCCTCATGACCAGCAATGGTTGATTCACTAACGGAGATGTCCGCGCGGATCCTTTTAAGAATGCCGCTTCCCTTGGAGATAGCCACACCCCTCGTGTATGCCTTGAATGATTCCCAGAGCATGGAGTGAGTTGTCACCGATCCAGTGTTGAGTTCAAAGAACTCCTCAATGGACGATTCGAGTTCAGCCACAAAGGTCTGGTCAAGGAGCGTGCGTGAGCCTAGCCTCCACTGCCTGGGTCTATTGGCGTCAGGACCCCATTCCAGCGAGATGACGACAGGCGAGTGATCAGATAGTGTTCTGGGGAGGATACCCTGGTGAGACAGTGACCTGACCAACCTGTCAGTGATGAGCCATCTATCTATTCTGGAGTGGGAGTCGTGGACTGTGGAATAGTATGTGTATTCGCGGGCATCAGGGTTTATTAACCGCCAGGAATCAACCAGTGTCAGATGCGGGAGAATAGTAAGTATATTACAGGCTGCTTTGGAGAGTTGGCGAGGCCGCGTGCCCGTTCTGTCTAGGGTGACATCCAGTATAGTATTAAAGTCTCCTCCCCATATGATCGGGATCAGGGGAAATCCCTCCAGAAGCGAGGCTAGGTGCGAATAGAAGTCCGGATCGTCAACATTGGGACCGTAGATGTTTAGGATGGCCACCTCTTGACACTGTAGTGTGCCAACAAGCAGGACATATCTGACAAGAGGGTCTATACGTGAGTGATTGCACACAAATTTCAAACTTCTGTGTATTAGGGTGAGTGTGCCACGGCTCTGGGTAGAATAGTTAGTATAATATCTTTGGGAACCCCACTGTTTTGCGAACCGGTCACATTGTTCAGAGCGGGCATGGGTTTCTTGTATGCAGAGAATTTTGACCCCGTGGCGTTCTGCGTATAATTGTATCTGGCACATTTTTTTATGATTGCCTAAACCACGAACGTTCCAGCTCATGAACGTCAAGGCTTCACTTGCCATTGAATTGGGAATATTGATACAATACTAGTAGTGCGTTATCAAAAGAGAGAAACTCCACGGATCCAGACGTGGAGGGATCTCCAGTCGTGAGTGTGTGATGTGGTGCTGTACAGCATGTGGTGCCCCTAGTGGTTGCCAAGTCATTTTAAACAGTAACTACCCCTCCCCCCATTCCCCCCACCCACATCCCTCCCAGAACTCGAGGGAAGAAACCCAAACCCATTGACAACAACACCAACAAAATACTAGGCATCTGCGCCTGGGGGGCTGCAAGTCAGCCTAGCGATGTCAAGCTGAAAAACCGGGGAGAGCATAAGGATAATACACAGTGCAATAGTAGTAGGTAACAAAACTTAGTGGTAGTATATAAGGGAGCCGTATGGCTACAGAATGACAGGATAGGAACGGCTTAAGGTCTAAAGTGCCGTGTAAGCGAACAGGTCAGACAGCAAATCAGGGTAAATGCAACAGTCAAGGGTCCCCGGCATCCAGACCGAGGCGAGCCGAAGATCCCTCGTGATCAGAGCAGAACCAAGGACCAGGCAGCCGAGTCCAGTTGCTCGTGGTTAACAGTGCCAGAGTTTGCGTGCCGGGGGTCAGGCAGGGGCCAAGACGCCCGAGCACAACAGAGTTGTTTATACGCAAATGATGGACCCCCAGGGGGGGGCACTGTAGACAGCAAGAGCAGAACCGGTGATCAAGAGTTAGCTGAGGTCATGAATATCATAGGGGACCTGGTGATGATGAACCCCCTGTTGCGAGCGTGATGTGCTGAGGGGTCACCACGGGGTGCCCCATACTATAGGAGCGGAGACAGTCATCAACCGGGAAAGTGTTCATCAATGAATTTCGATGCCTCCTCAGGGATGGTGAAGAAGAAGGTCTGATTCATGTGTTCAATCCTTAATTTCGCCGGGAAGAGCATGGAGTATTTGACCCCCAGGTCGCGAAGTCTCTTTTTTACAGCAAGGAAGGTTCTACGTTCCTGTTGAACAGTGACCGAGAAGTCGGGGTACAGATGGATTCTTGCCGGGCCAAAGCGCAGCTCACCCTTGGCTCTGGCTGCACGAAGCAATGCGTCTCGATCCCGAAAGTTTAGGATCCTGGCAATGATGGGTCGGGGAGGCGCGCCCGGCTTAGGCTTAGCGGTGAGAGAACGATGTGCCCTTTCGACCGAAAAGTGTGAGGAGAGCTGCGGGGCGTCCAGTACAGTTAAAAGGATACGCTCAACATAGTCCTCCATGGGCTCTTTGACATTATCCTCCGGAACGCCAATGATACGCAGGTTGTTGCGCCTAGAGCGAGATTCTAGGTCATCATTCTTTCTCTCTACCGCTGAGACACGGCTAGTGAGTGTAGATACCGCTGCCCGCAGTGATACCAGGTCATCCTCCGCGACACCCACCCTGGTCTCGACCTCGGCGACACGGCCGTCCGTTCTTTCCATATGGGCTTTAATAGACGAGATGGTGCCACTCATGTCGTCCAACTTGGTGTGCAGTGCGGTAAATCCCTCCTTCATGTACTCCAGCATCCTCTGTGAGTCATCCGAGGTTGAGGGCGTCGAAACCCTGGGTGTCTCCTCAGGCGGATCGGGGGGAGCCTTGGATGGGGTTTTCGCAAACATGTTGAGCGAACTTTGTTTCTTACCAGCTCCAGCCCCCTTGGTCATGGTGATGACGGAACCAAGATTTGTGCCACCAGGTGAGCGGGTGTCCGCACCCGCAAAGATAGAGGGGGGCCCCTGCGTGGGAGGAAGCAACAACGGGGTCTGTAGATCTGGAGCTGGGAACACCCCAATAGGCCAGGCAAACGTGGGTCGGGGCCGCGTCACTATCCAGAAGGGAGGCGCAGCCCGACAGCAGTTCGGTAGTTTACGTGGGCGAGCCCACCGGGTGAGTGTTACTGCAGGGAGGGTACGGGGGTCCCCAGCTCCCGGCTGTTGTGTCAAGACCTTAGCCACAGGTGGAGAACATCAGCTAGTATGATAAGGCTGCAACCCGTAGAGACCCGCGTACACACTGACACCACAGGCACCCGTACCGGGGTCCGGGCCTCCAGGACTAGCGCCAATCACAGGGACAGATGATTTAACGCAAATATGGGGGAGCTCAGGGGCCAGGGACCATCACCCCCCGGGCGGCGACGCGGGGCCAAGCGGGGGGGGGAATGCCAAGAACGAACTCACCAAACCCCGCGGAGAAGGAGGCGCAGCATGTGAGGAGATTCCCAAGTACCAGGGTATAGTGTAAGGCTGGGCCAATGCAATCCGGCTAACAAGGGCCCAGCCCCAATGTCTCTGGCCAAAGCAGATGTTTAACTCAAACCACAGGGAGATGACTACATTGACAAGTTTATCACTGCAAGATCATGGGTCTTTCTTGGCGCCTTGGCTGGAGAATGGTAAGTTGCTCTCAATGGTGAAGTACGAGAGAGTTCAGGGCCCCCTGGGCCTCCGCCACGAGAAGCCAGGCGGGCAGCGCCGAGTCATGCCCCGCAGCCTCGCCGCCGGACCAACTTGAGTCAGGAGAGCAAATCAGGGGGAGGTGGGCGAGCCATCCGGGTGGACCCGCGGGGGCAGAAACGGGACAAGGAAGTTTTCCGGGATCGGCAGCGGCGGCCGCCGCAACAACAGGGCACGGCCCAGCAGGCCCCCCAGGGCAGGGCGACGGGCGGACCAGCAGGGTCGGCCGCCGCAGCGCCGCACCCCCAAACCAGAGAGGAGAGCCGGTCAGGAGGTCCAGGCGCCCACCAGCCGGCCACGGCGCAGAGCCCCTCCTGCGCCCCCCTACCTGGTTCTCGAGGCGGCCATCATGGCGTCAGGAGGGGGGCAGCAGAGGAGGGGTATTGATGCGGCGGCGGCACCGGGAACGGAGTGAAGGCTGGAGTTCCACTGGAGCTGGAAACGGAGGCCCCGCCGCCGCTAGCTATCACAGAGTTCCGGGGGGTGGAAGGCGTGGTGGCAGCCGCCGTGTGAAGCGCCGGAGGGGTCCAGAGAGACCGTCTGTGGCCGCGCGGGGCCCGACTCCGGAGGAGGAAAGATGGAGGCACAGCGCCCCTCCCCCCGCGGAGGCCCGCCGCGCTCAAAAGTTATGTGAGCGAGTTGAGGGCGCCGGAGCTGCGGGCCGGGGAGGCCAAGCGCCGACGTCCGCTCTCGACACCGGGCGCCGCACCAGGGACGATCAGCAACGCTGGGGGACCAGACTCAGCCAGGGGATAGTAGAAGGTACCACAGGTCCGCTCCACGAGTATGGGTCTGCACGAGTGCACTGAAAGGGTGCCGGACGAGATCTTCAACTCTCCCGGCTCAGAGCACTGACATCAGGCGGCCATCTTCGTTCGGCGCAACAGCGCCCCCCAGTCTCGACATTTCTTGAAGCCGGATTGCAGCGTCGTCGGTTCCGATGAAGATGCCATCAAGAACGAGTTGGTATTTATTCGAGTAGATATAGAGGGTTATCCTGACTGAACTGAGCAACGACGTTCCGAGGCCCCACGAAGCGCGAAAAAACGGAACTGAGCAACAAACGCAGCGCGTGGCTATTTATGGGCATGGTGACGTCGGCGCCGATACAGTGGCCGTCGAGGGACATCGACTCGGCGGACGTCGATGCGCAGCGCCCTCTACAGAAAAAATTTCGAGGCCAGCAAGCTGGAAACGTATTATCAAAGATAAGGAATACGTCGGAGGACACAATCCCTTCGAAAGGTAGGATACTCGACTGGGCTGCAGATCTTAATTGCAATATCACAATGAATGAGTCTTCACCCCAACCATGGACCGACAACCACCTTCTCTCCTTTGAGCTCAACATCAACAACCTAGAGAAGAAAAAAAGCCCAACTGCACCACCTTTTCTCACGAGAAACAGACGCAACATCACTGCAGAGGCCATTCTACCTCTTGTAATCCCCACATTAGATGCTCTGCCCTTTACTAATGACACCAACTTACTCGTAGACACCTATATACGCACCCATAGCCAAAGCCATAGACACTGTCGCTCCTCTTAAAATGCGCAGTGGGAAGCCAAGAGCACATTTGAACTCCTCGTTCACCCCCGAACTACGAAAACTACTCCGCATAGAAAAGAGGAAACTTGAAACACACTGGAAAACACCCCCTCTTTAGAGAATAAAACTAATCTAGCGAATATTACTGCCAAATACAAAAGCGAGATCATCCGCACCAAAAGAGAGACCTTCAAATGATAGAATAAACCAAGCAGGTGCTAGCACCAAAGAATTGTTCAACATTCTGAGAGAATTGGAAAATCCCAACCCACCTGAGGACATCTGTCTAAAAGATAAACCCTAGTGCACTAGCATCCACTCTCCAACAAAATCGCACTAAAATTCAAACTAAAATTGCCAACAAACGACATCAACTAACCATCCGAGGCCCAACTACTGTGTTACCCACCGCCTCCCCTCATCAACTTTCAGGCTTTAAATTCACCAATGTATCTGTAGCAGAGGTACAAAAAATGATAGCTTCACTGAAACCATCAAACTGCCAAGGGGACAGCTGTCCAGCACAGATCATAAAAGATGCGGCCAGAGACCTGGCTCCATTCATTACCAAATTAATCAACTCCTCTTTCTCTAGTAACTCCGTACCTTGCAACCTGAAGGAATCATGGGTACTCCCCTTACTCAAAAAGCAAACGCTAGACCCATCAATACACAAATTACAGACCAATCACAACTAATCCCCTTCCTTTTAAAAATACTAGACAGGTTTGCATATTTTCAAATATAAGACTATCTAAAAACAAACAAACTACTAGGAACACGACAATCTGGCTTCAGACCTCAACATGGAACTGAAACGGCCCTTGTTGACATCAAAAGCCAGATTGACGAACTAAAAGACAAAGGAAAAGTGGCCATCATACTACTTCTAGACTTGTCGGCGGCGTTCGACCTGGTAGACCACAAGACACTCTGTGATCACCTCACTTCTCAAGTACCGCCATCAGCTGGATTCAGTCGTTCTTCAACAACAGGACCATGCATGTCTTCTCACCCTTAGCAGCAGCAGACTCCATACCCATTACCCATTAAACTGGACCATCTGGGTGTCACCTACACTAATTATGAAGATGACACCCAGATACTCCTACCCCTATCAAGTAACTATGACACAGATGCATCCCGGATAAACAAAATCTACATCATCATTGAGGCATGGATGGCCATCCACGGCCTCTGCCTGAATGATGAGAAGACTGAAATCCTACTGGTTGGCTCACTTACCAACTTAAACAAACTCAGCCCTAACTACACTAGTATTAGCATAGATGAGAATAACATTTGCATCGCCAAAGATGTAAAAACTTTAGGTTTTTACTTCGACGCCAACTCCAATCTAACCAAACAAGTGAACATGACTCCTCTGCCACTGCCTACACAGGCAAGCTGATCAGGGCATGTAGACCTCTATTGTCATCTAACAGCTGTCTTATATTAGCCAGAGCACTCATTTAGTCCAAACTGGACTACTGTAATGGTCTCTCTAGCTAGGTGCCAATCAGGCTATACGCAACAAACTACAGATATTACAAAATAACGAACTCAAAGCTGCACTAAACATGCCCAGAAGGGAGCACATCTCGGCAACCAGAAAACACTGCAAATGGCTCTCCATTCAAAAAAGGATCGACTTGAAGACCCTCTATCTCACTTACAAATCGCTTAACCACCTAGCCCCACCCTATCTCACCAACAAATTCATACTGAGGCCCTGTACTCGCACCACTAGATCCACCAATACCGCCTGCCTCATAGTACCCAGATACAACCTCAAACAAGCAGGTGGTTCCAGCTTCCCGGTCATGGCCTCCGATCTATGGAACACACACCCACCAGATCTTAAATCTATCCAAGTATTTGCTAAATTCAGAAGTAGTGTTATCACTTGGCTACTCAATAAGCATTGACCTTACTCTGTCTCTTACTTTTGCATCCTTGACTACTCTGCGAAGGTACCCTCCCGTCCATGGCTACTTTGTGTTCTAGACTGAACTCACGCTTGTAATAGGTATTATCTGAATTCCTGCATTATACTATGTAAAATATATACTTCGTGTCTGATTGTACTCAGGCCTGTACTATGTATTACCTGCATTATTGCCTTTACCATGCATCATATGTACTATGTATCCAACTGCAATATGTAACCGTCTTCTTACTCTATAGCGCCCAGATACCCCTGGGTCAGGTGCGCTATACAAGTAAAATAAACAAACAAACACTGGCCAATAAGCTTAAGAGGGCGATTCATAAATTGGTACATCCAGACCAAACGGGATATGTGCTATGGAGAAGCATGGCCTGAACTTACTGCAATTGCACCACATTATGGACAGCACAGCGTCCTGGGAGACCCCCTGCGCAGTAGCCATGCTTGATGCAGTGAAAGGATTTGATGCCGTCAGTTTGGAGTGGCTTGTGCTACGCTGCGCAGGTTCGGCTTTGTCCAGGCATACATAAGATGGATACAGCTGATATATAGTCAACCAGTCGCAAGGGTCAACACATGCAGATGTCTCTTGGAATCTTGGCAGTTGGAAAAGGACACTAGGCAGGGTTTCCCACTGTCCTCACTGCTTTACATCCTAGCCATGGAACCTTAAAGCGTAGTACTTGAGGATAGAGTATGCCGCAGCGGGCATAACCATCGCGTGAGTGAACCCTCTGATCTCAAGGTATGAGGATGACACCTTGTTATACATCCAAAACCCAGAGGACAATTTGGAACTGATTGTGGCGGCCCTGGCACTATTTGCGAAGCTATCAGGGATCACAATTAGTATAGATACATCGTCCCTGTTCCCGCTAGCAGGGCTGTCCAGGATGAGGCATGACGAGTTGCCAATCCTTGCACTACAGTGGAGAGCAACCGCGTTTAGATACCTTGGGGTCAACATATACCATGACCTGACGTCGGAACACGCCAACAACACATTAACGCTCTCGAAGGCATCGGGTACTTTATATAGTTCTGGAGCAAGCTATCCCTCTCGCTCATGGGTAGAGCAGCTCTACTAAAGATGGTAGCCTAGGCTACAACATTATATTGTAAATGACCCATACTATACACCCAAATCCTTTTTTAAGGCCCTGGACTATATGCAACGGGTTTCTGTGGCAGAACGGCCGGAGCAGGATAGTGCCAACTGCCCTACGTAGAACCTATGAAGAGGGTGGGGTCAGGGACCCCGACTTCGAGTTGTATTAACTTGATGTGCAGTTGCAATTTGTCGTAGACTGGTTAGCTGACGACCCTACACCAGACACTCAAATGCTCAAACCTACTGTACCACGTTTCTATATGTAGGAACTGTTATGGAATAGCAGACCCCAAGGCCGCCAAGGCTCACACCGGGTATGTATTTATTTATTTTATTTGTTACACGCCCAGACCCTCAGGTAGCACCGTGTGGTTACAAGACAGCATAGAGAATGGTCATACATTGTTACAGAGTATAAATTACAACACAGGTAGCGAGCTAGTACAACAAGATAGGCCATATTTACAGTTTACAGATTTCACTGGCATGTTACACTTTGACGGCGGAATGTCCCTTTGTGCTACTATTGGTTGAATAACCAGGTTTTTAGCAGCTTCTTGTAGCGAGGGAAGGAAGATTCTGTTTTGATGTTAATGGGGAGGGTGTTCCAGTGTTTAGGGGGCTAGAACAGGGAAGCTGCTGCCCCCCGCTTTAGTGGTTTTGTAGCAAGGGGGTGCCAATAGGAAGTTGTCATTGGATCTTAGTGATCTGATGTATTCTTTTGGGTAAAGAGTATTGTTAAGGTAAATTGGGCCTTTTTTGGTCAGACATTTATGTGCAATGCAAAGTGTTTTAAAGATAATTCTTGCTTTGATGGGAAGCCAGTGCGCGTCGTCCTTAGTTTTGGAGATGTGGTCTGATTTTTTAATTCCTAAGGCTGCTCTTAGGACTTTGTTTTGCAGAAGTTGCAGTTTGGAGAGGTTGTTATTGGATGTGCCTAGTAGTAACACTTTGCAGTAATCCAGTTTCGATAGTACTAAGGCCCTGGCCAAGGTAAGGCAGTTTGCTGGTGTCAGAAATTGTCGGCAGAGAGCAATAAGTTTGGAAGTGTAGGCCGTGGAGGAGGCTAGCGCGTTGATATGTTTAGTCATAGTAAGACTGGCGTCGAGGTAGACTCCTAATGTTTTCACTTGCTTCAGCACTGGAATACAGGTGCCATCGATATTAATAGCTGAGTAATCTGGGTGGAGAGCCGCTATTTTCGCTGGGGATCCTACGATGAGGATTTCTGTCTTCTCATCATTGAGACAGACTATTTAGCGCCATCCAGTTTTGGATGACGTAAATTTTGTTGATGTTTGCGGTGTCCTGGTCATAGTTACCTGTGAGTGGTATGAGGATCTGGGTGTCATCCGCAAAATTGGTGTAGATGACACCCATGTCATTTAATGCTGAGAAAAGGAGTTTGGTGTACGCATTGTACAGAGTGGGGGAGAGACATGATCCTTGGGGCACTCCTATGGGGACTGGGATGGGGTAGGCCGCTTCTTTGCCTATGGACACTCGGCCTATGGACACTCTGGATGTGCGATCGGTTAAGAAGGATTTCACCCATGCAGTGGCTTCGCTGGAGAAGTTGAAATCCCGAACGAGTGAGGTGCATAGTTTGTCATGGTCCACCAGTATCCTTAGGGGTTCAGCTCTGGGACAAAGCGTTTGCATTAATTGGGTTAAAGGATCCCTTTTCAGTACAGATCCCCTTGGCCTCAATAGTATCAACTGCTACAAAGGCACGCTTGTGAATACGCTCCTGTTGGGAACCTAATGGTGTTGCCACGGTGGGAGACCTCCTGCAAGATTCCTCCTTTATACCCTTCAGGAAGTAGTTGAACATACAGGCTTACAAAGGGGCCAATATTTACTATACGGCACTGTCAAGAGGGAGATCATACAAAGATGGCCCGCGTACAGTGAAATAATAGAAAAACATGCAATAGTAGACATCATGTAAGACATTTCAGAGGGCTGCACACCATATCCAGGATTTCTGACCTGCTCCTGACTGGATGACTCACCACAGGTTTGGCAGTGAGACACAGGTGGGAGGAAGACCATGGGGCCCCTCTCCCTGATACACAATGGACAGACATACTTGGTTACCACAGAAGGGTGTACCGGAACGATAGGCTGCAATTGATACAACGGTTTATAACACACACAGCATAAATGACCCCCCTGAGAGTCTCCAGTTCCCTGCTGTGACGGAACAATATTGCCCTAGGTCAAAGCCACAGATCCACGTAAACTACGAATGTTTTGGATTTGCCCCGCGCTTGCCTGCTGGGTCATTTCACACATCCTAAGCACACAAAGTATATGCAAATGATGAAAGACCTAGCGTAAATATTAGGCAAAAGCAGAATCACCATGGCATGGAAATCTCCCAAGGGCCCTAACCTAGAAAGATGGTGGTAGGATCTGAAAAAGTGGGCAAGAGCTGAGGCGGCAGCTGCTAGGAGAAGGGCGCCAAACTTAAGTGCAACTGATACGAACGACATCAAAACATGGGATGCCCTTATACACACTATGCTTGCATCCGCGGACACAGAACCTGGCCAGAGGGACACAACCCAACAGACACCTTAGTCAACTCACGTTTAGTGTGGTCACATAATGTAGACAAGGAACTAGTACTTTAGGCAATGTGGGGGGAGTTGAGGGTGCTATTGGAGGGACAGTTGACTAATGTTAAAATGCAAACAGCGTGAATATTGCTTAAAATGTGTTGCGGTATATTATCTGTTTATTGTCTGTCAAGCAAAAACAATAAAATCCTGTTTCAAAAAAAAAAAAGGTTAAATGGTAACTAGGACCCCCAAAAATAGAGCAGGTAGAGTCCTTTGAATATCTAGGGATCTATATTAATACGAGCAAGGCGGAAGCTCAAAACATCTTAACTAAAACAAAAGGCCAAAACCATGGCTACGCAGGCAATCATGCAGAGGAATAAATTCAGCCTTTATTTTAATGCTTTCGGTCCTTGAATTCTATAGATCTAAGGTCGCTGCTATTTTGACTGATGGTTTGCATGCTCTGCTTCTCTTTCCAGGAAAATGGTGGGCTGTTATTGAGGGCATACTCTGGAAAAGAGTTTTACACCTTCCAAAATCAATTCCCCTTCAGGTGGTAAGAAGAGAGTTGGGACTAATCTCCCTAAATTCAATGGTTGAGTGGAAAACCCTGGCTCTGTTTAGGAACTGTGTGGTGGAGTCGCCAGCCCCCATCTTTGCCTTGTTAAATCAACAATTAGGAGGGAGTTAAGGGGACTCTTTAGTAACTTGGGGGTTCCAGTGCAAAACTGGGACAGACCAGTGAAACGTTCCATTAGAGGACCTGATAACCCAGAAAAGGCTAAACATAGAACATGGGAATTTGATGCCTTTGGGGTTACCCCCGAATATTTGAGGAAGTTCCTGAACCCCCTCTTTCGATCCTAGTTCATGAGGATCAGACTTAACTTGGAACCAACTAAAGAAGTGCTTTCATCTATCCAGAGTGTGCAGTAGTTTGAAAAATGTTGTTTGCCACTAGTGTAAGAAAGAGGGGTCGCTAGAAAATCTGCTAGACTCGGTTCTATATTGCACTGCCCTGACGCCACTTAAGACAACTCTTTTTAAGCACTTTTTAGAAAGCCCTGGTACGTTATCAGCTGACTAATTGTGGCAGCTTTTGTATTACGGGGCGAAAAAATACCTTTAATTATTGCTTCAGTGACATTTTTAAACGCTTTGAGTAGAGTTTCTTTTAAAAATATGTCCTTGTATCTGTTTTAACTGAATTGAGATCAGTATAATATGATAATATAATAACATGATAGGTTATTTTTAATGAGCTTAATACCCAGAGGTTTCCAAGCGCGGACCCAGGCATCGAACCTGTGTTGCGCAGTGGCGTCCTGCTTCCAAGGCGAGCACGTTGCCCCTGAGCTATCCTCCCGGTATGTGTGTTTCTGTATTGATGACTATCTTTCTTTCTTTTATTGATGATGTTGTGCTATCTCCTGTGCCTCGGTCCAGTCTGTTCACTCGGACTATCGTGTGGAAGGAGGAGGCACCTCTCCCATAAAGACTCCATGCAGCCGCTTGCTGAGGTGTTTGTCTTGTGCTGCCTTTGGCTGCGACGGCTACACGAGACTATCATCCTCCACACAGAGTGAAACGGTAGGTCTGCTTGTCTTTAATTATTAACTATATTAATTGGATGGGCTAAGCGACTATATAGCTCTTAACACGTCGGCGCCTGCAGGGTTCACATCGAACGCAGTGTTTTTTTGTTTTTAATTTGGGGGACTGGGGAGTTTGAACTCTTTGAACCCAAAAAAGACTAAGGCCCTCATTACGACCCTTGCGGAAATCGACTGACCGGAGCGCCACAGCGTAAATAGCGTTTCCGCCATTGCACGAAGGAGCAAAGTGCGGCCCATTCCGACCCATCGGGCACGAGCACCACGGCATGGCGGAAGTGCAAAGTCCGCGATGGCGGAAAAGACCCCAAAACGGCCCACACCGCCGCCGTACGGCGCCCCAGGTGCAATACCGCCACCCCTCTTAGCGGTCACCGCAGTGTGGGCCTACCGGAAAGTACGGTGGCCGGAAATATACGGAAACGGGAGTTAAAACACGGGCCCGGAACGGGAAACATCCCGGCGTACACCTATAAATACACTAAAACCACACAACCACTAAAAACACTACCCTGAGACACACCCCACCCCGTCAACCACCCTAGCGAAACCAAGAAAAATGGGAAAAGCAGCGAAGAAAGCGTGCGACCGCAAGCGGCAGGTCCACTTCTCCCGTGAGGAACTCACCGTGCAAACAGAGACCCTCCAGGAGAATGCTGCCGTGGTCCTCTCCACGCAAATGACCAGGACGGCACTTGCAAACAAGAAGGCCATATGGGCTCTGGTTGCACAGCGGGTAAGTGCGGCGGGGACCGCACCCCGCACCCCACAGCAATGCCGCAAGCGATGGGACGACCTGCGGATACGCGTCCGCAGCATACTCTCTGCCAACCGCAACATTGCCACAGCCACCGGGGGAGGTCCTGAATCACCCATCAAGTTGACCCCCTGGGAAGAAATCTGTGCCTCCACCATCGGAATGGAGAGCATTGAGGGAGTCGGAGGGATGGAGAAAGGAGTGCAGACATCCGAAGATTCAGGTAGGTGGGCCAGATAAAACAATCCACACAGTCCATCCATGTGAAGTACCATGCGTCCACATAGTGCAACAGAAACACATGTCCAGGAGAACGTCCACACACATCGGCCTGATAGCGCACGTTAAAACCCACAATAAATACATAAATAATTAAAAACCCCTAAAACACGCACTACACGTGCAGCAGGCACACCCTAACTGCAGGCTGCCAAACAACTGCACCCTCACTCCACACACAAATCAAAGCACCTCCAAGGCCCCGACCCAAATCACCCTCAGGTACCACCCCAATGCATGTGATACAATGCCATTCCAATACCCACAGACCCATTAATAACCCTCGCCCTCCTTTACTCCACCACAGGGTCCGATCCAAACGACGAGCATCAGGACACCCCTACCAGCACACCTGCAAAGAGGGCCAAGACCAACGGCCAAAGACCCTCCACCTCAGCTGCACGCATCAAGACACGGCAGCAGACCAAATCAGGTGGCAGCACAGAGGAGGGAACATCAACAGGCACCCCAGCAGCCAGCATGCCCACAACACCACCACCACAGGTCCCCCCAACGGATGCCACAGAAGGCACTGCCTCTGGTGGCAGCAGCACCATAGGTGACACCCCATTGATGGCAGCATGCTCCGACACAGAAGACGGGGATGTCGAAGTCAGATCCATCCATGACCTGTCCCAATCCCCCTGTCTATCCCATCCCGTACAACATGAGGATACCACGCAGGGGCACCCACAAGACGACGACTGGCCATCCCCCACAAGCCCTGTGGCAAGGCAACATGAGGTCAACAGCCCCTCTGTGACACCCCCGCAAATGGCCATGGCCCAGCAGAGGCAACAGTCCCTCGACCAGTTAATCGTGCAACAGCAGCAACTGGCCACGCTCCTCAAGGACCATGCCGATGAATGTGGGGGCACTAAGGCAGACATAGAAACATCAACTGAGACACTTAGGGCAGAAATGGAGAGAAGTACAGAGACACTAAGGGCACAAATGGAGAGTAGCACCGAGAGCCTGAGGGGGGAACTGCATGCGACGTCCAAAGACGTATGTGCCGAACTTGCCGCAGTGCGCCGTGTGCTCACTGAGCTCTCACAAACCCTTAGGGACATGCATGGACGTGAGCAGGCAGAGACATCATCCGTTGCAAATTCCGTCCAGGGCAGCCCCCAACGTAGATCTGGGAGGAACCTGCGCTCCACAGGCAGGGGTGCCCCTGATACCCGCAGAGGGGGCTTGCAATAGCGACAGCCCACTGACAATGAGCATCTTTGGACACTGGTGTTCGGGGGGGAGGTAGGAGGGTGGAGGGGGTGTGTTGGGCTCACTTGGGTGGCGGGTCGATAGGGTGTTCAACATGATATCACATATGCCATAGACAGTGCACGATCAACCAATGAGATGTGTGGACAATGATCTTTGTGTACTAGGCCATCATAGGCGTACAGTCCATATTGTGCATGTACCAGACACACACAGTGCCACGAGTCCCGTGTCCATGTATCAGCCACCAGGCATGAGTGCTAGGAGCATACATCAATGAGATGCTGACGAATGTCACGGGCCTCCTGTGCCTCGCAGACTCCTTGAGGTGCTGCCACATCCCCACCCTCATCATGACCATCATCCGGTGCTTGCAGTTCTGCGTCAGGGGGCATGGGCACATTTCTACGTACGCACATGTTGTGGAGCATGACACATGCCATCACCATCTTTGCAACCTTCTCATGGCGGTACAGGAGTGCCCCGCCAGACCTGCTGAGGCAGCGGAAACGGCCCTTCAGTAGGCCGAATGCCTGCTCAATGACTACACGGGTACGTGAGTGGGCATGGTTGTAGTCCTCCTCATGCTGGTCCCGTGGGTTCCGGACTGGTGTGAGGAGCCATCTCTTCAGTGGATATCCAGCATCACCTGTATGTGGACGAGAAACGTAGGATGTGGGATGCCATTGATACGTACGCACACCCCCCCCCCTTCCTGCCAGTACATTGCCAAATCACATACCCCACATCATCATGCATGCAATGAGACTCACCGAGTAGCCAGGATCTGTTCCCTGCGTGTCGCTCCATGTAGCGTGGTATGGTAGAGTTCCTCAAGACCATGGAATCATGGGCTGATCCAGGGAATCGGGCACAACAATGCGTAAAGATCCTGTTGGAGTCACACACCATTTGTACATTCAGGGAATGAAATTGTTTTCGGTTGCGGTACTGGGCCTCCATGGCATGTGGCACGACCAATTCAACATGGGTGCAGTCGATGGCACCAATGCAACCCGGTATGCCGGCAAGTGCATGGAATCCCACTTATGTGTTGGTTATTTCCTGCTCCGAGCGTGGTAGGGAGATGTAGTCGTCTGCGTGCTGCAAGAGGGCATCGAGCACTTGGAATAGTGTCCGTGAGAACAGTGGCTGAGAAATGCCATGCAACTGTCCGACTGTGTGCTGGTAGGTGCCAGTGGCCAGGAAGTGGAGTACAGACACCACCTTCAGTAGGGGTGGGATGGCGGTTGGGCTATCTATCATGCTGACTAGGTCAGCCTGTGTCATGTCCACAATGGCGGCTATGGTGTCCCGGTCCAGACGGTAGAGGGTGTGGATCTGCTCATCAGTGAGGTTGAACGGATGTGCTCGGATGCGTGGGATTGCGGGCTGCCTGCGTGGTGGTAGTGGCTGTGCTGGTGGGCCTTGCTGGCCCTGCCTTGGCCTCCTCCTCCTCCTGCGTCTCCTCCGTGCGGCTGGTTGTAGTTGATGTTCGTCTTCCTCTTGGAGTCGGAGCACTTGCAGTGCTATCAGGTCCCCCAGGGCCAACATCGCGAGTCCTGCCGGTAGCATTTCGCTGTGGTTGTGGGAGGAGACTGGCTGTGCAATTTATGTGTTTCCAGGCTGTATGGCCTCCACCTGTGGTGATTGATTCCACCTGTGCCAACTGCTCTCCCCTTTGGCCGAGCATGTCCCGCGCACGACGCTGCTAATCGGGTATTTGTATCTTGCTATTGCATTCATGTATTTGTACCCGATGGCCTTGTAAGATTGGTTGATATGTTCATTCTGCTGTGGTCCAATTGTTTCCCATACTATCTGTGCAGTCGCGAACGGACTTGTGAAGGGTCAGTGGAACGTAGTACTCGAGTAACGGTGGGCCCTCATGCATCACTGTACTGAGTTGCAACGACGGGCGTGGCTTCCCATTCGTGGGTGAAGGCAGTTGCCATTTTCACGCACAGCCGCACTCGATGGAATAATTAGTGATTTCAAACGGCCACAGATGCCTTTTCGACGTGATGTTGCAAATGAGGAATTCGAAGGGCGGCGCTTTCGGTTTCCGGCTAGCGGCGAGGAGATGCCCACAGGTCTGTCTGCAAATATAACGTTCTTTTGTTCTATGTCCTTGAGACAGGGCCCATGGCGAGGGAGCAATGATTGATATGAATAGTTTGGGATGCGCAATAGCTACGTGGGCGATAAGGCCGGGCATTCCCAAATACATGTTACTTCACAACACTGGATTTACGGGCTGGGGCACTGTGGATTTAGCAGGCTGCATTACGCACAGACTCAATGGATGTTTCTAATGTCATGTGAGTAATTATTCAGGCGTTTTGATTCCTGGATGAGGGTATGATGAATGGATGCATGGGCAGGTGATTTGATGCAGAGTTTCCCTTGTACAGGGCTTCTTGGGGTCTATCCGCCTCCCCTACGCTATGTGATGCAGGGCTGCCATAGTGGGCCCATCGTCTATCTGGCCTTGTTGAGCCCTCCCTGTCTCGACGCGCACTCAGCCACTTGTGTCCATGCACGTTAACATTCCCCTCTGATGGATTCTGTTATGGCAGACGCATGCACAGGTACACTCGTTTGTGATGGTGTTTACACCTCGATATTGAGAGTTATAAGTCGCAAGTGGTTTTGGGGTGGTGATGATCCTTTGGAGTGGGCTAGCATGCATATGGCTGTGGATTTCGTGTGCTCATTGAAGTGAGTTGTTTGTATGTGGTTCTGATGGCCATTCTGTTCTTGTTCTTTTCTTTTGGTTGACAGGTATCTCCTCCCCTTTTGCCACTGCCATCTGTATGCCACTCCTGCAGATGGATTTTACTCCCAACACCTGCTGCTTCGTGTTAATCGGTGGAGCAGCATTACGATCTTATGGGACGATCGCCAGTGGCCCACATGCCCTTACGCAGTACTGGTGGCTTGGAGCAACATTTCGGCCTTTCAGCTGGACTAGTGCCTCCACATTGGGACGGCCCTGCGGTTGTGTGCGCTTCCATGTAGCCTTTTCGTACGTGAATGTGGCTCTGTGTACCATGCTGGAACAGGGCGTCACACAAGTGGTGGATGGTCATTTCTTGCGGATGCAGCCCTCAATGGTGGAATGTGTTTTTGAGTTCGTGGCCTGATGGCTGTATGGGCTTGGTGATTTAGTTGTGCATTAAATTTCTGATCGGATTTGGCCCGTGTAGCGTTTTTCTTTGCAAGTGATGTGGCATGTGCCTATTTGTGGGGCGATGTATTGTGAGGAGATCTGCATTGGGTTCCTGCTTCGGGGTTTAGTTGCGTGGTACTGTACTGTGCGCGTTTGCCTACTGAGCCCGTGAGGTCAGGGATGGGGGCTGCCAATGTGACAGTTTGAATGTTGTCATGCTCAGGGGCGGGGGATTGGGTTTTGTGTAACAGATGCCGGTCAGCCAGGTGGACTGGTGGAATGATGTGTTTTCGGATTGTTGCTGGGCACAGGTGCCTGTGTTTGCGTGCGTTTCTTGGTGGGGGACTGTGGTCATGTCCATTGGGATGGCTTCTGTATTCGTGCCATCTGTGCCCTGCAGCTCCCATTGGCACCTCTTGTGTTGCTTTTGTTCGTTGGCATGCATGGGTGCTTTGTACTTTTCAATGGTTGCATTGTGACTTCTTTGCACCTACAGGGAGTTGTACTTTGTGGGCAGGGAGCGGTGTACAGGCACTCAGTGGGGCCGTTTACGGTTGATTCGCGATGCCGTACTTCTCACCATGGCGGAATGGTCCATTCCGCCATGCCTGATGGCGTTAGGTACATGTCCGCTAGGGTCGGAATTGGCGTACCGTTGCACCATGGTGGTGTTTGCGGTTTGGCATGGCGCGCGCGCGCGTGCTTAGTGCAGTTAGCGTTGGCGTTCACTACGGTGTCGCTAATGGCTTCGTACTTTGCGGTGACGGGTCGTAGTCGCACCGAGCGCTATTCGATGGCGGTATTGCATTTCCGCCATCGTTTTCCCATTTCCGCCAGGGTCGTAATGAGGGCCTAAGACACATGGCACTCCGTACGGTCTCAGAAGCAAATCCAAACTTGCAACTCAGATGAATGTGCTAAATGACGTAAGCATAATTGGATATGCAGACTGGGTTGTCCAAACAAAAGTCTGAGAGACCTCCGAGAGTGTAATTCAACAAACATCTCCCACTGGAATTACAGATTTTATATCTCAAGAAAATCATAGAGACCATTTCCTATCTCCTCACCCGACTACTCAGCTCAATCGAGTGAACATGCAATTCATCACACTCTCAGGGAAGCTGATGACTTTATTGAACTGTCCTCACGCAGCCTTTCTGCCCTCAATATAGTTTTAAGTTCCTTTGGAATACTATATGATAACCTATGGGAAGAGGTTGAAGGCTCATACCGCAATGTTATCGTCTATACACAAAGGTTGAAGACCTAGAGGCCTGCGTAGGTCACATAGCATCTCGTAGCACTGTTCCACTTGTGTATGAAACTGGTGGAAAGTAGCCGATCCCATTGCATAGATGAATTTATGATTGAAATGGTCTCTTTACCTAATCCAGTCCCAGCACCTGGAAAATTGGCCCAGGTGGAAGGGACAGTTTTGCAGAATGCGACACACAATAAATGCACACAACAAACAGTAGCGTTAGTTTATACTCAAGGAGCTGGTGTCTATGACACAATGAGTGGCAGAGGCAACCACAACAGTTGCTAAAAAGTTGTAACACGTCATCTCTTAAATGGCTGCGCAATCTTTCCATAGCTGAATCACTAAAAAGGGTATCAAGTTAATATGTCGAATGCGTTTTTTCGAATGACAATAATGCTGAAAACATTTGGGCAAGAAATGTTTTTTTCGAATGTGTTATTTTTTAATTTACATGTTTTTTTGGTTTGAGTAAAAAAAAGGGTTTAAAAGAAACAAAAAAGGGGGGGTGGGGTGTAACCCCCCCATTTCGAACAGAAAAAAGAAAAAAAACAAAAAGACATTTTCTCCGGCCAAATGTTTGACATTATGTCATTCGAAAAAGTGTAATTCGATATACTGTAGGTAAACCACTAAAAAGACCTCAGAAGCAGGTTAAAGGTCCTCCGTGCTCACTGACTCCGGTGCCAGAAGAAAGTGGCATGGAATCCCAATCTGAAACTTCTATAGACCATCTAACCCCTGCCATGTTCGAGTTCACTTCTAGGACCAATGTTCCCTTCGTATCTGGTGACCCGCCCATACCCAGCTCCAACTGCTCCAACTGTATTAAAGACTGTTAAACTCAGTTTTAACTGTGTAAAGTTCAATAAAAAAAAAAAAAAAAATTAAAGACTGTTAAGCCTCTGTCTATGCAATGGTGCCGGCTCTGTAGATCCTACTACTGTGACATCTGCAAAAATAGATGTCGGAATGCAGACTATGGCTAAAACAGTATCTTTTGAAGAGTTTACTGTACCGAAAGTCAGCCAGTACCAAGTATCCATTCCACATCCACTGTTTAACAACCTGCTTGGTTCTTTGGGAAAGCGACCAGCAACCAGCGGTTGCCACCTTGAGTCACTGTAAGTGTGATACTGGGGCAAGGTGCGATGAAATAAATGTGATCTCTAATTGCGATGCTACTGTACGCCCTTTTGGGGCTGGGTCATCTGTGGATGTTCTTTCTGCCCCCAGTAATTTTTGGGCAGGCTCCTACACATGCAAGATCCAACAATACACATAGAGCCCTTTTTTCGGCCCCTCCCATCAGTTCTGTTAAACCAACTCATACTACAAACTTAGGGGGTCTACTTGATAAGCTATATGTCCCGAAAGGGTGGCGCCCTGAGGTTTGTCCAACTTCACTGACCCCAATACAACACTGCATAAACCGCTTCGCTACCACTAACAATTACAATTCTGAAGGGGACCATTCTAATACACCAAATTGACAAAATGTAAAGCAGGTGACAGACTTTTCTTATAATACCCTCAACCAAGTGCAAAGTAAAGGACGCAGCTCCAACTTCGGGGCCCCCAACTCCACCTCTCTGATGCCAAGCATGTCTATATCTATGCTGAAAGATCATTACAGCAAAAGAACAAGTTACTTATCAACTGTAACCTTATTTCCATTGGATGTTCCTCCCACTTATTCCTCATCTTAGATATATTTGTATCTTCCATTTTGCTGCTTCGGAAAAAAAAATTCCACACCAGGGGGCACTGTGCTCGAGGTCGCAGCATCGATTGTCCCTCGAGGGCTGCTGTCGAGCGACAACATCATCTGCAGTATAAAGGGCTTGAGCCGCGGCCATTGGCTTCAGTTCTGTTTTTTCGTATATACTCAGCTGAGTAGTTGACCAGGTGTTCTTTAGACCTCAAGCTCTCAAGGAATTCAGAGTGCAAATGACGTAATCTGTACGGCAGGGTAGGCTGGAAGGGTCGATGAGGAATACGTGTGAGGAACATCCAATCGAAAGAACGTTACAGTTGGTAAGTAATTTGTTCTTCAAATGGATTGTGTCCTCCCAAAGCAGCCAGTATACATTTGGAGGAGGGAGTACTAGATAATATTACTCATGGACCCTATGAAGATTGGCTTTAGCAAAAAGCCCTCCTTATGATGAGGTGTAATCTAGAGAATAGTGTTTTACAAAGGTGTGCATAGACGACCAGGTGGCCGCTGCACTAATATACTTTACCGGGACACCCCTCTGAAGAGCCGTTGAAGTTGCCATGCCCCTAGTTGAGTGAGCCCTTAGCCCCTCTGAAGGTTCTTTTCCAGCTAACCTGTAGCATTCGGTAATTGCTAAAATTATCGATCTAGATAATGTCTGTTTCGTTATTGCTAGGCTCAATTTATGGCCAGTATAACCAACAAAAAGTTGCTCACTTTGCCGAAATGTTGCCAATCTGGAGATATAAAAACTGAGAGCCCTTTTGGGGTCCAGTGTGTGTAGTGTTTCTTCCTCCTTACTTGCACGAGGAGGAGGATACACAGAAGGCAAAGTGATTTTTTGAGACAGGTGGAAGTCGGAGACTATTTTAGGCAAAAAAGAGGGTTTGACTTTTAGAATAACCCTGTCCTTATGAAAAATGGTGTGAGGAGGCTTACAAGAGAGAGCCTGTAACTTACTCACCCTGCGGGCTGATGTAATTTCCACTAGAAGGATTGTCTTTAAAGTAAGGAGCCTTAGCAGGCAAGATTGCAAGGGCTCAAAAGAAATGCATGTCAGGAACTTTAAAACTAAATTTAAATCCCAAACGGGTACCTGAAATGAGACTGGAGGGTACACATTAGTGAGTCTCTTCAGGAACTGTACAATCAAAGGCATCTTGAAGTAAGACACTTCTTCTGAGTAGCGCTTAAAAATAGACAGCGCTGCCAGGTATCCTTTTATTGTGCCAACTTGGAGCCCCAGATTGGCCAAATGTAACAGGAAAGAAAGTACCATAAGTGTATTACATAGGAATGGATCCACATTACTGTCCCTGAACCAGTTACTGAACTTGTTCCAATGACACCATTACATCATCCGGGTGGTCCCAATCCTTATATCTCAGCCTTTCAGAAAACATGCGTGAAGGCTGAGTGTCTTGACCTCTGGATGGAGAACCCGACCTTCCTCTTACGAGAGGAGAGCCTCTCTTTGTGGAAGACTTATTGGAGGGCAGATGGACATGTCCAGAAGGTCCAGGTACCACATTCTCCTGGCCCAATCCGGAGCAATTAGGATCATGATTTTCCTGAACTTTCTCAACCTCCTGATTACATGGGGAATCACGGGGACTGGAGGAAACGCGTACAGAAGAGGACATTTCCAGTCCACCACAAATGCGTCTCCTAGCGCTCCTCTTGGAGGAAATTCCCTTGAGCAAAACTGGTTGCACTTCCGGCTGATACTGGTCGCAAACAGAACCACTTGAGGGGTTCCCCATAGGGTGAAGATCTCGAAGGACTTCCTGAGCTAGCTCCGACTCATGGGAGACTGTGCTCTGCCTGCTCAGAGCATCCGCTGCTGTGTTCTTCACTCCGGCTAGATGAACTGCCGACAGAGATTCCCTCTTGTATTGCCCAGAACCAGAGCTGGATTGCCTCTCTACACAGTGGTAGTGACCCTACACCCACTCTCTTGTTGAGGTAGTACATGGCCACTGTGTTGTCCATCATTATCAGGACATTCTTTCACCGTACAGAGGGCAGAAAGGCCTTCAGCGCTAGTCCGATTGCCCTTAGCTCCAACAGGTTGATGTATAGTTTGGACTCTGATGGAGACCAACGACCGCTGATTGTCAAATTGTTGGCGTGGGCTCCCCACCCCGTGAGTGAGGCGTCCGTCACTACCGTTATCTCTGGCCATGGTTGACAAATAGATTCCCCCTTGAGGATATTGTCCTTGCAAGCCCACCATAGATCTTGAGCCACTCTGGATGGAACTTGCAGAAGATCTGACATATACCCTGAAGATTGGGACCATTGAATCCTGAGGGCCCATTGAAGGGATCTCATTCTCAATCGGGCTTCTAGCACCAGAAAAATGCAGGATGCCATGAGACCGAGCAACCTCAGAAAATTGAAGGCTGGCAGATGCTGGGCATTTTGGAACTTTGTCACTATCTGCAGAATGTGTAGAGCTCTTACCTTCGGGAGGCGGGGCTTTCCCCGAGGAAGCATACAGGACCGCTCCAATGAACTGGAGCTTTTGGAATGGTATCATTTGTGACTTCTTGTAATTGAGGGAGAAGCACAGTCTGTGTATGAATTGGCAGGTCATGGTCATGTTCCTGGGCCTGTTCGGGTGAACTCCCCTGATTAGCCAATCGTCCAGGTAGTGGGTAGACGTGAATCCCCCTTCTCCCGAGACTCGATGCCACCACAGCCATCAGCTTGGTGAAATCCCTCGGGGCGGAGGTCAGTGTTAGGGAGAATTCTCTGTTAAGGCTAATTTCCCAAACCTAGTGAGTCCCCCAGCAGCTTTGCTGGATTTTTGGGGTTTATTTTTTTCTCCTGCTAAGAGTGAGACTCTCTTTCTCCCACTCTTAGGCATGATTTGAGAATGTCCTTTGACTATGTAATGTGTTTTATGGGCTATGGGGTCTTTTACTCCATAGGGCTTCATGTGTTTTTGGTATGTGTGTTACACAGCACCCTAAGTGCAGTGACATAGGGGTGTCATAGTGACCCCCAAACATAGACTCCATACCCTGGACTGACTACTGTCTCCCAGGGCATGTAATGTCACCATTGGCTTTACTAGTCTCAAATTGTGAACAGAACCAGTACAAACCATCATATTGTGGAAGTACTGGTAGGGGTAATTCGATTACCCCTGGGTCTGTTTTCCAAGGGGGCACTGTCCAGTCCCCCCTTGTCGAGTTTCTGGCTGGTGGCAGTGGATACCACGCGAAATATTCCATATACAAGTAGAAGATTTAGGGTAGATTCGGCATTTAAGCCTATCTTAAGATGTATAGATTCTGTTTATGTATAGATTATCAATTTAAAACACGAAACAGATAAGGACATTTCACATAACGTATACATAATACATAATGCTGATAGATCTCAGCTCAGGGGCCCTTGGCATAAGTTTCGATATAACGACTTCCTCAGCACTGTGACACCTTACCTTTGCTCAGTCAACAGTTACACCCCACAGGTGCACTCCCCGCTGCTTCTAATGATTAACATAAAAAACATTCCAGTCCAACTGTTGTCTTCCTTCTGCAGCCGGACCTGAACATGGCTGCAGTATCAACAAACTTGCCGTTATGACAGGCACAGCATCTACCTCCATGAATATATACATTCTTGCCACAGTGCCGTTATCAACCAACCAGGGTACCTCAGATGGTTGGTCTTCATTCCAGTCAGGCAAATTGCAGACACTCACAGACTCCCAATCTTTCACATTGCACGAGAACCTCACGTTTATCATCTTTATGGCGAGCACAAGAGACTTTAGGGGCTTTTCTCTGACACTTCTCTTCACCCACTTGAGAGAAGTGCTCATAGTTCGCCTTTATCAATCCCCATGAAGTCGCTCTTGCTCAAAGGACACCGAGAGTGAGCCGAACGCTCACTGCAACGGTCATTCCAGCGTTTGTCATATTCCAGTACGGGCAGATGCCGTCACCACTCAGCAGGTGAACGCAGAGCCCAGTGGAGCTCCCAATGACCAAACGGGCAGGATACTTTGATATTATAAGAAAGAAAGCACTTTCCCTCTGCTGGCTATCCGCTTTTTTGCCTTGTCCACAGGCATAATAAAACTGCTTCCCAGTTACTGTGCCTTCACCAGCCCTTCTTCATCTTTGGACATCTCTATGCCTCTCAAAATCTTCCCCTTGGAGACACTCTTACAGTCCCCCCCCCTTCTCTGGTCATGTTCCCTTTAATTCTGCTACTAATGTGATCAGGGTTCGGGCTGTAGCAATCGCACGGAGCTTCGCACAATGTAGGGAGGGAGCAACCCTCTCTTGACCCTGATCCTGCCAATGGGGGCACAGCTCCTCATTTTCTTTCCTTTCTACTCTTCGCCCTGGGGAATGGGACAATTCCCCCTTTCTTCTACGCCCTGGGTGATGGGACTTACTTGTCGGGGCAGTGGTTCCTCTTCCTTATTTTCTGCACCCCCGCAGCAGACTGGTCACCTGAACTACTACTTCCACGTAGGTTCATCTCCAGGCCTCAGACAGAGGCCAGCTCGTCGCCAGTGAAATAAAGCAGCATCATCATGCACATCAGGTAGGTTCCAGCAGGTTACTTTAATCAGCTTCAGTAAGAGGACCCAATCTGTGCCCTCTTCCTGCTCCTATCTGTGAGGCTAAGAACCTTGGGGTCATCTTGACTCTACCCTCTCCTTCCCTCCTCATATCTCTGATGTCTTTAAGAAGTCAAACTATCAGCTGCACCTTGTCAGAGTTATTCTTCCTTTGCTCACTTTCCCCCAGAAGCTCACTGTCTCTAGTGCTCTGGCTCTCTCTAGACTGGACTATTGTAACAGCCTCTTCCTAAATCTACCTGCCTCTACTCTCCGTCCTCTACAACTTATCCAGAACAGGACTTCAAGACCTGTCCTTGGCCTCAAACCAAAGTTTTGTATCCCTCCAGCCCAGAAATCTTTTCATTGGCTTCCAATGGCAGCAAGGATCAAGTTCAAGACCCTCTGCATCATCCACAAGGTTTTCTGGGGCCTGGGACCGCACTACCTCCAACTCTCTTCCTAGGTATCTCCCATCTCTCCCCACGCACTGGTCACCTGGCCACCCTCTGAACTTGGGCCCTGGTCCCAGCCTGCTAGTTGCACCCCGCACTGCCTCTTGGCTACCCCCAGCACTTACTATCTGTAACCCTACAGCCCCCTCTCTCTGCACTTCTGAGCCACCCATTGGGTGCACTTTTGATTACCTGCACTAAGCCACCCCACTGGCTTCACTTTTAGATTACCCCCCCCCTTCCCTACGCAATCTGAATGACACAAGGCCTAGTAAGATAGTTTTTTGTCCCCCCTCCTTCTCTTTTCGCGCCTAGAAACACTTGTGTACAGGCGCGTTATAAATTTTATATCATACATTAAGATGTGAACAGAGAAAACCACTGGCTCCCATCACCCATGCAGGAGTTCTCCAACTGACACAGTATGGAACCTTTATTCCAAGCATTCCCTCACTCGCAGCATAACATTCTCTCTGACACATCAACACTCTCTCTCTTACATCACCAGGCACCTGCATTCATACCAAGCACAATACAACAAGAGGCAATAAGATTCACTCATCTTTCGGCTCCCGTGTTTTGAGTAGCCAGATTTGTAAAGTACTTTAGAGGTAGATAGGTAGCTTTGTTACTGCTCTCTGTTCACTAGGCAGTATGACAACTAGGACCACACACAACCTGTCGATATGCAACTACTAAAAAGGAACCAGCTACAGCCTCTAGGCATATTGTAGAAGTACTGTCTCCCATGTGCCGCCTATCTCTGGAGGCCCTGAGAGTAGACAGCCCTCTAATCGTCAATCTAGCTAGCATGTCTAGAAGTTTAAAGGTGAAGACAACACACTTTGGAAGTGTGCATAAATAGCTGTAAAACTAGGAAAACCGATTAACTTGCTAAAAATACCAATAGAGGTACTCTACAAACAGGGCTGATGGCACATTGGCTACTTCAAAAATAGTACCAGTGTGTTGTGCCAGCTTTAAAAAAAATAAAAAAATAAAATAAAGAAGAAAAATACACACCCGTGATTCTACTACGTCACTGCTTATGGAAATGCTGCTTGAGTCCGAGATGGCCCGAGAATGCTCTTCGCCGATGCTGCGTGCCTTCCTCACGGCAGCTCTTTTCACACTGGGCGGAGGAGAAGGCAGAGGTCGTGGAGAAACAGCGTCAACCTAAACCCGAAGTGAAAGGGATGGAAAAAGGCAGAATTAGTTTCAAAATATGAAATGCCTTTTCCAAAAGACAATGTATATTACTTTATAAGCTAAAGGTTATCATGAGTTAAAGTGCCAGTGGTGCCAGCATGTTAATGAGTTTGGTGTGAGCGATGTCTAGCGAGAGATCAATTCTCTAATCAATGCTTCAGCATTATTTAGGTGTAAAACTTTATCCCACAGCTTTGCATGGACACCTTTCAACTTTCCGAATAGCTGATAGGAGCGAGAATAGACAACCACTTAGATACTACTAGCTGGCCTTAGTGGCTAGCTTCAGATATTAAGAAAGTTCATTGGTTTATAGAGCCATCACTGTGTATCTGTCAATCACAGGTTCAAATAGAGATGTACATCTCCTGGACAATGTTAAAAGTGTTGAGCAGTTGTGATAACAGAAGTCCGATTAACAAAAGGGAGCCTGCCTAGGCCCTGATAATCCCAGGTGGGCAAATACTTTTAAACTAACACAATAATCAGGGTGCAACATCACACAGACTTCCATAGATGTATTCCTACACAATGAAACACACTTCTAGATTTTGTCAAGGTTAGGAGGGTTATTGACCACACAATTTTTAATATACATCTGTTCCCCATCATAGAAGGTATCCAAGGAAACTTATTTCACAACTTTGTATACAATATACATGAACAGTCCAGTCCCTTAGACTGGATATAGATGAACATAGAACATGTTTTTCCTTTTCAGATCGACGGAATTGAATTGACAAATAACATGTGAGCACATAACAGTAAATTACAGTGAACAAATATCAGTGTTGATGGTGGACACAGGAATGGTGGAAAGGTCGTCGACAGCATAATGTTTCGGCCAAAAAAAACAGTGAAGCTGCTTGGTGGAGCTTGCATATGGTTGGCCTTCATCAGGACGGTCAGGTTGGTGAAAAAGGAGTGTCCTAAGGATCTCTGTCAAAACAATAATGACAAGAGAAGTGTGGTTTAGAAAGGGTGTGATCTCTAGTCTTTAATTCTTTAGTAACATAAAGCTATTAATGCAAAATTGAACAACAGAAAAAAGGGGGCGAATGTGTTCGAGTAACACATCGCCAGGCTTACCGTGTGCAAACCTTTTGTTGCGCTAAGAGCTCGTAAGCTGGTCCCCTATTTGGATGGTGGGAGACAGTTGTCACCATATACTTGGTGAATGTGGAAAAACCCCCAGTTGCCTAAAAAGACAAATGAAGGGGTGTAAGGATGTGCAGCTGCTAAGTAATTGGAGTACAATAAATTGTGATGAACGTACATTGTGAGGGAGGATCCTCTTACCTCAGTAGGAATGGGACATGGGGTGTACTTATTTCTTCTTATTTTCCCCAGTCCATGCAGTAAATTCACACTAGTGGAGCAGAACAGCTGCGTCCTAGGAATGAATCTCCAGGCTGCGACAAAGAAAAGAAGAGAAAGGTATGCAATCGCTGAGCATCCTTTCAAAGCTAAAGGAGGTGTCTAGCCTCCCGCATGAGATGGCCGATGCTTGGTGTGTTGAGGTGGTTTGGACATTCAGAGGTGTCTAACGAGGTCAGTGATGGTCAGTGATGGCATAGTGTCCCGTCTGCACTGTCCTGCTCGTAATGTTTAAAAGCCAGAACTAATAGACTGCGAACTCGGGGGGAAACAGAGTCAGAATGACCGTGTTATTGAGATGTGCTGAATAGCCCTAATAATCATGCACTCTCATGGCCGTGTGTGGCCCCATTGTAGTGAATGGGACATGCCTGACAAGGAAAAAGACCGCTATCAACGCAGTCATGTGGTGTAAAGGGATTACACCGAGCAGTAAAGGAAAAACCTGCGTAGTGCCGTGCGCCCATGCAGAGATCCTGACAAAAATGGAAACCGTGTGAGGGAATCAGCGTTTCGCCAGCCACAGTGCTGTGCCCGAATGGAACGATTTAGTGCTGATGATGGAATAGCTAATCTGCGTGAAGAACATTTACTGATGGTAACGGTGTCCGCGCGTTGCTGCGATCTGTTGTTGCCGTGTTAGGGACGCTGCCTAAAGGAGATGGGAAGAAACTGGTTCACCGTCATATGGCGTTTCCTGGGCGGCGCGTTGCTAATAAGGTCAAGTCAGCCATTTTTGGATGACACGCTGCACGCTAAACTGGCGTTGTCATGGAGGCGGCTCATGATTGGTCGCCGCGTACTGTGTCTAGACACAGAACAAGCCCTATTCGCCAAAGATGCAGCCAATTGAAGGGGGCTGGCAGAGGACGTAAAATAGTAGAGCACAATGTAACTAGCCTGTGTGTTAGAATACAATAAAGGGTGGTTTCCACACAAACACTGGTATGCATCATGTAGTATTCCAATTAGTGTGTCAAAGTACAAAAAGAATATCATCTCCAAATGTCCACTCGGTGTAGCAGGGTGAGCTCTCCAACATTTACCCAATATCTGGCCCGCATTGAACTGGAAGAAATAGGCTGCCATGCCTGATTTCAAACTCGAATGACTGCTGGAGTGCAGTCTATGGACTGGGCAGTTATAGAACCCCTGCTGTACTGATTAAACGGAAGGGAAACCAAATGTGTTGGGGCAATATTGAGGAGATAAAACCAAATTTACCGTCAGTGGTGGTCGTATATTTGGTGTTATCCCGGACTCACCCTGCTACTTGACAGGTGTTGATTCCACAAATATGAAGTTAGCCGATGATTGTTTACGTTTTAGCCAGAGTGAAAGCATATCTTCACAGAGTACGTTAGCTGCAATACTTTTCAATGATTGGTCAGAAAACACAAAACAACGCTCCCTAGTGGATAATCAGGGAGGGAAAGAGGGTAACAAAATGTTTGCAATAGTGTTGCATGGGTGTTGTAATTTGATCCATATGATAAATGGAATACCTACTGCTACTGGAGTACTGACTACAACTGTAGAAAGCGGGTGATAGCACATGTGCTAAGTGAATATTAAAGTTGTAAACAGGGGAGACACATTGTTGGCATTGCAGATATAGTGTGAATCTACTCCTAATCCAGGTCGGACCATGGCATGTTTCGTAGGGGTGTGGGCTCTACAGGTATACAGGGGCGCCCCTTGGGGCCACCCACTGCGATTGTACCCCCATCTCTGGTCAGATGCAAAACATCCCCTCTCGCAGCTAATGTGGGGCACTAATGCCAGAAATGTTTCCATTCGACGATGATGTTCAAACCATTCTTCATCATGTTGAGGCGATGTACCCAACGCTGTTCTAGTCGGGTCAGAGATGTGTTTATGTCCCCACCACTTTTTTTGTTGGGTGAGCTGTTGTACTATAACCCAGCTCATGTCTTTGTTGGAATGTCCCATCTGGTTATAGTGTTCACCATGGGTTTGTCCGGTATTTTATTCTTGATACACAACCTGTGTTCTGAGATGCGTTGGTTGATAGGTCTGATCGTCTTATCAACGTGTATCAGGTTACATGGGCACTCGATCACGTAGATTACACATTTACTGCTTTTCAGATTCCACCGCAAGTCATTGTGCATGAATATTTTAGTTGGTTGTGTGTACCGACAAACGACACATTGTCCACATCTGAATTGTCCTACCACTGGAGGAAGGTTCCACAGTGTGTTCAGTCCTTTCGTAGGTTCAATGTAAGTATGTACCAAGGTGTCTCTTAGATTTCTGTTCTTTTTAAATGCAAAAACGGGTTTCTTGTCCAGGGTGCCCTCGCTTTTGATCATATGCCAGTGTCTGTTGATGGTACTTTTGATGAGGTTGCTGAGGGGACTGTATGTTGTAACACACAATCCGATCCATACATTTGTGTGTTTTTGGTATTAGACAGACCTCAGTCTGTATTGGCAGCTCTCTTGCATGCCATCTTAATGGACTTTTTGGGGTAACCTTTGTTGGCCAGCCTAGACTATAAGTTGTTGGCATGCTGTTCATATTTCTCTTTTTCAGAGCAGTTCCTTCTGATCCTAAGGAATTGTCCATAGGGCAAATTGTACTCCAGACCTTGAGGGTGATAGCTCGAGAAATGAAGTAGGCTGTTCCTATCAGTAGGTTTTCTGAAGAGTTCTGTTTTCAGGGTATTGCCTGACCTGTAAATGTGGAGGTCTAGGAAATCCACTGCTTGATAATCCCATTCGATGGTGAATTGGATGTGTCAATTGAGTCCGTTGAGCCATTGGTGGAAGTTGTCAAGGTCTTCTCGAGTGCCCGTCCAGATCAGCAAGAGATCAGCTATATAACGACTACGACAGTGCGATGTTATCCTTGAATGGGTTGGTGGTGATGTGGTTTGCTTTGTATTGTGCATGTATAAGTTGGCTTCGTTAGGGGCAAAGATCGCCCCGATACGAACTCCCTTGACTTGTTGGTACAATTGGTCTTGGAAAAGGAAGAAGTTTTCAGACATTGGTATCCTTACACATTCCAAAATGAAGTTGGTGGGGGTAGTGATGGTGTCTATTCTTTTGTCAAGGCACATCTTCAAAGCCTCCAGTCCTTCTAATTGAGGGATGGAGGTGTATAGGGCTTCCACGTCCATTGTTGCTAAAATACAGTCGTGTGGTAGAATCACTTCTTGGAGAATCTGTATTACATCTGTGGTGTCCTTAATGTACGAGTCCATTTTCCCTACAAACGGTTTTAGGAAATGGTCGGTGTAGCGAGAGAGTGGTACTAGCAAGGAGTCACAAGCGGAGACAATCGGTCTTCTAGGATGGTGCGTGGCATTTTTGTGTATCTTGGGAAGTATGTAAAATGCAGGTATCTTGGGGTGTGTTCAGAAATTGGCATTCCCCCTCACAAATCCATCCTTCATCTTCAGCATATTTAGTAAGATTGATCATTTCCTCTTGCAGTCTCGTGGTGGGGTCTCAGTCGAGTTTCTTATACGCTGTTGTATCCGACAAAAGCCGTAGACATTCGCTGTTGTAGTTCGAAGTGTCCAAGACAACAATACCACCTCCCTTGTCCGCTGGTTTTATTGTAATGGATTTGTCACGGTTCAGTTCCATTACTGCTAGTCTCTCTTCTGGGCTAAGGTTATCTTGATAGAAGTTCTTTTTGGTTAAACCTTCCGATAGTGTTTTCGTGACCAATTCTTTTTGAAGGTATCGAATTCTACAGGTATGGTGTGCAGTGGTGGCATGAAGGTAGACTAGGGTTTAAAACCGGTGGTGTTCTCAGCGGTCATGCCCTCCCTTGAGTCTGGTGTCAAGGTGGTGATTTGCATTTTCGGTAGATATACTTCGGAAAAGTATTTCACCCTGATATTTCTGAACAATCTTTTGAGCTCGAGCTCAGCTTGAAACGGATCTGCTTTTGTCGAAGGTACGAAGGATAAGCCTCTTTCCAGGAGTTCTCTCTCTGGTTCACTAATAGTTCTGCTGGACAGATTGAAGATAGAAATCTGGTTTGAGTACCATTGACATGTTCTCATCTGTTGGCCCGTTTGGTGTGGTCTTCTCCTCAGGCGTCCTTGCTGCTCTCCTCTCAGAAAAAAGGATGTTTGGGGGACCTATATTGCTCCCTCCCGATGTGCTGGGATCACTGTTGCTTGATGATGCAGAACTTCCTGAGAAAGTAACAACCCTGTTCCGTCTATTTTGGTTCCCTTGTTATTGAAAGTCTGAGTAATATGTTTCTCAGAGGTACGGGTAGGTCTTTTCTTCTCTGTAGTTTTGTAGATCCTTTTTGAATTTGGGTACTTTTCCTTCAATTGTTATAAGCTTGAATTCCTACTTCAAGCTTTGTAAAATGCTTAAAGCCTCAGGAGGAAGTATCATACACAATAAACTGCAGTTACTATCAAGCCCTGTTACTATGACACAATAGTCCCAATGGTCTGACCGCACGGCAACATACAGCAAATACCAATAGCCTCAACATGCATGTAGTGTATTTCCAGATGCCACATCTACGAAGAAGCCTATGATGGCATCCAAATGCAAAGGGGTCGCATTTATTTGAATAGCTGGTATCAGAGACATCATCACTAAATGATAATTGTATGCAATAAAACCAAATGATTTAGGGAAAAAAGACAGGAGGGCACACCATAAACCCACCCCTCCACCCACAACCCACCTATCGACCCATCTTCAGAGCAGGGTCTAGGAACTCTCAGACAAAAAAAGGAAGAAGACTGCATTAGAGTGATAATTTAATGCCCAAGGGACTTTGAAGTAAAATAGGAGAAAAAAATGACTGAAAACTTACTATCAGCTATTTCAGCCAAATGAGAAGTATTCACTGTGGAATGAAAATGTATTAAACATGTGTTCCCAAGGATGCAGCCCATTTGACATTATACTTGTAGTCAGTAAGCCACAGCGCTTCATGATAAAGCAATCCAATATAATATGTGTTTATGGATGTTGAATTACAAACTTAGTTTTTCATCAGTAAAGAATGTGTGTATGTGGTAGGACGACGTCTCTAGGGATGGAATAATATGCAACAGACGATGAATGGCATGTGGCATCCAGACCTCAATGCACACCCGATTCCCAGCACCGGCCTTCACACTGACTGGACAGCTACCAGACATTTTAATGGAGGTACCTGGGTGATTGGAGCATGGGTTCCCATCTTTGCCCCAAGTCTCCATGGATGTAGAGAGTAACGTTCCTTATCTTGTAGCATATGGGCCCAAGTCTAGAAGCACAGAAGAAGCCAACCTCAAGAAAGATTGTGAGAGGGCCCTGCATCAACCAGAGCACAGCGAAACCCCTTCCCGAGAGTAAATCTCTGCTCCTGTATGACTTGGACTGGACTCAATTACAAGATAAAGACCAGGGCAGTGATCTCTTGCCTTGACCTGATAGGACCAGCTGAGACACGCTCTCAAGCACTCCTGCCCTCAGAAAGCCTCGCTTCCTTCCCTATGCAACCCTGAAATAAAGAGGCGAGAGCACTAAGCACCAGGCATACTGGAAACAAACTGCAGAGAACCTCCAGCTGCTCAGGACTGCAGAAACTACAGGTGAGAGATAGCATCTGCTGCTAGACAGCTTGCTGGATGCGGCCATCTCCTGCTGGACTCTGACTCGGAGGACTGGGGAAAAGTCTTAGCTTCCATTGTCTCTCATGAGTTCTGCCCCACCCTACATCCAAGGGACTACGTGTCCTATCAATGCCGCTTCCAGTTGCTTCAGCCATGCTCAGCCTACTAAGGAATGCATTGGCATACTTGGAGAGGCATGCACTATATGGCAAGAAAGAGAAAGATCATGCCTGTCAGTACCCACTGGTGCAGGCAAGCACAATTTCCCATTCTCCTCCTCTTCCGTATCCTTTGTCACATGGGTCTCTTGCTCAGAGCTGCTCCTTTAAGCGAATCTTCCATATGGTTGCTCCTCTTACATCATTCTCTGAAAACATTTTGGCATTTGGGGCTCAGACCGAAAAGGGCCTTGTATAAACCTACTCTACTGGGGGTTTATTAACCGCTGCTGTATTTGTGTTGGACTGATCAAATTAGTGAAGGGCCTCCTTTTTTACTCAGTAAAATGATAGCAGGATCAATGGGCATGGATGCAAATGGATATTAATTTACCATCTGTCATAATGCAGTGATATCAAAACTTGCATTGACGTCTGTAGGATTTGAAAGGATTTTAGCTCAAAAACCTTAAGCTAAAACAATCCACAAGGCAAAATAATCACTGCACCTCTTTGCAAGGGAAAACAATGGTTTTTACATGCAAAAAGGTCTCAGGCGGTTCTGTGGAACCGAACTGACAACGAGCTTGTCTTATATCAAGTATTCTGCAAATTAACAATACTATGCATAATAATGAGTACAGTATAATCCAACCACCCTCATTCAACATGCTAACCCCGCTATAGTCCCTTGACCGATTGGCCACATATACACTAAGCCACATACCCCCAGATACGTGGTCCCCTACATCATCAGCGTCAAACCCAGGTATGAGATTGGTGGGTTCTTATCAATAGTGTTGGGGAGAATTCTCAGAAATGTGCTAATTCCCTTCTACCTTAGAGACCCCCTCTTTTTGCTGGACTTGAAGACTTAATTTCTAACCCGGAGAGAGCGAGACCTTTTTCCCACTCTCTCATGTATTTTTCTGTGATTTGGACACTGTTTCTTGTGACTTTGGACTCTGACAAACTCCATAGGCATCATCTTTACATTGTGACACACATCACCTTCAGTGCAGTGGCACAGGGAAGTCTTTCAGATTTAACAACGGTTTAAATACCTTCTCTTAGTGAAACTCCTGTTTCCAAGAGCAGTGAAGTGAAATTGACTTTACTTACATTTTGTAAAATGCTAGACCCAGCACACGCTATCTTACAATAGGGTGCTGGAGGGGGTACTTGGTAGCCCCTTTGTCTAGTTGCTCATGTAACATTTTTATGTTACCATTTCTATAATTAATGGCTGGTGGCAGTGGTTTACTTTTTTTTGACCATTCTGTGTTTTTACCGCAGGCTGCAATTGCAGCTGCAATAAGACACCCATGGGTGCCCATTTTGTCAAAAAGGCCCTGGTCTTTTTTCACCATTTCTTGTTGGAAAGGTCCTTCTTAAGATTTACTCTGCGTGCCAAACCAGGTTTCGTCCCTTTGTTCGTTTTGTCTTTGGCGGGATTCACGAGTGAAGTCTGCCTCTGGCTCCAGCGTGTCTGGCAGGGCAGGAAGCGAGGGAGGGCAGGAAGCGAGGGAGCTGCCCGAAACTCCCTGTGCTTAGTCTCCTTGGCTACAGGAATGCACCCAAGGGTGATGGGCTGGCTGTCATTGGAGGACAGCCACCCTGCTGTTTGATTGACAGCTAGGCTGTGAATGAATGGGAGCAAGCTGCATAAAAGGCAAGGCTTTTTGCTTGGAAAGCAGAGTCGACCACTAGATGAAGGAATCCGAAGAAGAACTTGGAAGAGACGCCTGCTTCTTCATATTCTCTCAACCCAATTGAGAGAACTTACCTCGCGCGGTGAAAGTTTGTGGAACTTGAAGGGGCGTGGCTTGATGGCTACGTGAGAGGACGTTCCTTGGAGGAGCTCCCGATGATCCGATCCTGATCCTGGGAAAAAAGTGATGGTTTTTGGCGGACTTTCGAGCCCACGGTGCATCTAAAGGCGTATGAAAGTGGAGGGCATACGGTGCGTGCCCTTCCCAACGGCGAGACTGCATATTCACGGAACTAGACCCCGAAGAAGGTGGCGGTCGTGCAAAGGAAGGGGAGCACCCAAGATGGCCGCCTGTGGACAAAGGACCATAAAAGGCCCGACGAGCTGAGGAAGACAAGGTTGGTCGGAACGTGGGCGAGCCCAACCAGTTAGACGAGTCGCATGCGCCTCGGGCTGAAAAGCAAGAACATAAGGGCGAGCCCCCACTGCAGAGGCCATGGGTCGTGGCGGGCTAGCAGAGTGAACCCAGGTTCAGCGAAACCTCGCTGTGAAGGGGCCGACAAGCGAACCCCGCGAGGATACAGCTGGACGCGTGGGCCCAATCGACGCAACAGGATGTCCTCCAAGGTGGTGCGACCCCGGATCAAACAGCCTACGATGGAGACCTATGCTAGGTCGCCCTCGGGCGCGGAAGGGGGCAAGAGCAAAGAAACCCCTGCGGCGGTGACGGACCCACCGGGTACCATCCAGGAGGTGCTGGCAGGAATTGCTGACCTGAAGGTGGCCTGGGAGACGAAGCTGGACCTGGCCATGAAAGAGTTGCAAGAGGGCCTAAACCTCAAGATAGGAGCGGTCCGAGAAGAAATTAACCTGTTGCGCCAGGATGTGCGAACGATCGCGGAGCGCACTGGAGAAGGAGTTGGCCCCGACCGTGGAGGCGTGCAATACACACGCCAAGGAACTTCATGCCCTCGTGCAACGAGTGGGCAATTTGGAGGACAGAGCAGGCGGAGGGGCGCGCCAGGCGCAATAACATTCGCATAGTGGGGGTACCGGAGGGAATGGAAGGATCGAACCCCACGGATTTCGTTGAAACCATGCTTTTGCAGGAGATTACAGGCGGAGAGCTGACCCAGGGGTTCGCGGTCGAAAGGGCGCACAGGGCCCTGACCAGGAGACCGGCCCCAGGAGCCCCCCCGCGGCCGTTGATTGCAAAGATCTTGAACTATTGTGACCGCGAGAAGATTCTCAAATTTTTCCGGAAAGGGGGCACGATAGAAAGGGGGTCAGCGAATATAACAGCGTATCCGGATTACACGCTGCTTGTACAACAGAGTCGAATGAACTTTGGAACGGTGAAGAGGAGGCTCAGAGAGGCAGGCCACCGCTACATGTTGCTTTACCCCGCCAGGTTAAAGGTAATTCATAAGAACAGATCCCTCTTCTTTGAGACGCCGAGCGACGCGATGGAATGGCTGGATATGCAAGGTCGACCTCAGGAATCCGATGCCCAGACAGAAGCGGATGGAGATAAGTAGCATGCTGCAGAGGCACCCGTGAGGCTATAGCTATGACATTGGGACTAGAATATAGTTTGATATTGTGCTTGCGTCTGGGAAGTCACGGCATCTGCCGGTGGGTCCCGTTGAATTCATTTCTCCTAAATAGATGATTGGGAGCTCCTGGGGAGCAACCTCTACACCCGATAGTAGTACACTTAGTTAGGTCACTGTTAGATTGGTGACACCCCGCGGGGTCCTTGTTCTTGGTCACGAGACGGGTCCAGACGTGGGTAGGCCTGAGATCCAGGGATGGAGCTGGGCTATTGTTGGGGATTGGTGGGGAGGGGGGGGGGGGAGTTGTGTGCTGTGGTGTGAGGTTGGGGAAGGGGGGAGGGAGGCACGGTTCGTTAACAGAAGGGAAAGAGCCAGGAAACGACCCTACATGGGGAACATTATGGGGAGGGATGGGATGGAGATAGACCGACCAGATGGCATTAGGTAATCTCAGAATTGTGACCTGGAATGTACGGGGCCTCAACAGCTACCTTAAACGTAACAAAGTGATGATGTATTTAAAGAGGATGCGCGTAGACATAGCCCTGCTGCAAGAGACCCACCTCACTAGGGAAAGGCTGGAGGTGGTCGGGAGGAAATGGAAGGGCACCGTTGTGGGGGCGGCGTACTCAGCGTATGCCAGAGGGGTTGTCCCTTGGGTGGCGCCCCACGTGCCGTTTCGAGTGCTTGATTCTACGGTGGACCCGGAGGGTAGAATGGTGGTGGTAACGGGTCTCTTGGAAAACAAAGAAGTACACATCATAAATTTGTACGCCCCCAATAACGATACAGCGGCTTACTTTAGGACCCTCTACGGTAAACTTGGCCCCCTGGCGGGGGGTACGGTAGTGTGGGCGGGGGACCTTAACTGTACCGTAGACCCCAGTATGGATAGGCCCAAGGACAGGGCAGGAAAAACGGCACCGGCGGCTAAAGCGCTGAGTAACCGACTGAAAGATCTAGGCTTAGAGGATGGGTGGAGAAGGCTGCATCCCACGGATAGACAGTGCTCACACTACACAGCACCACATGATTTGTACACAAGGTTAGACTACACCGCTCATGATTACAGAACCAAAGTAGAGGAGCTACAGTTGTCCTGCAGTGCACTCTGGGATGGACTGTGCAGACTCAGCTACAGGAAATATACAGAGAGGATACATGCAAGGGGCGACAAGCCGGGCAGATTGCTGGCTTGGCTGTATAAGAGTGAGACCCCCCGCTCGGTGATTAGTGAGATTCAGGGCGAAGGAGGTAGCATATGCAACACCCAGAAAGAGGTAAATGAGGAATTCCTTAAGTTTTACAGACACTTGTATGAGGACACGGGGGAGGATATGGGCCAAGACATACTAGATACATTGGGGGACATTGAGCTGCCCACCTTAGATGATCTAGAACGTTCTGAGTTGGACGCACCCGTCACCTCGGATGAGCTGGAGGTAGTGATTCGGAACTTGCCCACTTGCAAGGCGCCGGGTCCGGATGGGCTGCCCAGCGAGTTCTACAAAACATACCAGCAAGAGCTTCTCCAGCCACTGCTTGCTGCTTTCAACGAGGCCTATGAGAAGGGAGAACTCCCGTTGTCCCTCCGTGAGGCTGTAATCATCCCACTCCTGAAACCAGGCAAGCCGGCCGTGGAGCGCGGGTTTTACAGACCATTGTCCATGCTCAACCAGGACAGCAAAATACTCACGGCGGTGCTGGCTAATAGAGTGAAGAGGGTGATTAAGAAACTGATACACCCAGATCAGACGGGATATGTTCCGGGTAGGATCACCACTGATAACCACCAGAGGCTACACCATGTCATAGACCAAACTGAGGAGGACATGGGCGAACTGGCTATAGTGTCGTTTGACGCGGTCAAGGCCTTCGACTCGGTACGATGGCCCTGGCTGAAAGCGGTCCTGAAGGGGTACGGAGTGGGACCCGGATACCTGAGATGGGTACAGTTGTTTTACAGCACCCCGATGGCGAGGGTCAAGACAGGGTCCACGGTTTCAGATTCTTGGCAACTGGGCAGGGGGGCCAGACAGGGATGTCCCTGGTCACCTATGCTATATATACTGGCATTGGAGCCGCTGGCAATATGCCTGCAACAACAATATGGGGAGGTGGGCATAAACACGGCCAGTGGAGAGCATCTTATATCATTATATGCGGATGATATGCTCCTTTATTTGCGCTACCCAGAAGAAAACCTACAGTACGTCCTAGAGGTGATAGAACGGTACGCCATCCTCTCCGGAATATCGGTGAACCCTGGAAAGTCCAGCCTGTTTCCTTTGGGTAGATATAGGAATGTCCTGGTGCAGAGGCTGCCTGTTCTGCCAATACCATGGCAGCCCGTAACATTTAGGTATTTGGGAATAAACATTTACCACAAGATCGAGACAGGACATAAGCACAACACGGAAAAGGCGATAGAGGGGATTAAGAACAGTATGGTATTTTGGTCCAGATTGCCCCTGACCATGATGGGGAGGGCGGCCTTGCTCAAGATGGTGGTCCTGCCTAGACTCTTGCACTTCTTTATAAACGTCCCGTTTCTGATACCCAGGAGCCTATTCGCGAAACTTCACAGCGTGTGTAGGGGTTTTGTGTGGGGCAGCTCTAGGAATAGGGTGGCTCTGTGGAAGCTCCAGAACCTGTGTGACAGGGGGGGGGTTAGGCCTGCCTAACTTCGAACTCTATTACCTGGCGGGGCAGCTGCAGTACGTGGCCAGGTGGCTCTCGACTGAAGACTCGGTGGAAGCCAGGCTCCTGCGCGAAGATACAGCCCCATACTTTCTGATGGAAGTGGTGTGGTTGGGCAGAGATAAACTGGTGGGCAAGGGGCGGCTACTGAGGTTGGGCTGGGAGATCTGGCACAGGACATGGAAGATTGGGGGGGACTCGGAACCATACTCCCAGCAGGCCCCTTTGGCGGCTCTGTGTGGGAGCGACTCTCAACTACTTGAATCAGTCCGCAGATACTGGGAACAGGTAAACCTAGCCACCCTCGGGGACATATGGCAGGAAGGGGAGGCGGTGGACTTTCAGCGGCTGCAGGAAGAGACGGGAGTACATGGTGGCCAATATATAACCTACACTAGGCTGGTGAAAAAGACTAGAGAAAGATGGCCGGAGACAGTGCTCGCAGGGGATCCAGATGCCTCCCTGGAAACCATGTATGATGTATCGGAGGGCGGGCACGAAATATCGAGGATATATGAGCTCCTGCGAGCAAGGGCAGGGAAGGAGTTGCTCCAATTGAGACAAGATTGGGAGGAGGAGGTGGGAGGACCCATGACGGATGGGCAGTGGGAACGGGCCCAGAGGTACCATAAAAAGGTGTCCCGTAACGCGAGATTCCAACAGCTTCAATTGTATGTTACCCACAGGGCTTATTTAACCCCCGGGAAGATTGCAAAGTTTGGGGGGATCGGCTATGCAGCAATGCCCCAGGTGTGGGGAGGTGAACGCGGGACTGCTTCACATGTTTTGGGCTTGCCCGGAGGTGCATAGATTTTGGAACGAGGTCAAGACGAAACTGGCTGACAGAGGGGTGGTGCTGGATGTGGAATCGGCCTGGCCATGCATGCTTGGACTTTTCCCTAGACCCCGGCATTTGAAACACATAAGCAAGATGAAGGACCTGGCTTATGTCTTGGCCAAACGTAGGATCACCATGGGCTGGAAGGCGGCCCACAGACCTAGGGTGGAGTTATGGTGGACAGACCTCTTGAGGTGGGCGGAAGCTGAATCCGTAGTCTGGTTTGAAGCGGTCACCAGGGGGGCGAAGAAGAAGTAGGGCCCTTGCTGGCCTGGCGGCAATTGGTGGCCTCGTTAGCAAACCCTTACCAGGGTGACAACGAAACAGAGGACCCGGTTGATGGCTGTCTAGGTAGTGTGCCACCCAATGATGTTCCCGTAAACAACATGTGAGAACCGGCTCTAGTTTAAAGGGGGAGGGGGGAGTTGGGGAGTTTGAAAATGTGTTGGAATATGATGCTTTCCATGTTTTTAAACAGTTGTAGTGTGTTTGTTTGACCTAAACAAATAAAATAAAAATATTTAAAAAAAATAAAAAGTTTGTGGAACTTTCCCAACTTGCAGGCCTAATCAGCTTGTGATCCAATATAGGATTCTTTTTCGTACAAACTACTGAGAACTTTGTCAAAATACTTTACCGTTTACTTCAAGAACTGCTCTTCCCTATCTAAGACACTAGTCCATTCACATTGGCCTAGGCCTATTGAACTGAATCAAGCCCTCTAGTGAACTAAAACTATTTGCATTGCCTAACAACATATTTGTGATCAATTTGTGATCAATTCTGCTAACTTGTGCCTTTGTCCTATTTAAAGTGTATGCTATTAAGTGGCCTGCTTCTAGTGAATGCTTTCTAAATGACTGTGTAATAAATTAATAAGTGTTTTAACAAGAAACCTTGAGTGTAAGTGCCTACTTGAACCACTGTGATTGCAAGACCTCTGTGTAATCTCTTTTACTACTCACATTCCCTCTTGAGATAAGCCTGGTTGCTCAGCTCGCTACCACAAAACTGTATAGTACAGACTTCTACTAAAGGTTTGTTTTGCTTACACCTCTAGTCCCAATTGTATGTGGTGGTCCCAGAGGGTACTGCATGCAATTCTGCCCAACACTGGTGGCAAGCGGTGAGGATAAAGTATAGTTGTTACATTGAGAGTGCTACTCTTACTTTTGTTCAAATAACCTTGACAAGGCTAAGCACCAATAGAAAAGCAATTGTTTTAAAATGCCAAATATGGAGAACTTCAAACAGGATACCCTGATCATTCTACCAGTAGATCAACTGAAAGATATTTGTAAAGTCAGGTCTCTCTGTTAAAGGCAAGAAAAATGAATTGATTGAGACATTTTTGAATCATCAAAGACTGGGAGGTAGAGCTATAACCCCTACCCCCAGCAAATGTGGATAGTGTTGATGAGGATGATAATGATTCAGAGTCTAACTCTAATGTTATCGATGAGCTAGAAGAGTCAGAGGAGTCTCAGGATGTGAGCCCCATTGCACCTCTACCTGCTTTAGGCCCTCAATCTATAGCCACAGGGACCCTACCAGGTCCAGTACTGAGTCTAGAATTCGTCTCTCTTGAAAAAATGAGACTTGAGTTAGAGTTCAAAAGGCTCCAAATGCAAACTGAAAGTAAACATCAAGAAATCAAACTCAGAGAAATTGAAATGCATCATGCTCTTGAAATGAAGAAATTGTCTCTTGAAAATGGTTCTATCCCAGAGTCTTCTAGGTCTTCCAGTCCTAAGAGACCTTGCATGCCTAAAGAAGCTGTGAGTATGTATGAGGTGAGACTTGATATTTTGGATTGGTTGGCTGCTTCAGAATATAACTATGGGATTCAGGGTTTCTCAGGGAATCAGTTGATTCCTTGGCTTTTGTTTAGGCTCCCCCAGGTTGCAACTGATGCTGTAATGGAGGTGTGAAGATAGCTTTGATAGCTAAATTTGGGGAAACTCCTTCCCAGTACCTTAAGTGGTTTAGGACCCTCAAAAAGCATGATAGTACCCCTTAGGCTACCTAGGTGTGCGAATGTTTGAAGCACTTAGATGGTTGGGTAAAGGGTTACAGAGGTAACACTTTTGAAGGAATGAGAAATCTATTTTTGTTGGAATCTATTTTTGATGCCTGCTCTCCTGAGCTGAGACAGCACTTGGTGTTAGCAAAGGCTGCTGATTTATGGGTTGCCAACATGGCTACTCACAATTATTATGGGGCAACTCAGAAGAAGGATGATGGGAAGCAGCAAAAGAAAGATGGCAAAGAGAATTCTAATACCTCCAATCCAAAAGAGGGCCCCAAACAGAAAAACGGTAAGCCACAAGGGAAACCTCTGGCGCCAAACCAGAGGGAGGTCAGCAGAAACCCCCATTTGTCAAACTGTCACAGGTTTCCCCCTTTCTCACCTGTTTTCGTTGTCTGATGACTTCTTTAGGAGGAGTCTTCTTTCGTATGGTTCGGGTCTTATACAAGCCCGCTCGGCCGTCTTTGGCTTCCAGTGTTTGTTCAGCTTTGATGTCCGGGATCAATGGAAAACTCCAGGAAGATCAGGAAAAGGTTAAGGAGCACTCGGAGGCGGTGCAGGGTGATCCGGGAAAGGCTGGATAAGAAGGAGGGAAGATAGTTTGGAAGAGGGGGTTCCAGGAACCGGGAAATAACAGAATAGCACACGGGAGAAGTATGGAGCACACGTCCGGTGACAGCTAACAGAAGAGTTGAGACGCGCGGGGCCGCAGGGGTGTGGCTTCTTTATAGAGTGAGCAGCGTTCTGAGCTTGCAGCCATGTTGGTAGTATTATAGAGTGCAAACCCCGACATGTCAGGGACCAGGAGGCCCAGAAGGGGCGAGTTCGATGGTTCATGACACAAACATTTGAAAAAGGTTATGCTTGTGGGTCTACGGACCATGTGAAAGGGGATCCCAGATGTAAGGGTAAACCTTCAGGGGTCCATACCATCTCCTTAGCCTTTTCCCCCAGACGGAGAAGTACAAATAGCAAGTGGACATTTTCAATTACTGGCTGAAGACCCCATTGGAGATGTCTATAATTCAATTCCAGATAACACAAAAGAATATTACAAGGACAGTTTACTTGTGAATAGTCAGGAGACCCCTGCCATTAGACACACTGGGGCCAGCATTACCGTGGTGGATGAATCTTTTTTCAAACCTGAGGATGTTGCTAAGGCACCCAAATGCCTCACTAAGCTTGCTGGAGGCCCTGTCCAAATGCTTCCTAGACTGCCAGCTCTCATCCAGTACAAAAACCTGACTCAAGATACCTGCTAGTGTACAAAGTGTACAAAGTGAGGTGCCTGGGAGAGTCCTGTTGGGGAATGACTTGAACATTCTTGGAGTTGTATCAAGCACCCCCAGGCCTCCCAGTAAAAGGAAACAGGAGCAGTCAAGGAAGGCCAGAGAGAGTACCTTAACTGACTCTCTAGTTGATGTTACAGAGGAATCTATAACACCCAGTCCACAGGAATTACTAACTGCTATTTCAAAGAAGAATGAGACAAAGGGGAAACCCAAGATCTCAAGAAAAAAGCCAGAAAGCACTCCTGTGCTACCAACAAAGACATCCCCGAGAGGACGGTCTAAAGTCACACCTGTGACTGCTCCACCAGCTGAGGGTGAGGAACAACCAGGAAAGGTTGAATCAGCTGCTGAAGATTCAGAGCTGGAAGAAGACCTTACCCCCATTGGAGATCTGGATTCTAAAGACCATCCTGAGCTGCAGTCTTTACTGGCAGAAGGTGGCCCCTGTAGGGCAGACTTCAGCAGAGGTCAAAGAGAGTGTCCTACTCTTGAAGGACTTCGGCTAAAGGCAGCTTCCCAGCTGGACGGGCAAGAGCCAGGGAAGCATAGGTTGTACTTTGAAGATGGCCTCTTCTACATTGAACCAAATGAGTCTATCCCAGGGGACTACAGAAGACTTGTAGTGCCTCGAGAGAGAAGACACCAGTTCCTACAGTAAGCCCACGAGATTCCTTTGGCTGGTCACTTGAGCTTCAAGAAGACCAAGGAAAGGCTTTCTCTATATTTCTACTGGCCTAAGTTTGGTTCTTATATAAATTCTGTAGGAGCTGTTACACTTGTCTGATCTCTGGCAAGAGTGGAGCCAAGAATGTGGCACCTTTAGTGACGCTCCCAGTGGTGGGAGTCCCCTTTGAGAGGGTAGGAATCAACATTGTTGGTCCCTTAGACCCTCCAACCTCTTCAGGCAATCGTTTTATATTAGTTGTAGTAGACCATGCTACTAGGTATCCTGAAGCTATACCTATGAGGTCTGATACAGCTCAAGCTGTTGCTAAGGCCCTACTTGGTATTTTTACTAGAGGAAGGTTTTCCTAAGGAGGTAATCTCTCACAGGGGATCACATTTTATGTCCCATTACATGCAGGCCATGTGGACAAACTGTGGGGTGACTTACAAGTTCTCAACTGCCTACCATCCCCAAACGAATGGGTTGGTAGAGAGGTTTAACCGCAATATGAAGATCATGATCAGTGCTTTAGAAGAACTCCTTAGAAGAAAGTGAGACCTTCTACTGCCATGCCTTCTATTTGCTTATAGAGAAGTCCCTCAGGAGGGAGTTGGATTTAGTCCATTTGAGATTCTCTGTGGGCATCCAGTTAGAGGTCCATTGGCCCTAATTAAGGAGGGGTTGGTGAGTGCTCCTTCTTCCAAGCCAGTGAGAGTCATTGACAATGTGTTAGGTCTCCGGAGGAGAATGACACACATGATGACAGAAGCATCTGATAACTTGAAAGCAGGTCAGGCTCTGGTGAAGCATCGGCATGACCAGAAGGCCAATAAGGTTGCGTTTACTCAAGACCAGCAAGTTTTAGTTATGGTTCCTACAAAGCAGAGGGCCTTACAGGACAAATGGATTGGACTCTTCACGGTTGTGGGAAAACTTGGAGCGGTCAATTATTTGGTGGACTTACGCAATCCTAAAGAGGCCCCCAGGGCCTTTAACACCAACCTTCTAAAAGCCTATGTCTCAAGACCAGAAGAACAAGTTACTTACCAACTAGTAACGTTCTTTCGATTGGATGTTCCTCCAACATATTCCTCATCTTAGATATATTCCATCCAGTTTTAGCTGCTTTTGAAAAAGTTTTCGGCAGAGGGCGCTGTGTGTCGATGTCGAGTTGATGGTCCCTCGAAGGCCTCCGTCGAGGGTGACATCAACGGGTATACAAGTAGCAAGCGCATTGCCCGTTGGCCTCAGTTCTGTTTTTCCCCCCTCACTTTTGTTCTACTGTGTAGATTGGTCCGGTAGTCAGGCATCAGCCTTGCGAGAGTTGAAGTGGCAATAACCCGGAAAAATCTACAGAGGGGTAGGCTGGGAGGGCGATGAAGAATACGTTGGAGGAACATCCAATCGAAAGAACGTTACCAGTTGGTAAGTAACTTGTTCTTCGAGTGGATTGTGTCCTCCAACATATTCCTAATCTTAGATAGACTCCCAAAGCAGTATGGACAATTTCTTTGGAGGAGGGAGTAGATTTTTTGATGCCCTTAAATGGCTGAATATAGTACTGCTTTACCAAAATTCAGCTCCTTAGACTGGGAAGCATCCAGACTATAGAATTTTGAAAAAGTATGCAGCGAAGACCAAGTTGCTGCTTCACAAATGGATCTTATGGGAACACCTCTTTGAAGTGCTGTCGAAGAGGCAATGCCTCTGGTGGAATGGGCCCTTAAGCCTTCTGGTGGGTCTTTCTCTGCTAATCTGTAGCATTCTGAAATGCAAAGCACAATCCAACGTGATATGGTTTGTTTTGACACCGATTGACACAATTTCCTTCCGGTGTAGCCAATGAACAGTTGATTATCCACTCAAAGCTTAGAAATCCTAGAGATGCAAAAACTTAGAGCTCTTCTCGGATCCAACCTGTGCAATCTTTCCTCCTCCTTACTAGGATGAGGTGGAGGTTAGAATGCGGGTAGAACGATTTTCTGATTAAAATAAAAATCAGACACAACTTTAGGTAAAAATGAGGGTTTAAGCCTTAATACCACTCTGTCCCTATGGAACACAGTATAGGGTGGCACACAAGACAGTGCCTGCAATTCGCTCACTCTTCTTGCAGATGTTAAAGCAACTAGGAAAGCAGTTTTCCATGTTAGTAATCTTAATGGACAAGTGTGCAAGGGCTCAAAAGGGGCACACATTAAGAATTTTCGAACCAGATTAAGATCCCAAATTGGTACTTGGAAAGGGTAAGGAGGAAACACATTGGTGAGTCCTTTTAAGAATTGTAGTACTAAAGGAATTTTGAAATAGGAGCATTCTTCCGACGAGCGCTTGAAGATGGAAAGCACTGCAAGATAACCTTTAATGGTCCCAACATTTAGACCTCTATGTGCTAGGGACAAGAGGTAGGACAGTACTTCCGGAATAGAACATAGAAAAGGATCAACATTCTTTTCTCTGCACCAGTTGCAAAACTTTTTCCAACGGCAACAGTGTAGAGATTTTGTTGCTGGACTTCTTGCCGAATGTAACACCTCCATGACGTCATCTGGAAGGTCCCAATCCTTGTATCTCAGCCTTTCAGATACCAAGCGTGAAGGTTGAGAATCTTGACCTCTGGATGGAGAACCTGACCCTCCATTTATGAGAGAAGCTCCTCTCTCTGA